>NC_058411.1:137858122-138030058 GCF_002201575.2 Neomonachus schauinslandi
CATAATACCCTCTCATTCCATCCACATCGTTGCAAGTGGCAAGGTTTTATTCTTTTTGATGGCTGAGTAGTATCTGGAGCTCTTTCTTGATGAGACCCAGAGAACTCCTTGTTTAAGGAGCTTGTTTCCATTTCTGTCTTTCAGTCTGACCCCCTCTTTTACTGGCCTAGAAAGGGTGACCCTTCCCACTTGACCCAGAAGCCAACTGGCTGCCCCACTTGGGGGAATGGACCCCGCCAGCCCCACATTTCCAGTACTGGAAGGCTTACCTCCTGCCTGACAGCAGAGGGTCCGGCCAACTCAGGCTGCCTTAGTCCCTGATTGACAAGGCCCACCCTCAAACAAGGTATAAGTGGAGATTAGTACTCAGACACCCGCAGAAGGAACCCTACTTAGCCCCTGAAATTTGCTTCAAGCAGAACTTACTACTGTAACTGAGTACTTCCCCTTGTAAAAAAGTTATTCATTATTTCTGATAGAAGTTATTATATATGCACTTATAGAAATTTGGAAAACAGGACAATGCAAAAAAAAAAAATTAAATAACCCACGATCCATCACAAAAACCCTAGCACTGCTATTCCTATGTTAGTGCATTTCCTTCAGGCTTTCCCTTTGGCGTTTTTACTAAGTTGAGATCCTGTTTCATGTTCAGTTTTTAAGTCTGGCTTTGTGTCACTCCAGAATATAAGTTAATTATTTTTTTAAGAAAAAACTCCTTATAAATATGGTTTTTAATGCCTATGTAATGTCCATGGAGAGGATGGGTCTACCACATATTTCTCCACTCCCCTGTGGTCGGGCCTGCTCTCATAAGGATGAGGTTCTTCTGCCCTGACCTCCTCCAGTCTGTGTTCCTGTGGGAATGGGACTTTTTTTTTTTTAAGATTTTATTTATTTGAGAAAGAGAGAGAGAGAGACAGAGATAGTGACAGAGAGCACACGCAGAGGGGACAGGGAGAAGCAGGCTCCCGCTGAGCAGGGAGCCCAATGCGGGGCTCGATCCCAGGACCCCGGGATCATGACCTGAGCCAAAGGCAGATGCTTAACAAACTGAGCCACCCACGTGCCCCTGGAGTGGGACTTATCTACAGCCCCCTTTTTCAGATGTCTTTCCTTCCTGTCAACACAGCTTAGCTCTTAGGTCCCACACCCCAACCTCTGCCTGGGAAGGCCCCATAGCCGCTGGGAGGGGTGGAGAGAACTGCCTCCCGGGGAACCTTCTGCAGGGGAGAAGGCTGGAGGGGCTGGCCAGGTGGGACATCAGGGACCAGGGGCTTGAGAGCTTGGGAACAGAAAAGCTCAGGGAAGTGCTCACTGGGTCCCGGGACTTAGCAGGAGCTGGGAGGGGTCACACTGGGTGGTTGTGGCCAGCCCAGATTGAAGGAACATTTACTTGGTCCTGATCTCAATAGAAAGCCCATTTTCTAAATTGGGTCCCAGCAATAAATTGGGAAACATTGATTTAAAGAAGCCTTTTCCTGTTCTACTTGCTCTGAGGTCTGATACCTGGGGTTTTCCCAAAGAGTAGTCCCTGCCCCAACATTTTAGTTTGAAAATTTCCTTTCTTTCTTTCTTGCTTTCTTGCTTTCTTTCTTCCTTTTCGAAAGTGCACATGGGGTGGAGGGGGGGAAGGCAGAGGGAGAAGGAGAGAAAATCTTAAACAGGCTCCATGCGGCTCGTTCTCATAACCATGAGATCGTGACCTGAGCCAAAATCAAGAGTTGGACTCAACCGACTGAGCCACTGAGGCGCCCCTTATTTTGAAAATTTTCAAACATACAGAAGCTTTGAGAAAAAAAAAGTCACTGAACATCCACATACTATCTTAGACTCTGTCATTAACATTTTCCTATTGTTGTTTCTCACACATACCCATATATGTCCCCCAAATTTTAATCTCATCTTTTTCTCCCCTTTTTATTCCTCATGTCTGAAACAGCTTCCATTGGCCCTAAAACTAGGTGAAATTTCAAGGCAATGGGTTTATGTGGCAATCGATTCAAAGTTTCAGACTTGCAATAATCTGTCCAAATTGTTTTCACAAAACCTACACTTGGGACTTTTGTAAACAGCCAGTGCGAAAGGGAGCCTGCCTTTGGGGCTTTAAAAGGAGGCCAGTTAGCACCAAATATGTGCCCCCCCCCCCGCCCACCCCCACCCCGCCGCCCCTTCCCTGAGGCCTGGCTTCTGCTCTCCTCCAGCCCCGGTCTCCAGGCACCATTTCCTGGCTCCCTGCCCTGCTTTAGAGTCTGCCATCTCTGGCCGGGTCAAACCTGATCACAAGACAGAAATTTCTGGACACCAGGAAGCAGACAGAAAGCAGAGTGTCCCTTCCTCTCTATGTCTCTCTCCTCTCTGTCTCTCTTTCCCTTTATTCCCTGTGGAATACAGAGCCCAGCAAGACTGGGGGTTCTCCGCAGCCAGCTTTCTGTCAGAAGGTGGGCTTCTGGGGTGACCCAACAGACCAGGTCCACAGCCAAGGGAGCCAGGGGCTGGGCAGGCAGGACTTGATAGCTCATTCCTATTTTCATTAGGAAGTGAAGGAGATTGAGCAGCTTTTCGTTACATATAATGTACGTTTCTCTCCCTCCTTCCTTGACTTGCCTTGGATCTTTTTCCCAAGCGTGAGTTCATTTTCTTTTGATTTTGAGAGTTCTGTGCCAGTGTGTTATGAATAATTTTTTCCTGGTTTGTCTTTAGGTAGGAGCAAATATGGCTGCTCATCTAGCCAAACAGAAGTTTCGAGGGTCCGGTAGCTGGAGTTTTCCACCTTCTCCCTTAGGCTTCACTGAAGGGCGGGCATAAAGAGCCTCAAATTCAGGGTGCAAGCTGTGCAGTAGGACCGGGACACAGACTGGGGGCCTCTGTGTGACGGGACAGGCCTCAGTGTCTTCGTGCATGAAATGAAATGAGTGGCAGCCGTATTTCCGCATGGGACGTTATGGCACATGCAGGAAAGGCTAGCCGTTACTTAGCATTAGATCATAGAGAAAGGCCATCTCCACACCAAGGGTGTATGTTGAAAATCACCCACGTCTTAACACATGACGGCTTTATGTTCAGGCTTCCTTTTAAAACTGGCCCTTGGGGCGCCTGGGTGGCTCAGTCGTTAGGTGTCTGCCTTCGGCTCAGGTCGTGATCCCAGGGCCCTGGGATCGAGCCCCGCATCGGGCTCCCTGCTCGGCGGGAAGCCTGCTTCTCCCTCTCCCACTCCCCCTGCTTGTGTTCCCTCTCTCGCTGTGTCTCTGCCAAATAAATAAATAAAATCTTTAAAATAAATAAGTAAATAAATAAAACTGGCCCTCATTCCATCTATTCAGCTGCCTCTTGGATGGTCACTTTTTCTTTTTTTAAGATTTAATTTTTAAGTAATCTCTACACCTAATGTGGGGCTCAAACTTACAACCCATCCAGCAACTGAGCCATCCCTGTGGTTTTGACCTCCTGACCCAGAAATTTCACTTCCACTAATTTATCAGCGGCAGAAGTATTATGATAATTGACCTGTACTGAGCACCTACGTGTGCCAGGTGCTATTTTTTACTGTCATTACTGTCCCCACTGCACAGCGAGGAAGCTGAGGCTGATGGAGGGCCAATCTCCTGCCCAGGGTCACCAGCTTGTAAGCGAGGCACACGCAGTCTGGGTTCAAAGCCTGAGTGTGTAACCCGCACACACTGCCACCTCCCTCCCCTTCGCTCCTGCACGTTCACTGCAGCCTGGAAGGCATTAACAAAAGATTGGCAGCCCCGAGTGTCCTCGATAGGGCAAGAGAAGGTGGCGGATCTGTGAGTGCCACCTAGAAGCAGTTTCTAGGATACTTTTCCAGTGCAAACACCAGGGTGTACAACAGTGTGTGGCAAAAAAAAAAAAAGATTTTATGGGCATAAAATCATACACGTCTATGCTTATACGTGTATAAACAATTTCCAAGGATTTACAAGGAGCTGTTAATTACGGTTGCCTTGGGAACGGAAAACCAGGATCTGCGGTGAGAAGGAGATTGCTTGTAATTGTATATCCACCTGGATACTTTGATTTTTTTTAAAGCAAAGGATAGATTACTTTTTGAAGTGAAAAAATGTTTTAGTGAGTCAGTTGAGTACCAGATACATCTCCGTGTGGACGTCCCTTGGCAGGCAGAGCCTCCAAACAAATCCAAAGCTGCAATCGCTGCCTTTCTCCCCAGAAGGAGCCCTCCTCCTGCCTGCCCTCAGCGTTTTGACACCCTCTGTGCTCGCAGGCAGAAGCCTGGCCAGCAGCCCGCACCCCTTCCCCAGATCGAAGGCATCCTCTGCGTGCTCCCAGCGGCCACCTCTGCCTGCAGAATGAGGGGTGACTCCTGGACTTCTCTGACTCTCCTCTACTGAAGTGCATTTACTTGGGTTTTTTTGTTTTGTTTTTTAATTAACCTCTTATTTTGTAAGAGACCCAACTCAAACGCCTTATCTCCCAGGAGCACTCCTGGGCAGGGTGGAACCTTCCTCCTTCCTACATTTGACCTCGGTGGCATTTACATGCCTCCTATTACAAGCTTTCTTTCATTCCTGTTACCCTTAGGAAACCGGGGGGGACCGGGGCTGTTTTAGGCACTCTGGTCTTTCCCACACTTGCAGTGCCCGTGCCTGTCACTGGTGTAACCAAACCAACGTGAGTTCACTGGGAAACTACACCAGGCGAGCTGTCGCACACGTTGCAGCCAACGAGGAGATCCGGGGAATAACTTCCAAAGCCGGGACTCCCTGAGCAAGGGTGAATGGGTTCCTTTGGTTGAGGGTTAGGATGAATATTAAATAGGGAAGCCTCGTCATGGTACATAGAGGTGGGCACAGGGTCATGCGTGTGCCTTAAGGAAACATGCCTGCACATAGGTTGTTTATTATGTAAACGAGGCTTTTGCTCCTCCTCAGGTGGAGATTTTAGTATTATATTGAGGTAAAGGTAACTGTCGGTCCCTCCGTGGGTCACTCCATGGTCCATGTGCGCAGGCGTGAGTTGGGGGTTAAGTTCAAACCGGTCTGGGTGGCCTGGGCCTCCAGAAGTCTCTGGGTAGATGTTATTGCTTGAGGGGTAGTTTCGGGTTCAATCACGATTGCTGTGCCCCTTGGGTCTTTTTTTTTTTTTAAGATTTTATTTATTTATTTGTCAGAGAGAGACACAGCGAGAGAGGGAACACAAGCAGGGGAAGTGGGAGAGGGAGAAGCAGGCCTCCTGAGGAGCAGGGAGCCCGATGCGGGGCTCGATCCCAGGACCCTGGGATCATGACCTGAGCCGAAGGCAGACGCTTAACGGCTGAGCCACCCAGGCACCCCGCCCCTTGGGTCTTTTGCCTGAGTTAAGAGATAGGCTGGAAAGGGATCAAGCCCCACGTGGGACACCCTGCTCAACAGGGAGCCTGCTTCTCCTTCTCCTCCCTGCTTGTGCTCTGTCTCGCTATCTCCCTCTCTCAAATGAATAAAATCTTAAAAAAAAAAAAAAGTAAATAAAACTATTTGTTTGGAAAGAAGGGCTTAAGGAAAAATGCGGGACAAAGGTCAGTGGGTACAAATAGGCGGGCAGTCAAGGTCAGGGCTTGGGGTCCAGCTGGTGACACTAGTAGATGTTCAAGGAGTGTTTATTCACTGGGCATGTTGGCATTGTGACGTGGCTCGCGGTGGTCCACGCACACGGACCGTGAGCCCCCTAGCGCACGGTGACTTCTGTCGGGGCGCGCCTCCTGGTTGAGGACGCTGGCCCTGTTGTCAGGCAGTAAAGGGGTTCCGAGGGCGGGCTGTGCGCCAGGCTGAGTCCTGAGGACAGGGGATGTGCCATTTGGAGAGTTTCTTAGTTTAGCACAGGGCCGTCAGGGGCTGCCCGGGGACCTAGGAGCGGGAGGGGTGGGGGGCAGATGGCACCAAGCGGTTTCCTCTCATCCCCATCTATGTGGCCCACAGGTTCCAGAAGCTGGAGAAGAAGGTGAAAGAGCAGGAGCACTGGACCCGCCTTCGCAGATATTCCTTGCTTCTCCAAAGAGAGAACTTCAGGAAGTGACTGGGCTGTTGCCCTGGGCTCTGTGAAAAGGCTGACCGCAGGCCCGCTTCACCCCAGGGTGCCCCGATGGCAAGAGACGCGGTGACAAAGGGCTGCAGCTCAGTAGGCCCAGGGGCCTGCTGGACTGGCCGTCTGGGACCTCAGCAAGGCGGAGGTATGATCTGGGGAGCCTTCAACCTTAAGCCACTTGTCAGAGCCCTCGGATGGGCAGATGTGTCACCCCGATAAACAGCGATACTGTTTCCAGACTCCAGAGTTGCTGTGGTGTGCAGCCCTGCCTTCCCACCCAGTCAGACCCTAGCAGGGCCCCGGCAATGGTTTCAGGCAGAGTCCCGGGCCTTGTGAGGACCCCTCGCCTTCTAGGCCCAGGAGAGTCACTTTGCTCAAATGAGCAAGACCCCAGGCTACCCCAGCTACTCTGTGGCCCCCTTTCTCCCCACCCACTTCCTCTCCCTCTCTGTGCCGGCGCATGACCTTTCTGGAGTCACTTCGGAGAGGCTGAGGCTCAGAGTGGCTGGGCACTGCCTGAGGTCACAGGGGCCTGAGAGGCGAGGTGGCAGGCAGGGACTGTACCACGGCTGGCCTGGAACCCTAGAGGAGGCCGGGGGTGGGGGTGGGGTGGAGGACAGGAGGGGGGCAGAGAGGTGCCTTTCTCTTCTGGAAACGGCCCTTCCAGGAGCACAGGACGGAGGGCTGCTCCCCCTCAGGGCCTCCGCATGCCTCTCTGAGGACACCGTGTGGTGCGTCTGACAACTGCAGGTGGTTGACGCGTCCCCGCGTCCCCGCGTCCCCGGATCCCGGCAGGCGGGTGACAGGCAGCTCCGTTTGTGCCCCCATCCCTCTCCTCCCTGGGGTCACACACGCTCCTCATTGCCACGACACCTCCTTCCCGGCGCTGGTACTGACCGCAGGACGTCCCTGGACGGAGAGGTCGCCCCGCCAGGTACTCCGCCCCTCGGCCTCCCACCGGGCAAGCTAGAGCCGGGCAGCAACTGCGACTCTCACAACAACCCTCTTCCTCCAGACGGCACGCACGGGGGCCACTCTCGTTTCCGGTGAGGGGGGAAAGCTTAGGATGATGGCCGTGGCCTTACACACCACCCGAATGGGACAGGGGACGAACGTTTAGGGGCCACTACTGTGATTGTGGGCTTGACCTGTGCGCCTCAAGTAACCTTGTGAAATGGAGAGGTTATCATTATCCACGTTTCACAGGAGGGAAATTGAGGCTCAGGGTACACGGCCTGGAACAGCCTGTATCAAGTCCTAAAGGACTTTTGCAACAGCAAGTGTCAGAGACTCAACTCAAATGAACTTCCGGGTTGGCTCATGTAATGTAAAAATCCAGGCGTGATGCTTTCCACGTGGCTGGGTCCAGGTGTGGGAGAACATCAGCACTCTCTTTCCATGGCGGTTTTGGTTCCCTTTTTAAAAAGGGAGGCCCTCTGCTTGGCTGGCAGCATGACCGGCAACAGCACCCACAGCCAGTGTCCCTTTCTGGACGGTTCCAGCAAAGTCCGAAGCCTGCTTCTCACTGGTCTGAGTGTGGTCACATTCCTGAAGCACTCAGGGGTTGACCGTGCAGGCCTGTGACACGGGCCCATCCCTGGAGGGACATGGAGGTCACGCCCACCCAAACTAAGGAGGGGAGAGCCGTCTGAAGACAGGGAAATGCCAGGTCACATGGGAAGAAGTCAGGAGGGGTGCTGAGCTGGCCCTGCCCCCCCTCTCCAAAGTCATGCGCTGCCCGCCCAGGCCACCTCGTTGCCTAGTGTGTGGGGGGAGGGGAGGTGGGGCATTCACAAGGAGCCTCATATGCCAGGTACACTGGAGGGGGGAGGGGAGGAGGGCAGAGGACCCAGGGCTGGGCAGAAGAGGCCTGAGCAGCGCTGAGCTGGGGACCCACGGCTCTAGCCCCACTCAGGGCTGGTGCGCCACCGGGGGCTGAGCGGGCGGTGCCAGGGGTCCCCAAAAGAGGTTCTTGCGCACTGGGTGACAGAACCCCTCAGAAGGACCAAGAACCTTAGGTCTCCTCGGGCTGCCTGGGTGGCTCAGTTAAATGTCCAACTCTTGATTTCGGCTCTGGTCATGATGTCGGGGGGGGGGGATCTTCTTGAGATTCTCCCCCTCACCCACCCTGCTGGCACACAAGTGTGCTCACTCTCTCTCTCTAAGAAAGAGAACCTTGGGTCTTCTCAGGGGACTGTTGGAAGTAGTGTGAGTCAAAGGAGTGCCCAGGTGCCATAGTTAGGAGGCATCACGCTCAGCGTTGTGCAAACGCGGGGATGACATCTGGGGAGTGGGGTGGACAAGGTGGCTCCTGGCCTCGCCCTGGGATAAGCAGGGGCTTTGCAGTTCGGCCTAGCTGCCCTCCCCAGCCCTGTGCTACCCTGGTTCTCCAGATACAGGCTGTTTCAGAAGCCTGGCGCATCAGTGTGCCCCTCAGATGGCCCTCTTTATTTAGCAACACGTGGCCAGAGGGACATCTGGGCTCAGCCTCCTCCAGACGCACCACCCAGGCACACGAGGCCTGGCCCAGCTCAGTCCTATCCCCTCCCATCCGCCGACAGACAACCATGACCACTACCCTCTTCCTTCCCCCAGGGTTCATATGGTGACCCATGGAGCATGACCTGGAGTAAATAAATGTCTTGGCTATAAAACCATCAGCTTAGCTGCCCGTCCTTAGGACGTGGCCCATCGGCATCAGCACCCACACAGTGCAGCCTTCTCAGCGGGAGCAACATCCCTGCTCAGCAAGCAGAAGCAGCTTCCCTGCTAGCAATCGCACGGGCGGCCAAGGAGCGTGAGGGCCCTCATCCTGCACCTCCCAACGCACGCACGCATGCACGCACACGCCTGCCAGGACCTGATGTGTCAACCACCACCCACCGCTGTCCCCGCCCCGACGGCGAGGCACTAGCTCTGTGAACGATTCCCCGGGTTCTGTGCTCCCTGTCCCACTCCGTAAAATAGGCCTAAGCCCACCCACCTGCCCACCTCCCCTGCGGCTCCCGGGCTCAAAGGACCTGAGGTCCAGCGCTGAATTTAAAGCCCTTACCACCCAGCCTGGCTGGCAGGAGCCGCTCCGTGGGCCTGTGCCCGCTGGGTTCTGAGCCGGCCAGCCGTGAAAGCAGCTCCCCAAGGAGGAGGCAGCACCCGCCAGTGGCCCGGTGGGGCACCCCGTGCTGATGCCGGCCTCTGGCTCCCGCCTCCCAGCAGGCGCGCGCCCCCCCCCCCCTGCCCGGGCCCCCGGCGGGGGGGCACCACCCAGTACCCTCGTCCTCGTCCTCGAGACAGGCTGGTGTTCAGCTGTGTGTGCACCCCGGGGAAGCTGCACTCCCGTCGGGTCCCCATCCAACGCTGCCCCTGACCATCTGCCCGGGCGCGTTCGTTAGCTTCTCCTTACTGCATGTTCCCATCCTTAACACGGCCCCACCAGCTGGCCGCCCTCACAGGCTGGTGGGCGGAGAACCGAGAGAGCACAGGCTCTCACCTACCTGGAAGCCACTGGCCGCCCCAGTGCCTCGGATCGGGTGCGGGGGGCACTGGCCCAGCAAGGGGGCGCAGGCGCAGGAGCAGTGCGAGGAGACCCCTTCCCATGCCCGGTCCTCTGTCTTATTAGCAGAGACGTGTTAATGAAAATTCACACCCAGGTGCTAATAAACACTGGGCCGCTCCCGGCTCCGAGAGAGGGAGGCCAGGCTCGCCCCAGGGGAGGGCGCTGGCCAATGAGCCCCACTTATCTGTGAAAAGACTTGCTAATAACTTTAATTCCCCATCCTAAACCACAGGGCCTTTGCCATGCAAACAGATTTTCTAAATTGGCTAGGCCCCTGGAAAGGACTTCCCACTCTGCTCCGGTTAGGGTCCTGGGAGGGGAAAGCAAGATGGGAGGGGAGGTGTGGGAAAGGGGGTGGTCGGTGGAGGTGTGAGGTCTGCCCCCCTGCAGGGCCTCTGCTTTTGGATCCCACTCTCCGCGGCCAAATGCTGGCCAGGGTGCGCCTGGCCGACTGAATGACACAGCAGTGTCGCCGGCCCGCTCTGAGTTACCGCGCCTCCCGGCCGGGCCGAGCACTGGAAATGATCTCTGAGGTGGTTTCCAAACAAACCTATCAGTATCCACGGCTAAACAGATAAGCCGGGGCATGTCCGTGCAATGGAGTTATCACTGGGCAGTAAGAAGTACTGATGTAGGAGACCACAGGGATAAACCCTGGAAATGTTATGACAGGCGAAAGAAGCCAGACACAAAAGGCCTCATGTTGTGTGATTCCATTCATTCAAAATGTCCAGAACAGGCAGATCTATGGAGACGGAAAGGAGATGAGTGTGCTGGGTTGGGGGTGGGGGGAATGGGATAACGGGGGAGTGCCTGCTAATGGGCACGGGGTTTCTTTTGGGGGTGATGAAAATGTTCTCAATTTAGGGGCACCTGGGTGGCTCAGTCCGTTAAGCTTCTGCCTTCGGCTCAGGTCATGATCCCGGGGTCCTGGGATCGAGCCCCGCATCGGGCTCCCTGCTCAGTGGGGAGCCTGCTTCTCCCTCTCTCTCTGCAGCAACCCCGTTTGTGCTTTCTCTGTCAAAATCTTAAAAAAAATGTTCTCAATTTAGACAGTGGTGATGAGTGCGTAACTTTATGAATACACTAAAATCACTGAATTACAAAGTTGAATTTTATGATACATAAATTGTATCTCAATAAAGCTCTTATAAAAAATAAAAACCAAGGCCTGTATTTCAAAGATGCTTGAGGGAGAGGGGAGAACTTGGTATCCATCCACAGAGGGCCTTTGGGCAGAGGCTACATCCACTAGCCCCATCTCACCTTCCCCCCAAGGCTTGACTGCTTCCCAGACCCCTTGAGCGAGGCCAGGCTCCTTTAGGGTCAAGGCTTTCTTCTTCCCCATACAACGTGTCCCTGATCAGAACCCAGCAGTGTAGACAGGAGTGTGGTTCCAGGTCAGCTGTGTGGATCTGGATGCGACCCCCATGAGCCCCTCCACCCTAGCTAGGCCGTTAGGAGCTCACAGTTACATGAACCCGGCACTGACTCACTGATGTTAGTTTATGTCCCTAAACCACTTGGGAGAGAAACCAGAGTGAAGGGAGATGAGAAAATCCCAAGGTCCAAGCCATGATGCTCTAGCACAAGGGGAGAAAAGGCTTGGGACACATGAAATAAGCCCTTGGTAGCTGGTGTCCCCTCAGACCCTGCCCTGATATGAATTCATATCAGGGCTTAAGTGCCGATCCTTGGTTTATTCTTCTGTAAAATGGTGATTTGGTGACACAATGTATAAAGGCCCTGACGCATAGTAAGTACTAACAGAAATGTATTTTCTGCAGAGATACTTAGGTTTACCCAGATCCCACCAGGTTCACAGAAAAGATGGACAGACTCCACCTGCTACCACGTCCTCATATGCAGCACCTCCCCCTTCCAGGCTGACCTTCCCGGATCAGGAGATGCTAAGCCAGGGCTGGGGGCAAGGAGGAAAGGGCCTGAGCCTGTGTGCTTGGAGGGCTGAAGACTGCAAGAGACCCTCTTGATTCTCCTAGGTTCTTCTTTGGGCGGGCGGGGGGGGGGGGGGGGGGAGCTGTGTGCCCAAGGAGGGGAAGAAGAAACGGTCAATGACCCCAGCAGAGTTTATTCACAAATAAATAAATACATACTTGGCAGGCACCCCTGCCGGCCTCCGAGGGTCTATCTATGGGTCCCTCCATTGCGGGAGGGGCTGAGGAGGGCCGTCCTGGGTGGGGACAGGCTCTCACTCTCAGGAATGCGGACGCCAGTACCGCAGGGGCCCCCTCCCAGGAAAGGAGTCGGGAGAGGGGCCGTTTTGAAGGTGCCGAGGCCAAAAAGGCCTCGATGCTCACAGACAAGGCGCCAGTTGCACGTCGTCACTACAATTATTCAGGCCGGCGGCCACTCCGGGGGCGAAAGGGGCATCCAGGTCTCCAGCAGGGCCAGCACGTCGCCGGGAAAGAGCTGCGGAGAGAGAGGGAACAGGTTATCGTCCGCGTTGGCCGCTGAGGGTGGGTGTCCGCGCTCATGGGTTCCACTCTCAGGGGACCTTTGGCGGAGAACAGGACCCTGTCCCCTGCGTGTCCCCTCCCTCCCCTCCCCGCTTGAGCGCCCCGGGCACACCAGTTAAGCTGCTCCGGACAGCATGCAGACCGGGCCAGGCTGCCGGTGGGGGTGCCGCAGGGGGAGTGGCCCCCGCAGGGGGAGCTGCACGCCGGGGACGGGGACAGCAGGTAGCACCACCCACGACGGCGCCGGGAGGGAGTCCTGCGCGGGAAGGAGGTACTAACCGGAGACGAGGGGCTCAGCTCCACTGCCAGCGATTCCGGACACGCTGCCTCGTCGTAAAACACCGGCGGTTCTCGAGGCTCGGGCGCCGCTAGTGCTCCGGGACAGGCCGGCGGGGACCCCCACGACGCGGCGGCGCCGGCGGCGGAGCCCAGGCCCGGGGCGCGCGCCTGCACCTGCACCTGAGTCTGCGTCTGCGCCTGCGCGGGGCCGCCGTCGGGGCAGAGCGGGCAGCCCCGAGGCGCCGCCGCCGCCGCGCCGCTGCGCCGCCGTCGCCGCCGCTGCAGGCTCTCCTCGCTGAGGCCCAGCACGGCCGACAGGTGGCCGATGTAGCGGATGGCCAGGCGCAGCGTCTCGATCTTGGTGAGGCTCTGGCCGGCGGGCGCCACGGACGGCGGCAGAAAGCGGCGCAGCTCGTGCAGGGCGCGGGCGAGCGTACGCATGCGCAGCTTCTCGCGCTCGCTGGCGCTCTGCCGCTGCCCGGAGCCCAGGCGGCTGCCTCGGCCGCCGCGCCTGCCAGCGCTCCGGGCTCGGGGGGGCGGCGTGGGCGCCGGGCCGCCCGGGGCTCGGCTCGGGGCTGCCGGCCGGGACGCTGCCCCAGGAGTCCGGGGACGAGGCGGGGGAGCAGCCGCAGTCCCTGTCGGAGGGCGGCGGAGCCCGGGCCGGGCCCCAACCCGGGGAGAGGAGCCAGGACTCGGAGAGCGGCGGGCACAGGGACTGGGCCATGGCGGCGGTGGCGCGTCTGGGGGCCGGCGGCCGGCGACCGCTTTATCCCGAGCCCGAGGTGTGAAGTGGCCCCTTCCAGGCCGCATCAGCACTTCAAAGCGGGCTCGGGACCTGGAGGGGGCGGGGCCTGACCCTTTGAACCAACGGCGGGGGGGGGGGGGGGGGGGTTGCTGAAGGTGCGGGCCCATGGCTGTCCCAGGTTAGCCCCACCTGGGCCCCCGCATGGGCACCTGACCCAGCCGCTCGGGCCTCTTGCTTGCGCCCAGTGGCCCGAGCTGCCTGGTGTGTTGGGCCAGCTCAGCAGGTTAAAGGAAGCGCGGTCAGGGAACTGGAAGTATAGGACCTAGATTTGGGGCCGCCTTCACCTGTTGGGACCTAATGCAGATTCTTAACGTTTTCTTGCAAGTTCGTTCCCAGTTTGTACAATGGGAGCTTGGGGGCATGCTGCAGCCAGGTCTAGAATCGGTAGGATGGGGGGGCACCTGGGTGGCTCAGTGTTAAGCGGCTGCCTTCGGCTCAGGTCATGATCCCAGTGTCCTGGGATCGAGCCCCACATCGGGCTCCCTGCTCAGCGGGAGGCCTGCTTCTCCGTCTCCCACTCCCCCTGCTTGTGTTCCCTCTCTCGCTGTATCTCTGTCAAATAAATAAAATCATTAAAAAAAAAAAAAAAGAATCGGTAGGATGGGGACCCTGAGTCGGCCCTGATCCCGGCTAGAGGTGAGAGAAACTAATCCATTTTTCCTCCTGGAGGTGGCCCACCTGGTGGTGGTGGTCGTGGGAGGTGGGGGGCCCTATGAGGGAGCTATCCCAGGCAAGTCCAACAAGCTGGTCAAATCCGGTCAAGTTGCTGGACCATGTGAGCTGAGGGAGGGGAAGCCTGATGCCCTTCAGGACACCCTCAGCCTGGCGGGATCAAGGGCGTGGCCTGCTCCCCCAAGCTGCCACCACTGGCCTCTAGCTGGTACTCCGCCACCTTGGGGCAGGTATAGAGGACTCTGACATTGAAATGTGAGTGGACGTGACACAGAAAAAGCACTTAACAAAATTCATACTCCTTCATGATAAAAATTCTCAGCCAACTAGCTGATAGAGGAGAACTTCTCAACCTGATAAAAGGCTTCTCCAAAGAGCCCACGGCTAATATCATACTCAACAGTGAAAGACTGAATGCTTTCCCCTAATACTGAGACCAAGGCAAGGATGTCTGCTCCCACCCAGGCCTACTCAACATTGTCCTGCAGGGCCTGGCTTGTGCAATAACAAAGGAGAAATAAAAGGCATACCGATTGGAAAGGAACAATAAAACTGTCTCCATTTATAGACAATATGATTGTCTAGGTAGGAAATCTCAGAGACCTATGCTGCCTTGCCTGGGCCCCTCAGGAGTCTGAGTTTGCACCTTGTCGTAATAGCTACTTTGTGCACGTATGTCTGTCCTCTGCCTAGACTGAAGTACCTGGTGTCTAGCATCATGTCTTCAAGAGAAGTAGTACTTTACACATCTTTCAGTGTGAGGGGTCTAATGTTTCCCATCCCCCATGGCTTCCAGCCCGCTGAGACTGATCGGTGAGCTGGTCTGTGGCGGAGGTGGCCAAGTGGCTTGGTACCTTCTCCCTGGGTATCTCTGCCCACCACCGCCCCCTCCCCTCATTTTATCTTCTACTGCCCTTGGCCTCTTCTAGCACCTTGTGTACCCCCTTCCCCTGCAGTCGGTCCCAGCAGTCCCAGAATTCTTATGCCCGTGGTTGCGTCCAGGAGAGGTAGTGCCAACCCAGCCTCGGGGAGAAGGGGAGGAGCCCATTCCCTGGGCCCGTGCCGTAGACCCATCTATTCCCAAGGAGAGCCTGCTCCAGGGGGACCCTCGTCAGCCTGAAGCTGTCAGTGGGGTCTGCCCCTTTTGGACCCTGGTCAAGGGATGCCTCCCCGGGACTCCAGATCCAAGCCAAGACCCTGGCACTGCAGCCCAGCTGCTGGGCCCCTTCAATGCCACTGGACCCAAGGGGACTAATAGTTGGCAGATGGTAGAGCCGATCGCGCACTCGGGTGGGAGGCGGTGCGGAGTACAGACTGGTCAGGCAGGAGGGGTGGGACTTGCGAGGGCTCTGGGCACTCTGCTGCCAACCTTCTGAATGTCAAAAAATCCCTCCAATTCCCACGATTCGGATTTCCACTTTGCCGCTAATCATTGAGAAAACTCAGAATGACCAAAAACGCCTAGGCAATCAGCCACCCTCTTGTTTCATTGTCATCTCTTTAAAAATCCCGTACGTGCACATGGCTAGAAAGTCCACAGCTCAACAAGCACCGAGGGTCTAACGAAGTTCATTGCCATCCTGCCTCTGAGGCCTGCAGTTCCCTGTCCAGGGGAAACCGCCGGGACTGGTTTGTCCTTGAAATGACTCTTCATTTTACTCAGTACAAAATCAACTAGACATGTTTTGGACAACAGGCCGTATGTGTGGGAGACAGACTGTTTATTGTAAACACACAGCTCTGGCTCCTGAGGATTCACACATCTGGGACCTAAGCTCTGACATCCCTTGGGCCCTTGTGCGGGAGCAGCCGAGAGGCCTGGAGCAGGAGAGACACGGTCGCAAGTGCATGTGACAGTAGCATCTCTGGTGTCAGGCCGAGGGAGGGCTAAGAAGGCCCCCAGGCGAGTGTGGAGGCAAAGAGCCCACAGAAAGGGCATGAGAGAGGCAGGGCAGATGGGAGGTTTCCACCCCGCCCCAACCTTGGGGGCCTCGGCCCTAAAGGCTGCTGCCTGGGAGTCCCTTCCTCTCCTGCTGCCCCCCGGGGGTGTCCGGGCCCAGTGTGTGCAAGGGCCAATGCCAGTGGGGGCAGAGGAGGGACCCCCCTGCCCCAGCCCGGAGCCTGGGCTCTACAGCCTCCTGCCAGTTGGCCCCCCCCCAACCTCTCTCACCTTTGATCTTATCACCAGCCCCTCCTACGGGCTCATCTGGGAGCTGCCCCCGTTAATGAGTTCTCCGGGCAGCAGGGCCCGCACGCCCTCCCGGGGCGGCGAGGCCTTCACACCTCTGGGGCCCGTGTTTTGACAAGTGCCGAGCCAGTGGCTTCTGCCCCCTGGCCCGAGCCTGCCTGCGCCTGCCAACGTGTAAGGCTGGGAAATGAGGCCTGGGGGCAGCCCCACTGAGCAGAGGTGAGAGCTCAGCTGGGGCCGTTGGCCGGGGTGGGGGCGGGCGGACAGGGCAGCCTCCTCTTGGGCCGGGGCCTGGGGCTCAGCCTTCCCGCCAGGGGCCAGCCGGCTCCTCGGGCCAGGCCTGGGTCCTGCACGCCGGCCCCCCTCCCGCCTCCCAGCCTCCGTGCTCTCATTTCCCGGCAGGCCCTTCTGACACGGGAGTGCTAATCAAAGGTGCTATGTCAATACTCCCCTTGTAGCCCCTAATCCCTGTCCCCGCCGGAGCCAGGGGCCCCAGGGGAAGGAAGAAGCTCCTCTGCCGCCGGCCCGCTGAGCATCTGCAGGCGCATCTCCCGGGAGGCTCCTCACTGAGGTGTCCCCTACGGGCCGGGATCGTCCCACCACCCCCCAGCACCAGCCCGAGAGGCAGGCCCTTCCCGGGAAGGGACTGTTAGGAACCAGCTGCCACCTTGACACGGCCTAGGACACCCCTGGGGAGTGTGGCCAGTGTGGGTCAGAAGCGAATCCCCATCCTGCCAGGTGCCACCCGTGTCACGTGGGGAACTCGCTCCCCATCTCTGGGCCCCAGCTTCTGCTCCCGTGCCACGAGGTAGTTAGACCTACTGTGCTGACCTTGGGAGGAGCAGATCATCCTGCGTGGCCTGGGCTTTGGGCCACCGTCGTGGTCATGGTTGCTACTGTCACCTGGGCCTGGCACCGTGTTGGGGGCATGGCTGGGTCACAGCTCGCCGCCCAGCCGTGATGTGGGCGCCACTGCCTCCCTTTGCAGATGAGGGAATGGAGGTGTCGAGTGGTCGTCCCGTGTCACGTGGCAAACAGGGGCAGAGCTGGGGCCTGTTTGCCTCTGCCTGGGTCAAAGCCTATGTTCTGTCCTCCCCACCAGCTGTCCTGTCTCCTCGGGAAGACAGGAGGGGCTCCTTTCCTCCTGAAGGCTGCCCCAAGAGTGAGGGTGCCGGTGTGGGGGAGATGCCCCCAGAGTCCTCGAGCACCCACAACACCTTGTCACAAGTCCCAGGGACCCGTGGAGATAGAAGAAGATTTCCACACCCACCCTGGACCTGCTGCACCAGAGCCCCTGCGGGACGGAGCTGGAGAATTTGGGTGTGAAAAGTACAGTTGCCCCAGAATTATGAAACTCGGCCACTTTCGAGAAGCAGTGCCCTATAGTGACCACCCCCCAATCCAGAGAGTGGAAAAAGCGTGGGGAGTGCCCAGCCCCCCAGCATGGATCCTAAGCCCCCGTGGGTCACAGATGGATGAGGCTGTGGCCACCTGGAGCCCCAGGGTGGTCAGGGGGCTCAGCAGGAAGGCCCCCGACTTCTTCTCCACCTCCCTCCTTCCCCAGCAGCTTCCCAGCTAAGACCCCCGAGGCTCCCACGGAGCCCCTTCCAACTAAGATCACCCCCTTTCCTCACACCTTTAGCTCCCGGAGCCTCTAAGTTGGCAAGCCATATGGAATAGATTATTCTGGACCCAAGGTAATCTGATTATCTTGGTCATGGATCAGCTGGATGCGCAGCCAGTGGAAGTCACAGGAGGCAGAGGGGTGATGAGGAGGGAGGGGGTGGGAAGACAGGAGAGAGATTTGGCAGATTCCGGGAAAGGCTCCAGGGGAAATGCAGAATCTCTGCAGTTCTGGGAGGGGGGCTGAGAATGCGGGGTACACAGATAGCGCCTCTCTCTTAGGGGAGTCGCATTTACGCTCCTTTGCTTCATCTGGGTAGGTGGAGGAAGATCTAAGCTTTATAGTGTAATGTGGGGAAACCAAGGCATAAAGGGGCTAAGGAGCTGAACCTGCTCAAAGCCGAGATGTAGGCATGCGAACGGGAAGGCGGGGGAACCTGTCACATGGCACCTTGGTTTCTCCAACTGTAAAATGGAGCCCAGAACTCCCAACCGCCTGCTGAGATGTTTTGGGAGATTGTATGCCTTGTTGGAAGGCTCCCATCTCAGGCCAGAGGGTGGAGCCCTGGGTCAGCCAGTGTGGACCCGTGTCCGCGAATTCCCAGCCACCACCAGCAGGGGGCACTGCCCAGCCACCTGGGGTTCAGCGATCTGAGCAGGGCACACCAACTTCCAACAAGTCCGGGGCCTTTGTTCTAGGGCTAGGGCCTGGGTGGGGTGGGGTGGTGGGCACCAGGCACCGGAGACGCAGGGGCTGGCTTCAGAAGTAGGTGAGGCCACACAACGTCGGCCCTTGCTCCCCCTGACCCTGTTCTTGCCTGCGGAGGGCCCTGGGCAGCTTTCGTTCTGGCCTCGCTCCCTCCCACGCTGCCAGGTACGGGCTGCGGCGCAGAGGCTTCCATTTAGGGAGGGGATAAAGGCTGCCCGACCTACGTCGCCCTGCTTTCTCACGCTGCTTGGGGACCGCGGCCCCCTCAGTTTACTTTCCATGACTGCAAACTGCTGTCCGGCGCAGGCAGGACTCCTGCCTCACCGAGGGTTGGCCCGTCGGGCTGCTGGGCCTGTGTAAACTCGGGGACAGCTGAGGGCGCACAGGCTCACTCTTCCACGTTCCCACGTGAGCCGGGCCTGCGGCCCAGTAGCAAACCATGCCAGGCTCACCACCTGTTCTGAGCCCCAGGGCTGTCAGAGGGCAGGCTGGACTTGCCTTACCCTGGGCCGACCTTCGCCCCTGGGGCCCATTACTGGACTCCACTGACTCCTAAAAAAAACATGAAACTAGCTTCCTTTCTTTTTCTTTCTTTTTTTTTTTTTAAGATTTTATTTATTTATTTGAGAGAGAAAGAATGAGAGAGAGCGAGTACATGAGAGGGGGGAGGGTCAGAGGGAGAAGCAGACTCCCTGCCGAGCAGGGAGCCCGATGCGGGACTCGATCCAGGGACTCCAGGATCATGACCTGAGCCGAAGGCAGTCGCCCAACCAACTGAGCCACCCAGGCGCCCTAGCTTCCTTTCTTAAAAAAAAAAAAAAGTGGGTGAAGCCATCTCAGTGCCAGAGTGATGGGCTGTGTGACTCCCGGACAGGCCACCTGCCCTCGCTGGAGCCCTGTGTGCTCATCTGTCCCCTGGGGAAAACATGCATCTGTGTGCAGAGAAGCAGCGCAAGATAGAGCCCAGAGGAATGAGGAGAAGGGGGAGGGGTCAGGAGGTAGGGCCCAAGCAGGGCTCCCTGGGGCCCTGACCTTCCCTATGCACTCCTGGGAGCAAAGGTGGAAAAAAGACCCCAAGATGACGGAAACTCTAGACAGGGGATGCCTTGGGCTCTGTACCCTTGCCCAGTCCCCGGTAAGGATTTGCAGGTCCAGCTCAGCTGCCAACTTAGGACACATCCGATCCCAGCCCCTGCAGAAAGCACAAGGTGGAGCTTCCTCCAGGCAGGATGCACAGCTTGCGGGCTCCTTGTAACACCACCCCTACCCGTGCTGACTGCTCACAATAGCACGCTGAGGTGCCAAGGCAGTGATGAGCCCCCTGCCAGGTCACTGGGTGGCTCAGGCCCTCAGCCAACTCCAAGGGCAGAGGCGAGCAGGGGAAGGAGGGCGCCCCAGAGTTATCTGACTTCAGGCCCAATAAAAAGCAGAGTGGGGGCTCCTAGGACTGAGCTGAAATGCCTGGCCGGGACCTGGGGGAGTGAGAAGCCTTTGGGCAGAGGCTTCTTTGCCAGAGGCTGGGGGCCAGGGATGTCCCCGAACACAGTGGAGAACATCTAGGGGGACAGAGCTTAAACTGACCAGATACAAAATCATCGAGGAGAAGGGTCTTAGGTGGTCAGGACTGGTTATTTGCAAAAGGATGAACCCAACCCTCAGCTCTAGAGGTTCCCCCGCCAAGAGAAATCCAAGATCCAGCCCCTGGCCTGAGCCAAGTGAGTTTCTTACCCTGGAGATCATGCCCCAGCCCCGGCCACGCGAGTGCACACACAGCGCCCGACACGGCGCAGGCGGCCAGGAGATTTGGGGCACCCCAAACCAGGGGAGCCTCAACAGCCCACCTCCAGGGCTCCCCAAGGCCGGCCTGCAACTTGAGAACAGCCTCCGTGCGCCCTCTGCCCAGCAGTTTCCCTGATGGGAATTCATTCTGGTTAGAAAAGATTACGGGCACATGCGAAGACACACTGCTGAGCGGTGGAACCAAGCTGCGGAAAAATCTATTCAGCAGCACACCACTGAGAGATGCACGAACAAAGATCTGTGTTCTACAGATCTAAAACACAACCCCTACACGGAAAGGCATCCAGTGATACCATGCCTGTTATGAGGGTCCACTGTACGCATGCGTGTGTGTGTGCGGAAAGGGTCTCAGGGCCCTCACCTAATCTCTAACAACGTCCCAGGACTTACTTGGTGTGTGTGTGGTGGGGGGCAGGTCTGGGTTCTGGGAGGTGGTCAAGGGAGACTTTTTCTCTTAAGACTTTATTTATTTGAGAGAGACAGAGAGACAGAGAGTGCACACGAGCAAAGGGAAAGGGACAAGCAGACTCCCTGCTGAGCAGGGAGCCAGACGCAGGGTTCAATCCAAGGACCCTGGGATCATGACCTGAGCCGAAGGCAGACGCTTAACTGACTGAGCCACCCAGGCGCCCCCCAAGGGAGACTTTAATCTCATCTGTAATGTTTAAATTTTTCAAAAGGAGTTTGCATTCATATATTACATGTGCAACTTAAAAATAACTTTAAAAAATCTAGGTATAAGGATGTCACCATGTGGAAAGCCATGAGGCATCTCAGTGTGTACTAGAGAACTTACGACCAAAACTGCCACCACATCATGGAGAACCAGGCGTGCTCTAAGCATCTCATTGCACAAATACATCTACTGATGGGGCACCTGGGTGGCTCAGCCTGTTGAGCGTCTGACTCTTGATTTCAGCTCAGGTCATGAGACTGAGCCCCGTATTGGGCAACACGCTTAACGGGGAGCCTGCTGGAGATTCTCTCTCTCCCCCTCTGTTCTTCCCCTGACATCGCTCATGGACACACACTCTCTCTCAAATAAGTAAAATCTAAAAAAAAAAAAAAAAAAAAAAAAAAAAAATACATCTACTGATATGGGGAATGTTAATATAGTAAGGAGAAAAGTTGGTCACAAAACAATATGCTCTTTTCATACCCAAAGAACTTGAAAGCAGGTTCTAGAACAGAGATTTGTACACCATAGGAGCATTAGACACAACAGCCAAAAGGTGGAAACAACCTGAATGTCCAGCAACAGAGGAATGGATAAACAGAATGTGGTCTATACGTACACCGGAATATTTATCAACCGCAGAAAGGAATGAAGTCGTGGACGAGCCTTGAGGGCGCCATGAAGTAAGCCATGTACAGAGCGCACACTGTGTGATTCCCTGTAATGAGGCACCTGGAACAGGCGGATTCGCAGAGACGGGACATGGCAGAGGGGTCACCAGGGGTGGGGGGTAAAAGGAGTTACTGCTTAATGAGTACAGAGCTTCTACTCAAGGTGATGGAAAGCTGTGGAAAGAAGTGATAGCTACATAACACTGCGGGTGGAATTAACGCCACTTAAAAACGGTTAAGATGGCAAATTTTGTTATATATATTTTATAAAAGTTTTTTAATGCAATATACAAAACTACTGAATTGTACACTTTACACAGGTAAACGCATGATGTGTGAATTCTCTCTCAATAAAGCTGGTATAAAAAAACAGGGGTGCCTGGGTGGCTCAGTCGGTTAAACGTCCTCTGGATTTCGGCTCAGGTCAAGATCTCAGGGTCGTGAGATCAGAGCCCCCGTGTCCCGGCTCGGCAGGGAATCTGCCTGAGGTGCTCTCTCCCTCTCCCTCTCCCTCTGCCCCTCCCCCCACACGCACGCACACTCTCTAAAATAAATAAGTCAGTCTAAAAAAAAAAAAAAACATATACCAGAAACTTCAAGAAATGGAAAAAACAAAACAAAACAAAAAACCCCGACATGCTCCCTCTTGATGCCTCTCTCTCTATGCTCGTGTATTTGCAGGGCTGCCTGGAGCAGCTTAGAATGCAGGGATATGTCCTAACCCAGTGCCAACTGGTGTTAACCTGGTTCTCTCTGGGTGGATGGAACCAGGGGCATTTAAAATTCCTCCTGATTGGGGCGCCTGGGTGGCTCAGTCGTTAAGCGTCTGCCTTCGGCTCAGGTCATGATCCCAGGGTCCTGGGATCGAGCCCCGCATCGGGCTCCCTGCTCGGCGGGAAGCCTGCTTCTCCCTCTCCCACTCCCCCTGCTTGTGTTCCCTCTCTCGCTGTGTCTCTCTCTGTCAAATAAATAAATCTTTAAAAAAAAAAAATTCCTTCTGATTGTCTACATTTTCTCACTTTTCCTGTAATGAGCATGCACTGCTTTGATAATTAAAATAAGAGAAAGAAAAGGAGGGTAGGGAGTGGGAGAGGGGAAGGGAGGAAAAACACTTTGCAGAACCCCCCCAAACTTGTTTGCATTCCAGCAGGTGGGCCCAAGCCCCCTGGTGGCTTCTGGGGCCAGGAGCCTAGGCCGCAGGAGTGCGCGCCACTCACTCTCCCCCTCTGTCCTTCCCGAGAGCTGCAGGAGCACAGGGGGTCCCCTCTCTCCAGCAGGGCAGGCAGGCAGGCAAGACTTCTGAACTCCCACATGCCGAACACATGATGCTCCAGCTAATCCTCCCAGCAAGGACACCCATTTCATAGATGAGGAGACTGAGGCTCAAGGGATGGAGGCCAGGCATGGTTGGCCCTAGGTCTGAGCCCCCTCCACTGGGCCTTATTGCCCCGGAATCTGGACCAGGCAGTCCTGGGGCCTCCGCAGGCCCTCGCACGCCAGCCTCCTTGGTCCAGCCTTCTTGTTGGAGGAAGAGCAGCGGGTCCACCTGCATGGCCCTGGCTGGCTGGGCAGCTCCGTGGATGCCTATGGCCCCAGCCCCTCCCGTGCCTCTCCCAGCCCACAGGGGCCACGTCCCTCCTGCCCTTGTCCACGTTCTCGGCCTCGGCTCCTCGGCCCATGCCCAGCCCCTGCCAGCCCTCACACATGTGACTGTGGTCTCCTCACGCTTCCCGCCTCCAGCCCCTCACCTTCCGGCCCCCTCCTTCCTCAGAATGTCTGTGGCTCTCACTGCCTCCCTCCCGGAGAGTCCAAACTCCCCACCCAGCAGCCTTTCCAACCCCTGCCTCCTCCCGCTTGCTAGCCCACAGCCTCTCCCACCCCTCCAGGCGGACCCCAGCCCACCGGCACTCCCCAGACTGGTGCTGGGCTACCTGCTCCCAGACCTGGGCTCCCACCTCGTCCCTCTGCCAGGTCGGTCGCACCTCCACTTGGAGGAGACCCACAACTCCGGGTCCCCCGCTTCCGCCCGGGACCTGCCCTGATCGTGTGGCCGGGTCATGCCCCTCTGCGGCCCTTGGCTCCCCGCACACCAGGTCACCGCAGACTCAGAAGCTCTCTTTCCCCTCCTCCAATTTCTGAAGTCCCAGAGGACTCGTCCCTCGTCCCTCCCCAGAGCCTCCCCTCGGCCGGGGCAGTTTCCCCGTGGTGTGGTGCCTGGCGTCTGTGGGTCTGAATCCTGACTCTGGGGAATGAAGGCCAAGGAACCGACTTCTCTGGGCCTGGCCCATCTAAGCGCGGGGAGACCCACGGGCTGGAAGTCATGGGGTCTGAGCACTGACGCGGTTACTGCGGGCACAGTGGTGGGCACTGCAGAGTCTAGAAGTGCTCAGAAGACCGGGCAGTCATGAGGCCCTGTCAGGGTGACCTTGCCTTGGTGGCTTCGGTCTCTGGGCCTCCTGGTGACACCGATGGCATTCAGCCAGGCAGGGCCTCGTCAAGCACCAGATCCCAGAGCCAGGAGAGGGGACTAACTGGGCAGGTGGACTCAGGGCTCCGGTCCTCCCCCGTTCCCCCCTCTCCCCATCCCGGGGACACAGGCCCTACCTTCTCCCTGGGCCTCCCAGGGTGGGGACCTGCAGCCTCCCACCCCCACCCCAGAAGGGCTTTCTGGGGTTTCTGAGAGGACCTGCTGCCGGACTGTTTTGGAGGCCCCTGAACACCCTCGTTCCCAAGTTGACACCTTCTGCCCTGGGGGAGGTGGCCTTGTGTCAACAGGCAGAGAGGAGGTGTGAAGGCAGCCACAGTGGCCAAGGGGGGTGCTGGGCTGGCCCTTACTGCCCCCTGGTAATGAGAATACCACACGCCGCCGCAGCCCCTGTGCGCCCTGCCTCTCCTTCCCCCCACGTTCCCACAGCCGGGCCACCCCCAGGGCCTGGCAGGGAGCCGGGGGGTGGCGGGAGGCAGAGAAGACCTAGAGGGCAGAGGCCAGGCCTTCACCTGGCTCCAGGTCCCTGGGCCTGCTCCGGGGGGCCCTGCACTGCCTGCCCAGGGAGAAATAGCGGGTGGAGGTCGTCCAGGAGCGGGGCCTGTGTTAAGTCACTAGGAGCAGGCTGGGCCACCGTCACTGGCCTCCCGCAGCGCCTCTCAGGGCCAGAGCTGACTGAGCACGGTCAGGGTCCAACCTGGGCCTCTCTGCCCTTCTCATCTGACTGCCGGCCTCGGGCAAAGTCCGGGGAAGTCGATGGGGGAGGATGAGTCTCCTCACCTGTAGGAAAGGATCACTGACACCTGACTGGGGCCACCCTGGCAAGCCGAGCCAAGGGCGCGGTGACATGATGGTTCCCGCCTACACATGAGGAGGCCCAGCTGAGCCAGGGCTCCAGGCACAGAGAGCAGGGGTGAGAGTGTCAGGGGTCTGAGGCACCTGGGAGGCCTCAGGGTGCAGCCCCAGCCCGGCCCAAGACAGCCCAAGACCCCGTGGCTCCTCGCCCTCACAGAGCCCAGGGCCCTGAGGAGGCCGCCCCATCCTCTCCCTGATTCTTGGCCTCAGCTCTGATTGTACCTCAGGGGTCGTCACGTCCAACCCCCTCGTTTTCGGGGGCCTGTCAGCGTCGGTGGAGTTGGGCACAGCCATCCACTCCAGCTCCTGCCTGTGCCTAGTGTGTACTCGTCTGGCCTCTTCTTGATCACCTCCACAAACAGGCCACTCACTCCCTCATAAGACACCCCTTCTGATCTTAGGAAGTTCTTCGGTCTCCCTGGAGTATTCCCTCCTAGGCACCTGGAGGCAACCATCCTACCCCAAAGTTTTTGTTTTGTGAACAAAACATCCCTGAGTCCTTCGACTATTTCTCTGGTGACCTGGCTTGAAGCTGTCACTAACCCTGCTGTCCTTGGCTAGGGCCTGTTTCATCATGAATGGTGGCCCCCACATTTGACCACTTACTCTGGCAAAGGCCCATCCTGCAGAGGGAATAAGAGACAGTCACGTCCTTGGTTGAAGACCCCGTTTCTCGCAAATGGGATCACCTTTGTTTTTCACGCGTGCTGCTGGTTACATGCCACCTGACCCCGAACTAAGAGGGAGGTTACATGGAGCTCTGTTGATCCCACCTTATTAGATCTGGTAGGCTGTCTGAGCCTGTCAGCCTCTCTGTGATCCTGGCTGTTATCCAATTCACTTGCTGCATTTGGACCCTACCCCAAATTAGATCAATTCATATCTCCATTCGAGATCATAACTATGCCCTTGACGAGGCTGGGAATAGAGCTGGTAGAACCATGACTGTAGACCTTCCTCCAGGTGAACACCCATCTGCTCCTCCGTGGGAACATCAAATCTGTTATGAACTCACTCAACTGTCATCCAGCTCACATGGCCCTATTTGTTGACAAGGATACCCTGGCACTTCTTTATTATGTGGACAGGAATTACGTGTGGCTGCTCATACACACCCAAATGTCCATGACTTATGCAAACTGGTAATTTGTTTTCTCTCACATTAAAGAAATTCAGGGATAGACAGTCCTGAGCTGGTATGGTGCTTCCATGTTGTCATCAATGCCTCAGGCTTCTGTCTGCTCCATCATCCTCAGCGGATGACTTCTGTCCTTGGGACTGCTTCAGTGTCACCAAATGGTTGCTGAAGCTCCAGCCATCACATTTCCCAGGAAGAAAATATAAGGGGGTAGAAAACATGGGAGTGTACCTCTCTGCTTTAAAGAGCTTTCCTAGAAGCCCCATCCAATATTTCTGCTAACATCTCATTAGCCATTCCGTGAGCAAGAGAGGCTGGGATGTGTTTTCTAGCTGGGCATATTGTCACCCACAATAATACAGTCCTATTATTAAAAGAGATGTAAGAATAGAGGCTGTAACTGATGCTGTGTGTGCAACTAGAAGGGTCTGCCAGACTCGTGAACATTCTACGGACCATGTTTCCCTGACCTAACCACCACCTCCTCCCATCACAGAAAGGAGGGGGTGAGCCCCATGCCAGGAGCCTGCCGAGGCCCAGAAGCTAATCACCTTGTCCAAGAGCATACAGCTGTAGCTGTCCCTCCTTTTAACAGGAGAGTTGGATGAGGAAGAGAGGAGAGCCCCCCGTGGGGCAGGGCCCAGACCTGGCTTGTTCACCGAGCACCTGGGGCAGGTTCCCACATAGCGGGAGGAATGCCTGAGGGTCCCAGAGGCAAGCTGGACCAGCACCTGGGCCAGGACCCAGCCCACCAGGAGAAGCAGGTTGAGATCTTCCATTTCCTAGCCTTGGCTGGGCTGGTGGGCTTGGTTCCGGCTCCAGGCTTCTGAGCTCTCCTGTCCCCTCTGCGCTGTAGCTGTGGTGACCCCTGCCACAGGCCAGGGGCTGGAGTGCCCGTGCTGGGTCCACAGAGGAAAAGGGCTGCAGGTGGAGGAGGAGGCTTGGGCAGGATGCGCTAGGTCTGGTGCTGGAGTCTCAGGAATGGAAGGAATCACCTTCTTCTACGGCCAAGACTAAAAGAGACCAGCCCCCTTACCCACGCCCCAACCTAGTCCTTTATGTACTTCATTCTGCTGCCCCTGAACGTACTATAAGCAAGACTCATAAATGTAGGCTCTGTGCTAAGCACTATGACACGCATCATCCTTACTTACCCCAACAATCACCCTGGAAATCAGAACGCTTCACTTTACAGATGAGAAAACAGATGCGGAGTTAAGTTGCCCAAGTTCTCACGGCTTCGAAGGGGTGGAGCTGGGATCTAAACCCAGGTCAGTCTGATTCCATAGCCCAGCCTCCGCACCATCAAGTGACATTACCTCCCTGTGCTAAGTGGAGGCCCAGTGGGGGGTCCGCTTCGGCTCCCCCCGGCGAATGGGGCTGGGAGACAGTGTGTCCCTGTGCTTCCAGAGCCTGGCTGAGGGGCCTGGTGAAGAGCCAGGGCCTCACCTCCCCGAACTTATGCTCTGTCATCCCAGTCAGTCTGAGGCCTGGGCTCTGGGGCTAGCCCAAACCAAGACAGCAGGCCAGGCTATCCTAGAGAGGAAAGGAGGGTAAGCAGGGCTCGTGCTGGCGGTGGACTCCCATTATTCACCAAATCCTTTCACAGGAAACCCCTCCAGGCCGGCTCTAATTCTGGGTTTTCGGACCCTTCCTGGAGATCGCAAGGCCATCCCACCTCTCCAGGTCTACCTGCCTGTGCACAAGGCAGGGCTATTTGGCAGAAACTAAACACACACTAACGATGCATCAGTAAGGGCCTGACTGGGGTACACGTGCTATAATATCATAGAACAGTTAAAACAGTGAAAAGGGGTGGGTCAGAAAACTCAGTATCGGGACGCCTGGGTGGCTCAATGGGTTAAGCGTCTGCCTTTGGCTCAGGTCATGATCCCAGAGTCCTGGGATCGAGTCTGGCATCGGGGGACTCCTTGCTCAGCGGGGAGTCTGCTTCTCCCTCTGCCTGCCGTTCCTCTGCTTGTGCTCTCGCACTCTCTGATAAATAAAATCTTAAAAAAAAAAAAAGAAAATTCAGGATCAACAGCACATTAACCTGAAACTTCAGAATCCAGATCAAGAAACATACAAGAAACCTGACGGATTTTGTTTACACATGTCAATTACATGTAAATTAATTCCTAGCCAGTACAGCCATGAGTTCAACCTAAAAAGTGTAGGATCCACTGTTTTCCAAGTTGCATAACTTCCTGCTTCTTTCCAGAGAAAGCCTATTTGGATTCAAGGCCACTGCTAAGTGAGTTACCGTCTTCCTGTGCTGTGGACAAATTAGAAATTTCCTCTCCTCATTCATGGCAGCTAGAATAAACTAAACAGGGGTTGCCCTGACCAACATGGTTCAATGCCGATTATTCCTTCATCATTATGCTACAGTGGTGACTTGGGCATATTTTCTCTGATATTTTAAAAAATGAGTCCTAAGGGGCGCCTGGGTGGCTCAGTCGTTAAGTGTCTGCCTTCGGCTCAGGTCATGATCTCGGGGTCCTGGGATCGAGCCCCACATCGGCTCCCTGCTCAGCGGAGAGCCTGCTTCTCTCCCTCTGCTGCTCCCCTTGCTTGTGCTCTCTGTCTCTCTCTCTCTGTGTCAAATAAATAAAACTAAATAAAATAAAATAAAATAAAAATAAATAAAAATAAATAAAAAATAAGCCTTGAGCAGAAAGTGAGGTCATCTCCTCATTGAAGGTTTGTCTGCACCTCCTGCCATTTTTTTTGCCAGTTAAAATGATCTGCTCTAATGTTCGTATAATGTTTAAATGTTCATCCATTTAAGTCACCTATGACCCTCTACAATCAGCTCAACATCTCCTGATGGGGAGTGCTCTAAGACCTGCTGTTGAATGAAACAAGGCAAGTGACAGGGCACCTGGGTGGTGCAGTCGGTTAAGCGTCTGACTCTTGTTTTCGGCTCAGGTCATGATCTCAGGGTCATGAGATCGAGCCCCTCGTCATGCTTGGTGTTGGACGTGGAGCCTGCTTGGGGTTCTCCCTCTCCCTCCCCCCCACACTTCCATCAGGCTCCCTGCTCAGTGGGGAGTCTACTTCTCCCTCTGCCTTTGCCCCCCCAACTCCTGTGCTTTCATGCTGTCTCAAATAAATAAAACCTTAAAAACAAAAAAAGAGAACAACTTACAAACACAGGCCGCAATGTTCCCTCATTTACATACGTCCAGGTGAACGTGCGGGCCTGGTGTGGAGGGCCACATAACAACCTGAGAGCTGCTCTCTTTGCTGAGAGACCTCAGGTTTACCTGTAATGTTCCCACTGCTGCCAAAGAGAATGTATTTGTTATGTAACTTGTGTAACTAAATGTTTGTTTTTAGGAGTGGCCACAAATACTGCAAGGGCCATCATTTATTACTTCAAGCTGATAGAGGCCCATCTATCCCAGAAACCAGAAACATCATCATGTTGAACTTTCATTACTGATTGCCTGCTTTTTTTTTTTTTTTTTCATGTCACACTTCTGCTCCAAGGTCCATCTGGCAATCCAGCTTCTTAGCCTGGCCCCAGCCAAGCTGTGCTCCAGCTCTCCACATCAGCACCCCTTCACACTGTTCCAGAAGCCCCTCAGCAAGTCCCACTGCCAGGCCTTTCCTTAAGCAGTTCCCATGGCCAGAATTCTCCCTACCCGCCTCTCTCCTTAACCAAGTCATACTCATGGTTCAAGGCCCAGCGGTGACCTCTCCAGCTCTGTGGCCAGAACTCTACAGCCCTTGGCAATCATTTGGCCCTTAGTCTCGGAGTTCAGCCCTTTCTCCGAAGATCACAAAGGACACAGATGCCTCCTTTTTTTTTTTTTTAAGATTTTTTATTTATTTATTTGACAGAAAGAATGAGAGACACAGCGAGAGAGGGAACACAAGCAGGGGGAGTGGGAGAGGGAGAAGCAGGCTTCCCACCGAGCAGGGAGCCCGATGCGGGGCTCGATCCCAGGACCCTGGGACCATGACCTGAGCCGAAGGCAGATGCTTAACAGACTGAGCCACCCAGGCGCCCCAGATGCCTCCTTTAAGCTGTAATAAACTGCTGAGGAGAGCTTTACTATTTCCAAGTTTATACTATGAGACTCTAACAACAGTCCTACGAGTCGATAACTATAATCATTATTCCTGTTTTACAGAGCACAAGCTCAAGCTCTGACAGGTTAAGGGCCCTGCCCAAGGGCACACAGCCAGTTAGTGATGGAGCTGTTCAATGTATAATGGTCTGTTCACTTGTTGTCTCTCAGCAGGAACTTCAAATGTCATGAGAGCCGAGACCACAACTAACTTGTGTTACGCTGGTGTGCCCGACCTTTACCAGTTGCTAAATAAGTATGAAGTAAATGAGTAATGCCTACAGCATCTTGAAATGGAAGTACCTTCCTTATGAAACGAGAGCAGCAAACATTTAGCTCACCTGCCAGGCCCACACTGAATGGTTCCACAGATGGTTCCACTTAGTACCAGCAGCCTTCCCAGGTGGTGGGCATTTTGTAGTATTATTGCTGTGAGACTGAAGGAAACTTGAGTCTCAGAGGAGGTAAGTAACTTGCCCCAGGTCACACAGCAAATAGACTCAGGCCTGCCTGGAGGGCTCACCTTCCCCCATTTTCATTACCCACTGCTTCCTATCCTTTTTCTCCAGGCTGCTCTATTTTTCAGGGACGGAAACTATCTGTGGGTAGTGAGATGACGTTGCTCGTGTTATTCAGCAAACCAGCAAATGTGGGTTCTGGGAGCAAACCAGGAAGGCTGCACTTGTATGTCCCCCTACTTCCACCCCACCCCACCCCACCCCACATCACTGTGGGCAAATCCCTCGGGGTTTGCCTTGCAGCCTTATCCAGCACACCTATAGACAGTGAGTGGCAGTTACTGGACAAACTCCCCCCCTCACCCCCGGGGTGGGGGGAGGCTGGACATGAGAGAGGCAGCCACTCTTTGCATGGGTCCACTCTTCACATGAGGGACAGCCTGGCCGTCCCCAGGCGATGATGGCACTGCCCACCACCGTCGGGCTCCTGGGCACTCACCATGCCACGAGCCCGGGTGGGTGGGAACTCGGTGAGAAGCTTAGCAGCTCCATCCAGATGCGAATTGTCCCTCCCACACTTCCCGGGCTGCAGGGGCCTCCATTAGAGCCCCCGAGGAGTCAGAATCCACACCTCCGCAAATGGGCCCGCTTTCCCAAGGCCCCCCTGCCCAGGCCTTCCCTGGGCTCTGTGGGTTTTGACACCTCTCTGTAACCTGGCAGGGGGCCACCTCTCACCTTTGGTCCAGATAAAAGCTCAGGCCCGGAGGTGGCCGGCCCAGCCTCCCAGAGCCCGCAGCAGCCCTGGCCATGGCCCAGTCCCCTCCTCTGCACAGCCTCCTGGGCCACGACCACTGGATCTTGCCCCAGGGCTGGGGCTGGGCCGGCCACCCGGACTCCACGTCCCCGGCCTCCTCCTCGGACTCTTCGGGCTCGTGCCCCTGCGACGGCGCCCGCGGCCCCTCGCAGCCCGCGCTCCCGGCCCGCGGCGCCCGCTCCGCAGAGGCCGCCCCGACGGCGCCCGGACGAGGCCGCAGCGGGCCGGCCGGCGGGCAGCGGCAGAGCGCGAGCGAGCGCGAGAAGCTGCGCATGCGCACGCTCGCCCGCGCCCTGCACGAGCTGCGCCGCTTTCTGCCGCCGTCCGTGGCGCCCGCCGGCCAGAGCCTCACCAAGATCGAGACGCTGCGCCTGGCCATCCGCTACATCGGCCACCTGTCGGCCGTGCTGGGCCTCAGCGAGGAGAGCCTGCAGCGGCGGCGACGGCGGCGCAGCGGCGCGGCGGCGGCGGCGCCTCGGGGCTGCCCGCTCTGCCCCGACGGCGGCCCCGCGCAGGCGCAGACGCAGACTCAGGTGCAGGTGCAGGCGCGCGCCCCGGGCCTGGGCTCCGCCGCCGGCGCCGCCGCGTCGTGGGGGTCCCCGCCGGCCTGTCCCGGAGCACTAGCGGCGCGCGAGCGCCTGGGGAGCAGGGTGCCCGAACTGGATCCCTGGGTTACACCCCCTTACTGCCCTGGGATACAGTCGCCCCCGCAACTCTCCCAAGGGAGAGCCCCCGAGACGGCCCTTTGGACACCGCCCCAGGTCTGTTCCAGGAGGCAGACGTCCCCGGAACCTAGGAAGCAGGCCGTGCCCTGGACGCCGCCCCCCGCGGCCCCGGAGCTGGCTGCCGCAGTGTATCAGGTATGCGGGCAGGCCCATGCCACTCCTCTCGGGCTGGTCCCAGGTTCGTTCGGAAATGGAGGCAGTGGGTGGGCTCTAGTCTGCAGAGACTCTCATGCTTTGGGGATCCGGGTTTATCTAATCCAACCCAGTTAGGGTTAGAGAGAAGCTGAAGGGAGTATGGAGAGGACCCTAGCCTCCTTGGGGAAAGAGCTGGGGCCCCGGGCCGTTAAGGCCGCCACCACCTCTACCTAGAAGTCTTCGCAGCCACGTTAAAGACGGAGAATCCTCGGACTTGCTCCAGAGGCAAGATGAAAGGTAGCAAGAGCCACTGGTTCTAAGTGCTCCATTAAGGCTTGGGGGGAGGGAGGCTGGCCAGCCCCAGGGGTGGGGACTTCCAGAGTATAGGAGCTTGGAGCTGGTGACCTTCGTGTTTCCTTTAAGCTTCATTTGTTCATGAGGCCCATGAGTGAATGCATCGTGGTCCATAACAGAGCATATTGATAACCAAAATTTACTGCTCGCTTGCTGTTTGCCCAACACTGTTCTTAGCACCGGACACGTATTGACTCAGCTGGCGCTCCAGCAACTCTGTGGCGTAGGTACTGTTATTATCACCCCCATTTTACAGATGAGAAAACCGAATGAAAGAGGTTGCGTTCTTAGAACTAGTTAGTAGCAGAGGTGGGATATGAACCCCCGGAGTGTATCTCCAGAGCCGGTGTTCTTCACCACTTTGCTTCACTGCGTCCACGACCCCCAGGGCTGTCCAGAAGCTGCCAGCCACACTCCGGGGAGCATCCAGGTTCAAGGTCTCAGGGCATCAGGCAGTGGCCCACTACCCAGCTGCTTTTGTCTCTCTTACAGGGTATCTCGGTGTCTCCAGAGTCCTGTGTGTTGCCAGAAACCCCACCCCTCCTGTCCCGGCCAGCATGCCAGAGACTCCAGCCTCAGACCCAGTGGGGATGTTGGAGCCACAGTGCAGAGGTGCTCCCCAGCTCAGAGGACCAGGGACCAGGCCCTGCCTTCCAGCTCGGTGACCAAAGCCCGTCCCAGAGCTCAGGCCTGCAGCTCAGTGGCTGCCCTGAACTTTGGCAAGAAGATTTGGGGGGGGCCCACCTGGGCGTCTTCTACCGATAGCCTCGCCTGTCCCCTTGTCAGCCAGGAATCAGGCCTCTGGCGTGGAGTGTCCTCCTCATTTGCTACTTGCTGTGGTCTTCAAGCTTTTTTTTAAGCCAAGGATCTCTTTTCCAAGTGATGTCTTTCCCAGAAAGGCAGTGTCCGAAAGAGAAAGTGGGTGGCCTCCGTGGCTGGAGTCCAGGCTGACGCCCCCCCGAGTGACCTGTCCCCGAACACACCGGCCAAACTGCCGCAAGGTGCTGGCTGCGGGACCAGAGTCGGCGGGGCTGGGACTGCTGGTGGAGTGCGTTCTGGGGGTGGCGGAGGGGGGAGAGAAGCTGGTACGCTTCCATTTTTGTACTTCTTAAGAAAAAAAAAAATGTTGGTTTGGTCTGTTTTTCTTCTATCAACCTGGGTTTTTATTGCGTCTGGAAAAGGAAGAATGTTCCCATCCTGCAGGGAACCATCCTTCTGCTCTTCCCCTCCCCGGGTCCAGGCCTCCTGAGGTTGGCGTGTGCCCTCCCGTGCCACTGTGACAAGTCTTCACCTGCAGGGGCTCCACTTGGCCTTGCTGCGTGAGGTAGCACAGACGGGGGTTAACGTTCGGGCCCGTTCGCTCGCCTCCCGCCCAGCCCCGCTACCTTGTCCCTTCCTCTGAGCGTATGCCCGCCGACCCGGAGGGCTCTTCCACAGTCTAGGGAAACGTTTTTAAAGGATGCCGGGTGGTTCGCTTCCACAACCGAGGCCCGGCGTATTTGTTTCTGGGGCTGCCGTAAGCGCGCATCGGGTGGCTGGGAGAACAGAAACACAATTTTCTCACAGTTCAGGAGGCTAGCGTCCCAAGATCAGAGTCCGCAGGGTTGGTTTCTGCAGCGTCCCTCCTTGGCTTGCAGATGGCCGCCTTCTCTCTGTGCCCTCAACGTAATTACGCTGCGGTCTGTGCACCTGGCTTTATCACGCCTGGTAAGGCCCCCAGTCATCCTGGATTAGGGCCCCCCCACATGACCTTCTTTTACCTTCATTACCTCTTTATAAGCGCTATCTCCGAATACATTGGCGTTCTGAGGTCCTGGGGGCTAGAACTTCACCATGGATGTTGGGGGAACACAGTTCATCCCAAAATACCCAGTGCCTTCTTGCCCAGCCTTCTAGGGTTTGGGTTCTTACCCCAGGGCTTCCTGTCCCTAGCTGCTGCTCCTGAGAGGCAGGCCTGAGGCTTCCCTTGCAGAGGCTGAGGACGGGGGTGGGAGATGAGCCCAAGCCGGGTGTTCTGCTCTTGACCACACCTGTCTGCTGCGGGCCTGGCAGGGGAGAGAGAGGGGCTGATGCCTGTGCCCAGCCCGGAAAGACTGGTCTTCCCACACCTTCCTGGGGACCCGCCCCCCTCACCATCCATACAAGACTGGACATTTCTGTCATGACCCTGCACTGTAGATGATGTGCCTCCGAGGAGTCTCCTGGGTGGGGGGAGGCGGGAGACCTCCATCCCCAGGGCCTGCCTCTCCCGCTGGCCCTGAGGGGTCAACCCGCCGCAGAGTGCTGGGCACAGAACGAGCAGCCTGAGTTCGAGTCGGCCCCTGCTCTGTGTGCGACCTCGAGCGAGGTTCTGCAGGCGGGTCTCTGGCTCTGGGTGCCCTCACGGTATTCCCGAGGACCTGATTTCCTCCAGACACACACGGCATTCTGGATGCCAGGCTTGGGAGCCGTCGGGTGGTGGGAGCATGCAACGTGTGGATGCCACAGATCTTGCCCTGACTCCAGATGGAGGAGGCCTTCCACTCCGCTGCTTTAGAGCCTGCATCTCGTTCTAGCCCTACTGACTTACCTCCCTGCGCCTCAGTTTCCTTATCTGCAAAACTGAGATAAAAGCAATCCTTATCTCCTGGGACTGTTGAGACCCAAATGAGATAATGCGCATAAACACTTCGCCCAGTGCCAGGCACAGAGACTAGGATCCCTGCAGACTCTTCTCCCTGGAGGCCAGCTCTCTCCCAGGGACCCTGGTGGGGGTGGCCCCTCCCCCAGCGGGACCTCCTGAGGGGGCCTGCCCTCTGATCCCCAGCAGGTTAAGTGCCAGCCAGGGCTGCTGGGCACTGGCGACAGGAAGGACTGGCCCAGAGGGGATGGGCTGAGGGAAGCCTCCTGATTGGTGGAGAGATCCCACCCTCTCCCCTGGGCTGGTCTCACCCCTTGGCCCGCCCCACCTTTGATGTAGGGACTGCAGTGGCCGGCTGAGGAGCCTTCCGGGCCCGGCCCCACCCCCACTTCTCCCAAAGGGGAACAGAGGCTGTGAGGAGAGCCGGGAGGCCAGGAGACAGGGCTAAGCGTAACAACACCCAAATCTCCTCCTGTGTTGGGGGGCAGTGTACCAGATACCCCCATATGTGAATCTCCTTAGACCCACACCCCAATCCTGTGATCCATCACCTTTTTCGTACAGATGCAGAAGCCAAAGCCCAGGGGTTTGGGTCACTTGCCCAAGAAACTGGCCAAGCTGTGATCTCACACCAGGCCCCCTGGTCTCCGGGACCCCAGCCCCAGCGGCTCACCTGGAGGAGACCCCCAAGGAGCCCTGTGGTCTGTCACCTCCCATGTTCCCTCCACCAGCCTGGGGCACTCAGCGGGGCCCCGTGGGGGCTGAGGCTGAGGTGAGCTTCCAACAACCTGGCTCCATTTGCTAAGAAACTTCCACCAAGGCTAATGTGGGCCATGGAGCCACGTGGGTCCCAGACCTTCTCCTCAGAATAGGCACTGACCACCAGGTGATCTGGAGGGCACCTGCCTTTTTCTGCATGCGGCTCTTGAGAACAACCGCTTTACAAATTGATATCCCAACTTCCACCATGGATCCTGGAGAGGAGATGGGACAGGCCCTTGGCCAGTGAGGGGGTCAGACCAGGCTTGGGTCCCAAGGCTTGCTGCCCTCACTCCAAGCCCCTCTCTCACTGTCCCAGGTGTGCTGACTGCGACACAAGAAGAGGAGCCCAGTCGGCACCCTGCTCCTTCCCTCATGTTAGGGCAGGTGCTGACCCCAGCGGAAACTTCTGCTTTCTGAAACAACACTCCCTCCACCGTCAGGACCTGCCCTGGGCCTGGCCCCGAGCCCCAGCTCTCCCCACCCCACCATGGGAACCGCTGGGTCCGGTTGCTTAGCCTCTAGCTCCTCATAGTTCCCAGCACCCAGGGTCTCCAGCCGCCACGGGAATATGGATGGAAGGAACACGGCAGGCAGACCTCATAGGACACACAGGCATTCTGGACACTTCTCCCCTCCTGTGCTCCCTGGGAGTCCCCTACATCCCAGGTTCCCTCCCTCCCAGTGTTCCTGGCTGCTATGCAAACCCACTCCTGCTCTAGTTTAGTAATGAGTCTAGACATTGATCTAGAAATCCTTTATTTACATTTTCTCTTAGAAAAAAAATATATAGATCTTCTGCCCTGTTGATTCTTTAGGTTCAGGGTCTTTATGGAAAGGTGAGAGAGGGCACAGGGCTACCCCCCCAAGGCCATCCATCGTCCATTGAGGGCTTCTGCTCATCTGGCCCTAGAGCTGGGCTTCCCTGAGATCAGCCCCAGGGCCCTGGGTGACAGGCACCATGCCAGGTCTGGGGTGAGGGTTGGCATGAGGGGCAGGGGCTGGAAGGTGCTTGGACAGTCTGGTCATCAGGAACTGGATCAGCCCCATGGGCAGCCTGGAGAAAACGTGGGCCAGAGACTTTGTCCCTGAGGGGAGGACACCATCGCCTCAGGCTCCAGGAATGGGGTACTGTCGTGGGCCATGGGGGCAGACACATAGAGGCATCTCACATGGGGGCCAGGTGACAGTTAAGGACCAAGGACTATTAGCTGTTTTCTGTGAACCAACTAAGCACCACTTGCTTGTTTTCTTTCACCCACTTGATGTTCACTTTGGTCTTCTCCAGGGCTTGCTCCAGAGCCCGAGTAGCCGAGCCGAAGCCTGTGTCCATGTTGTTCATCTTGAACTGCTCCAGCTGCCAGGAAAATGAAGATTCTCAGCCCCAGGCTGGGTCTCTAACTCAGCCTCAAGCAGAGGGCTGTGCAGTCCTCTGAACTCCCACCCATATTAGGGCCCTTGGGAACACAGCCACAGCCTGTTCTCCAGGAAAGGAAGGGCCCGTCCTTCTCTCCCCCTGGGATAAAGTCTTTATCTAGGGCAGAGGTCAAAACTAACAACCTCGTGGTTAAATCCGGCTCCTGGATATACCTGATCTTCACTGTTTATGTTATTATGTTATGTTAATCACCATACATTACATCATTTAGTTTTTAATTGAACTGTAATCTCAGTCCAATCAAGGGAGGAGAGAGGGACAAATTAAATAAGATACCACAAGGAAGCAATCAGCCAAATTCAAAATGTGGCTATTTCTATACTACAAATAACCTCGTTGTTTCAACAAATAAATGGCATTATTAAAAAAAGAAAAAAGATGTCACAGATTAAAAGATATATTGTAGAGGTTGTAGCCAGGGCAATTAGGCAAGAAAATGAAATAAAAGGCATCCAGAATTGAAGAAGTAAAACTATTTCCATTAGCAGATGACATGATTTTGGATACAGAATATCCTAAGGAATCTACCAAAAAAACCAATTAAAACTAATGAATTCAGGGGCGCCTGGGTGGCTCAGTCGGTTAAGCGGCTGCCTTCGGCTCAGGTCATGATCCTGGAGTACCGAGATCGAGTCCCGCATCAGGCTCCCTGCTCAGCGGGGAGTCTGCTTCTCCCTCTGACCCTCCCCTCTCTCATGCTCTCTGTCTCATTCTCTCTCTCAAATAAATAAATAAAATCTTTAAAAAAAAAAAACTAACGAATTCAGCAAGGTTGCAAGATGCGAGAGCAATATACAGAGATCGTAGTACATTTCTACACACAACAATGAAAAATACAAAAATGAAATTAAGAAAACAGTTCCGTTTACAATAGCACCAGAAAGAATAAAATACTGAGGAATAAATTTGACAAAAGACATGCAAGACTGGCATGTTGAAAACTATAAAGCGTTGTTGAAAGAAATTAAGAAGACCCAAATAAAAGAAAAAAAGACCCAAATAGACCCAAATCTGTATTAATGGTTTGGAAGATTTAATATTATCCCGTGGCAACCCTTCCCAAATTGATCTACAGACTCGATGCAATCCCTATCAGAATTCCAACTGCCTTTTTTTTTTTTTAATTTTTTACAGAAACGGACAAGCTGATCCTAAAATCCATAAAGAAATGCAAGGAACTCTGAATAGCCAAACAATCTTGAAAAAAGAACAAAGTTGGAGGGCTCACGTCCCTAAACTCACTGCAGAGCTACAGTAATCAAGAGAATGTGGTACTGACCTAAGGACAGATAGATCAATGATATACAATTGAGAGTCCAGAAATAAACCCTCACATTTACAGTCAACTGATTTTCAACAAGGGTGCCAAGACCATTCAGTACGGGAAAGAATAGTTTTTTCAACAAATGGTGGTGAGACAACTGGAGAGCCACATGCAAAAGAATGAAGTTGGACCGGGCGCCTGGGTGGCTCAGTCGTTGAGCGTCTGCCTTCGGCTCAGGTCATGATCCCAGGGTCCTGGGATTGAGCCCCGCATCGGGCTCCCTGCTCGGCGGGAAGCCTGCTTCTCCCTCTCCCACTCCCCCTGCTTGTGTTCCTGCTCTCGCTATCTCTCTCTGTCAAAAAAAAAAAAAAAAAAATTTTTAAAAAAAAAAAAAAAGAATGAAGTTGGACCCCTACCTTACACCATATACAAAAATTAAGCCAAAATTGATCAAAGTCTTAAATGTAAGAGCTAAAAGGGTAAGATTCTTAGTAAAAAGCATGTATAAATCTTTGTGACCTTGGATTAGGCAATTGTTTCTTAGATGTGACACTAAAGCACAAGCAGTAAAGGAAAAATCAGAAAGCTGGGCTTCATCAAAATAAAAAAACTTCAGTGCATCAAAAGACACTATCGAGAGGGGCGCCTGGGTGGCTCAGTCGTTAAGTGTCTGCCTTCGGCTCAGGTCATGGTCCCGGGGTCCTGGGATCGAGCCCCACATCGGGCTCCCTGCTCGGCGGGAAGCCTGCTTCTCCCTCTCCCACTCCCCCTGCTTGTGTTCCCTCTCTCACTGTGTCTCTCTCTGTCAAATGAATAAATAAATAAAATCTTAAAAAAAAAAAAAAAGACACTATCGAGAACGTAAAAAGACAATCCACAGAATGGAAGAAAGCATTTGCAAATCAGGTATCCAATAAGGGTCTAGTATCCAGAATATATAAAGAACCCTTACAACTCAACAATAAAGAGACAAATACCCAATTAAAAAATGGGCAAAGGATTTGAATAGACATTTCTCCAAAGACGATATACGAATGGTCAATAAGCACATGAAAAGGTGCTCAACATCATTAGTCATTAGAGAAATGCAATTCATACTACTTCACACCCACAAAATGGCTATAATTAAAAAAGAAAGAAAGAAAGAAAATAACAAGAGTCCACAAATACAGAAAGACATTGGAACCTTCCTACATTGCGGGTGGAATGTAAATTCGGTGCAGTTACTCTGGAAAACATTTTGCCAATTTCTCAAAAAGTTAAACATAGAGCTACCAAACAATCCAGCAACTCCACTTCTAGGCGTATCCTCAAGAGAAACAAACACATACGTTCACTCAAAAATGTGTACATGAATATTCATGACAGCATTATTCATAGAGTCAAAAAGTCGGGGCCCCTGGGTGGTTCAGTCAGTTAAGTGTCTGCCTTCGGCTCAGGTCATGATCCCAGGGTTCTGGGATCGAGTCCCACGTCGGGCTCCCTGATCAGCAGGGATTCTGCTTCTTCCTCTCCCTCTGCTCCTCCCTGGCCCCGCTTGTACTCTCTCCTGCGCGCTCTCTCTCTCTCAAATAAATAAATAAAAATCTTTAAAAAAAAAAAAGGTGGAAACAACCCAATGTCTATCGACGGATCGGCGGATAAACAGATGTAGTATAACCACACAATGGAATATTATTCAGCCATAAAAAGGAATGCTACACGTTACAACACGGATGAAACTTGAGAGCTTGATGCTAAGTGAAAGCCAGACACAAAAGGCCTCATATTATATGATTCCATTTTATGAAATATCCAGAATAGCCATGTCCATAGAGACAGAAAGTAGATTAGTGGTTGCCAGGGGCTGGAGACGGAGGAATGGAGAGTGACTACCACAGTTTCTTTTGGGGGGTAACAAGAATGTTCTGGAACAAGATGGTGGTGATGGTTGTATGACCTCATAAATATATTGAAAACCACTTAACACGGTGAGTGTCATGGTACATGAATTATATACCTCAGTGAAAAAAAAAAGACAAATCAACCTAATACAATGAGTTAACTTTGGCTTCTGATTCAAACATACATATCACTGCAAGAATTTTAAAAGAAACCTACAGGGTTTAAATTGACCCCGGGTAGAATATGATAGCAAGAAATTGTTCCTTTCCTAGTGTTTGCTAATGACATTGAGATTATCTGTTAAAAATTCCTTTATTTTAGATATGACTAAACCACTTACAGGTGAAATTATATAAGGGATCTCTGCTTGAATATTATATAAAATATAATATATTATATTTATATATATTTATATATATATTTATAATATATATATTATAAATATAATATAAAAAAAGAATCAGCAAAATGTTGACAATCATTCAATCTGGGTAATGGGTATGTGGAGGTTCATTTATACGATTCTCTTTACTTTTTGCCTACACAAAAATTCCAAGATGAATGTTTCTGATTGACTTGTCACCTTCTAAAAAGCCTGGATGCCCAGCCTCCCCTGGAAATGAGGAAGGCCTGGCAACATGGAGCCCAAGCTCCCTTGTGAGCACACTCAGGGGGCGCTCGCTGAATGGCAGATGCCCCTTTAGACTGGGGATGGGCCTCTGGGCGCCGCCCCAGGGTCCAGGGCCGCTTACCTGCCGCAGCTCAAACTCCGTGGAGAACCGTCGTGTCACTGCCTGGATGAGGTTGGAGAAGGAGAAGGAGCCGGTGCCGAAGCTGCGAGAAGGGGGAGGGAAGAGAAGAGGCGTGAGGGGCTGAGAACTAACTAACACTCAGTGACTGGCAGGCGACACCGTATCCTCAGGGCCACGCTGCGACTGTCATCGTGTAGAGGAGATGAAATGACATGCCCTAGGGACACGAACACTGGTGTGATTGCAGTGTCCCTGCTCCCACCTCTTCAGAGAGCCAGACTGTCCCCTGAGTGCGATGAGAGCCGGCCCACAACCTGCCTTGTCTTTGCCCCCCACCTGACTGACCTCAAGCTGGGTTAATTTTCCAGCACTCCTCGGCAGTGCCCACAGCCCCCCAGCTTCCAGCCCTGCAGTGTCCCATGCACACAGACACACAGACCCCGCCCCCCCCAGGACACCCCAGCCTCGGTGGGCACATCTCCTAACATGCTCCCGCAGACTCACTCGTCAAAGAGCTTCTTCCAGTTGCTCTGGACGAAGTCCCAGACCAGATTTTGCCCGACCACATTGCTGGCGATGCTGCTAAGCGTGGAGGTGACATCTTGCTTCCGGATGAGGTCAGGGTTCATGGTGTAACTCAGGTACCTGTGAGGGCAGGATGCTGACTTAATGACCAAGGGCTCTTGTCACAGGATTCGAGAGACAAGCCAGGACGGCGAAGGACCCCACCCTCCCCTCCCCCACACCTCTCCTGCAGCCTCTTAATATGGCTTTGGCCTACCGAGGGTTGAAGCCCCTAGTCCTACCTCCCTCTGGTAGAAGGGATACTGAGTCTCCTAGGCAGGGTCACTGGCTATGCCAAGTGTCATGTGTCACATGGCCCCAGTGCCTGATAAATATCTGAGGACAGGCCATGAACGAATGATAAAGGAAGGAGAACCAGAGCCAAGAGCCCTGTACCAGGAAGGGTGGCTACGTTTGTCTTTGACATGGAGAGAGGCTCTTCTTTCCTGGGTTCCGGGAATGGGAGCCAGGAGTGCTCATGCAAGAGCTTGAGGCATGCCCAGCTGCACATCCGAAAGGACTCAGGTCCAGCTGCCCCAGAGCCCTTGACAAAGAGGAGAACTGAGCTTCGGTCAACTGCAGGCCAAGAAGCCACAGCACTTGAAAACCTGGGACGGAGACCCAGACCTGGGTTCAGATCTTGGCTCCACCACTTGTTAAAGTTTCTGGACTTTGGGCAAGCTGTTTTGCTTCTCTGAGCCTCAGTGTTCTCATCTGTAAAATGGGGAACAGACCGCCCCACTGCATGAGTTTGTGGGGATCCCGTGAATGAGAGTGTGGAGGCCTGGCTGGTTCCTTCTCTCCCACGCAAGGATCCTGGTCCCCAGTGGGGAGGGAAAGTTAGCCCTGTCCGGCCGTGGCCCTCACCTGTTCAGGATCCAGACCTGGTTGCTGCAGGCCAGGGCTGCACGGAGTTTGTCGGCCTCGTTTACCAGCATGGCATTTTGGAACTGTTCCCACATGAAGTTCCACTCCTCCTCCCCACCCTGGGCAACAGCATTGCAGTATACGATGGAGCGCAGGTTGGGGTGGATCCTGGGTAGACAAGGGTCTGATGAGGACATGGCTGTGGGCTCGAGGGAGGGATGAAGGTTGGGGGAGGAGCAGGGGACACACTCACGGGTTATTTTGGGGGTCCTTCCTCCACTTTTCGAAAAGAGTTGAGACCAGCTCCTTACACTTAGGAACCCCATAGGTGCAGGCAGTGCTGACGGCGTTGATCTCGTTGTACCTGTGCGAGGGGTGACACTTGGTCAGCGTGCCCGAGGGTCACCTGGCCCAGACTCTGGCCAAGATTCCCCTGCTGATGCACAGCTCTAGGGAGGATGGCAGGGCCCGGGCTCTGTCTGGGGCTGCAGCCCACCCAGCCCGCTGGGTCCCCCTGTTTGCTTTGTGCCTTGGGCAGCCCAGGGACCTAGAGGGGTCAGCACAAGCTCCAGCCCCAATTTGAACATCTAGAATCTAAATGACCAAGGGGCGCGTGGGTGGCTCAGTCGGTTAAGCAGCCAACTCTTGGTTTTAGCTCAGGTCATGATCTCAGCGATCACGTCGGGCTCTGCACTCAATGGGGAGTCTGCTTGAGGATTCTCTCTCTCTCCCTCTCCCTCTGCCCCTCCCCAGCTCATGCACTCTTGCTTTCGCTCTCCCTCTCTCAAATAAATAACTCTTTACAGTAAAATAAAAGGACCAAGCCAGTGAGGGACCTCAGTTTCAGTTTGGTCCCTTGTACAAAGAGGTCAGAGGGGCCCACAGGCCATGAAGAACCTCAGGGTAGGCCTCCTACTCCCAGGAGGGGTTCTCTCCCTGCTGGCGGCCCTGGTCCAGCCAGGAGATGTCCTCAGGAGGGCACTGCAGGGCCCTGCTCTGGACTGCCCAGGTCAGGGTGTCTGGGCCGCCTGTGACCTCCGGAAATGAGCGAATGAGCAGGGCTCTGAGCTTCCCAACAGTATACTCACTGTTCCATCAGGGTCTGTGGGTGAACAGTCCAGTTGTGGGTGAGTCTTTCGAAATAATCAAAGAGAGGCGTGACCTGCTTCCTCAGGTAGTTCTGGGGAAAAGAAAACAGGAAGGGCTTCGAAGGCGGGACTCACGCCTGACCTTTCTGGAGCCCGCGCAGCCCCTGACGTGGGTGGGGAGGTGTTGCGAGGGCTAACGTCACAGAAGGCAGAGAGGCTGGAGGCTCAGGCCTCGTCCGGGGCTGCAGGGCTCAAAGGGGCCGGGGCTGGCCCAGGTTTCAGCTCACGGGTCTGAGGTTCTCCCTCCTGGAAGCCCCAGTCGGTCTAACCCTCCCGGTCTCCATGTCACCACTTTTGAAGACAGTGTCGGGTCCTACCCTCCCCCCTGCCGCCCGATGCTAAGTGTCCCACGTGTGTTGTGAGGAGCTTAGAAAACACAGAGCAGCATCTGCAGAAAATAAAATCTATTCAGGAGCTTCCCCAAACTATGATTTTCAAGTTGGTGAGTTTACCCCTTCTTTTTCCTTTTCTACCTAGCCTCTCTATAATTCTGCACGCTGCTCTTTGTCCCTGACACTGGGACGTAAGCCCCGCCTTATGTCCAAGAACAAACTTCGGAGAACAAAGGAAATAGGAAGGGAAACCAGAGTGGATGAGGGGCCCGTGCAGTCAAGGAGCTGGAAGGCGGGGAGAGAGGGATGGATGGGCAGAGTGGCCGCGACACGGCTCAGAGTCAGAGGGACGGGTCTGCAGGGGACAGGGGTGAGGCGGGGGCTGGACACAGGGCAAAGGAGTCAGAGTCTGTAGCAGGAGTAATTAAACCCCCAAGCTCCCACTTCCGTCCTGGCAGCAGGCAACACCCCGCCCTCCCCTGTGGGTGAGGCTGAATGAGTAGAGGCTCAGAACTGCGGGTCGCCAGACACAGGGGAAGTGTTGGTGGACTGCAGAGAGGGCCAGAGGTGAAAGTTTATATCCTGAATGGAGATATCTCCAGTTTCTTCCCCCATCCCCAATCCCAGAAACTGAGCATCACCAGCTTCATTATAGAAGATACAGGATGGCTCTGTGGTCTCAGAGGAACACACTCATGGGTACTATTTTTTTTCTTTTTTTTAGTAATCTCTATACTCAACGTGAGGTTCGAACTCACGACCCCAAGATCAAGAGTCACATGGTCTTCCAACTGAGCCCACCAGGCACCCCATGGATACTAATATTCGAGGGTCCCCATGAGGAGTCACTTGTCCACCCAGTCACCCCCCAGTGAGACCCGCAGGTAACAAATGTGACCTCCTCACAGAACTTCCAGTTGCCTTTTATTGCCTCACTCTCAAATCCAAAGGGGGCAGCTCAGCCTGCAACGTGAGGTCTCCAAAGGAGACCAAAACAAACAGAAGACTCAGGAAACAAGTCAATGGAAGAAAAAGAAAGCTTTGTAAAAGCCTGAGATGAAGACCCTCTGAACGTTCCAAGAAGATATGCATAGGATGCTGGACCCAGGGCCAGTACTTGGAAGTTTAAACGCAAGACAGAAGAAAGGCCAACGCAAGAACAGTAAGTTGGATTAACAGGGGACCCAGAAAGAGAACCGAACAGCAAGGAGGGGGAGAACATCTTAAGGAGCAATGCCAAAATGTCCAGATAGAAAGGGTAGGGGGAGGAGAAAGACCCACACAAAGGCCCACCAGGATTGAGAAAAGAACCCACAGGCTTCCCGAAGGGAGAGAATGGCCACATTCAAATAACCAGGAATGAGCAAGGCTCTGAGCTTCTCAACAGCAACACGAAAGGCTGGGCGTCAGTAGAGCGAGGCCTGAAATTCGCTGAGGAATAATTTCCAACCTAGAACCTTCTACACCCAGGTAAAATCTGGGTCCTGTGTCGCGGTGGGACAAAGACATTGCAGATGATGTGCCTCCACGTCCAATGAACACTTTCTCAAAAACTCCTGGAAGGGGTGCTCCCCCGTGGGAGAGAGAACTCAAGGAAGAACCCCCGGGTTTGGGAAACAAGAGAGGCCGCACCACGGGAGAGCCTGCCAGCACCAAACTGAGCAACAGCTCGTATTGATAAAATATGACTTCCCTACATCAGGAGGATGGGGGTCAATCCAAGGTGGGCAGCTTAATGAGTTAAAAGCTCATTTACCCTAATACCTCATTTACCCTGATAGGAAGTTAATGTGAAAAAGTTTTAATAAAAATGATCTCTTCAAGGGGCACCTGGGTGGCTCAGTCAGTTGAGCGTCTGACTCTTGATTTTGGCTCAGGTCATGATCTCAGGGTTGTGAGATCGAGCCCCGCGTTGGGCTCCGTGCTGGGTGTGAAAGTCTGCTTAAGATTCCCCCTCTGCCCCGTCCCACCCAACCTCACACACGCAGTTGCTTTCTTTCTGACAAAGAAAAAAAAAAAAGATCTCTTCGAGTATTATCTGATGGTTGTGTAATATGCCATCAAATGGATACTGTAGTTTACTTAACCAATCCCCAACTGTTGGACATTTGAGGGCTTGGGGTTCTTTTTTTTTGTCTGAAACTGCCGAGTTTCCCTCTGGTCTCCCTCATGGGAGCCTCAACATACCCCACCCCAACCACCCCAACTTCAAAGCTGTTAACACCTGCATCTCCCTCCCCGCCCTTGGGCTAGGCAGGTGTGGGCCTGCTCACTTCACAGAGGGGTTCGCTGGGGCTGAAGAGAGTTGGCCGAAGCCACCCAGCTGGTAAAAGGTGGGCCTTCCAGCTCCCAGCGCCATGGCTTCTTCTGTGCCTTCTGACAGTGCTAATTTCCCAAACAGAAACTTCGCTAGGAGTCTGTGTCCCTTCTTTGCCCTCTCCAATCTGCTCCCCTCGTCGGTACCTGCTCCCTTCATTCCATAGCCCTCTTGCCACCCTACCCAGCCTGCTCTCGGCAAAGAACTCCGTGTTGTGGCAGCCTGAAGGGTCCACCACCACTCCAGACAGTATCTCTGTGAACTCCCTGTGATGCAATTTCAGGCACTGGGTCAATGGGTCCTTGAACCCTGCCACGCCCCTCTGTACCTTCATGGGGCCGTAGACCTCAGAGCGGTCGAACATGAGCTTGAAGTAGCTCAGGCTGCTCAGGGCGGCCTCCCAGGGCATGTACTCTCTCTCTTGGATCAGGAAGAGAGTGCTGTTCAGCGCCAGGGTGACAGGGACCTTTCGGGCACTGGGGACAAACAGAGAGGCTCAAGTAAGTCCAGCCCCACGGAGGGGACCCCAAACCCTTCGTGGAACCTAAGGTCCAAGAGCCCCAGCCGAGGATGGGGCTGGGGGACATGGATGCTGGCTGGTACCACAAACGAGGCCAGCTCAGGCCCCGCCCTCATCCACGGCCAATCATGTATTGTCCCCATTTTACAAATAGGAAACTGAGGCTCAGAGAGGTCAAGTGACTTGCCTAAGGCCACAGAGCTGAGATTCATAAGGACAAAAAGCCTGCGCTTTTTTTTTTTTAAAGATTTTATTTATTTATTTGAGAGAGAGGGAATGAGAGAGAGCACATGAGAGTGGGGAGGGTCAGAGGGAGAAGCAGACTCCCTGCCGAGCAGGGAGCCCGATGTGGGACTCGATCCCGGGACTCCAGGATCATGACCTGAGCCGAAGGCAGTCGCTTAACCAACTGAGCCACCCAGGCGCCCCAAGCCTGCGCTCTTTATTCTGCCCACCTCTTCTCTTGCTTGGCCCTCTGTGCCTTCCTCCCCCTCCCTCTCAGGCCATGTGCACACATTTGGTTCAGAAATGACCGTGTCTGTGGGGGACTTCACTTAAATCAGCTTAGCACCTGCTGGGAACACAGTATGTACTCCATCTCTCCTGTCCTGGCCTTCCCAGATTTTCTGAGCACCTAGCGTGGCGGCCTGGCACGCTGTTAATCCTCAGAAAAAGCTCGGTGTTGTGCAGTACAGCATGGTTTTAGAGTGGACGGGCCTGTGTCTGGCTGTCAGGGGCTCCCCCTGTGTGGCCTGAGGTAAAGTACTCAGTCTCGGATGCCTTATCTGGGGGCCCAGGGAGGACTGTGCAGAAGCACAGGGAGCCCGCTGCCCTGTGCCTGGGACGGGAAGGCCAAGAGGAACAGCACTTGCTCAAGTCACCAGGCCTGAGCCAGGCTGGGCCCGAGGAGGAAGGGGGCACTCACCTGGCCAGGTTGAAGGTGTCATGGATGACCTGAGCCCGGTTGATGACAGGGATGACCTAGAAGGGGCAACAGAGGGTGTGACCTCAGGCTGGTGGTGAGGGCAGGCCTGGCAGTCTGGAGCGCCATGTTGGGCCCGGGTCTGGGGCAGGGGATGGGGTGGGGCGGCAGACACCCACCGACAGGTTTGTCTGCAGCTGAGTCTGGATCTTTCCCCAGTTCTCTTCGTCATAGTTCACCAGGTAGTAGCCCGTCACGTTGAGGTTCAGCAGGACCCACTCATTAGCTGTGGTTTTGAACAGGTCATTCTGGGCTGTGGGGAGAGACCAGAGCTGGGTGGGGCTGCTCACAAGGCCACAAGCTGACGCTTGGCCTGCCTCTCTCCAGGCCTTGGTGAGAGCAGCCTCTCATGCAGCCTGGCACTGGCTGGTCCTCAAGCCTTGGGCGATGCCAAGGAGAGGGGAGGGGAAGGGGCATAGGACTGGGCTGCCAGGCCAAACTCTGCCATGGGTTGGCCGGTGACCTCAGATGGACCTCATGCGGTCTCTGCCCCTCCATGCCCACCCTGCCTCCCACAGGCTCCACGTGGCTGGGCCAGTGACCGCGGCCTGGATATCTCCATCCACACCCCCCCCCCGACCACTCAGATTCAACTCCCCAGGCTGTTACTCCTCCTCCTCTCTGGGCTTGTAAACAGCCCCATCATGCCCCAGTCACCGAGGGGGAAGCCCAGGCAATGCCTCCCTGCTGCTCAACCCCCCAGTGCCCCCACTACCAGCCTTTCTCCTGGCAGCCAGAACGAGGTCCTTCCATAGAGGTGGTTCTCACCCACTTCCCACCTGCCCGGGCTCCTCCTGGCCTGAGGACACAGCCGCTGTGTCCTGCAGCCTGCAGGGACCTCAGGACCCAGCCTCACTTTGAGGGCACACGTCTGCCCTACCACAGTCCTTACGTTCTCTCCTACCTCTGTGCCTTGCCCTTGCTATTTCCTCTGCCGCCATGAGCCTGGCTAAGTCCTTCCCTTCCTCTAGGACGCCGCTCACCCCCTCCAGGACGCCTTCCCTCACCTCTCCACAAAGCTAAATCTTCCTTATTCCTAGCTCCCTGCCCTGTGCCCCAGCAGCCCAGAGGCTGTACATGCCTCTGTTAAAGCACTCAACACAGCTCTGGAAAGTTCTAGCTGCTTATCTTCCTTCTCTTCATCTGCGGTTCTGGCCTAGGCCAAGGAGGAATTGCCTTAAGCTTGGTTTCCTCGGTACCTGGCAGAGCAGGGCTGTTCATACTTTGTGCCAGGTGCTGTTTTAAACATTTCCTATACATTCTCTTCTTGAGTCCCCACACAAACTCAATGGCGTAGATACCGTTCTCAGCCCCATTTTATAGACGAGGAAATGGAGACCAGAGAGGGATGGTAACTCGCCCTGGGTCACCCAGCTGGGCAACAGCAGAGGAGAGCTTAGAACCAAAACAGTCGGCTCCATTGGTTGAATGAAATGACGAAGGAAGCCACCACCGAGGCCTGCCGTAGCCCCCCAGAACGTGGGCCAGGAGCTGGGAGTCTGGGCTGGGCCTGCCGTCCACTAGGGCAGGGCCGGATTACCCTGTGCATTTCCTGGAAGCCAGTAGTTTTCCTGCTGTATGCCATTTCTGATGAAAGTGATGGGCACAATCCACAGGTAGCTGCAACAAGAGCCCCCCAGACCAGGTGGTGAGAGGCAGCAGCTCCTGGACACAGCCAAGGAAGAGCAACCACGGGGCGCCCCGGGGTCAGGGGGCGCCACGGCCACTGCCCCTCCGAGCCCCTCCTAGGACGCCTGCCTCAGTGGCCCCGTCTGCTCACTTGAACTCTGAGGGGCGGGTGACCACGGACTCGGAGTCAAGGAGGAAGTGCTGCTGGGAGATGGTGCCAGTGGTGGTGTTCACGGTGATGACCGGGAAGCCCATCTGCAGAATCCAGCGGTCCATGATGTTGCGCACGGTGTCTGGCAGCTTGATGGCTTGATCGTTTACGACCTGGGGCACAGCAACACGGTGCGGCCGTCAGCGGAGCGCCCCCTCCCACTGCGCCCACCCGCCCAGCCTCAGCAGACCCCCCAGGCTCGCTGTGGAAGTGCCACCTCGTGGGGAGGCAGGAGCGGGGCTCCCAGCCCCAGGGCTGGGCGAGCTGAGAACTTCCAGGCGTTTGGTGCACTGCACATCAGCTAAGCAAATCTATGAGGGTCCCCCGCTTCTGTGGCCCAACGTGAGGTGGGTATGTGGGGGGGCAGCCAGCATGAACAACCCTGGAGGAGGAGAGGGCAGAGGAGCAGACACGGTGCAGAGCGAGGGAGAGGGTGAGAGCGTGGGTGGTCTGGGGACGGGCTTAGGGTGCTCTCTATTGTCTTCTTAGGTTTTTTTCCTCTGTTTTCACGCACATGCATTGCTTTTGTAATAATGGCAAGAAGCCAACAACATCTGTTAATAAGTGAGAAAATAAAGACAGAAAGAGGAAGAAGAGCCTCAGAAGGCCAGAAGCTGAGCAGGGAGGGGAGCCGGGAGCTGCTGCAGAGAGATGGGGCTCAGGGACAGAGGGAGTGGGAGGGAGGGGTGGAGCTGGAGGGGCACCAGGCATGGAGGAGGGCTCAGCTTTGCAGGAGAGGAAGGAGCGGGAGACTGAGGCAGGCTAGGAAGACAGTGGGTGTGGAGGGCAGGGACCGAGGCAGTGAGGTGCCCCCGGTCAGCAGGTTGTGGGAGGTCCGGGGAGGGGGTGGAATTGGGGAGGGGGGCCGACCAGGCTCCTGGCAGATAGAAGTTGGGCCGGAGACCAGCCAGGAGGGTGCTGGAGCCCAGCCGTGACTCCCTGCCGAGGCCCTGGGTCTCCCCTCCCTGCTGGACTGGGCTCGGGACTCTGGAGGAGTCAGTCAGGCTGCTGTAAAGGAGGGCAAATGATGGGAAGATGGGAGTGTGTAGACTCCAGCCCTAGGAGAGGCAGGGAGGGGAGAGGGGAGGCGGGGTGGTCAGAGGGTCTGTCCCACAGACCGGGCTGCGTGGGGTCTAAGAGGACAGGAATGCAAGGCAGGACTGGGAGAGAAGGTCAAAGTCAGTGCTGTGGATGCCGGAGTGTGCAGAGTCATGCCTGGGAGGGGCGGCCAGGAGTGCTGAGTAGGTGGAATGACCGGCTCCAGAGTCCCAGGCAGAGGAGGGCTTAGGAACCGTGCGGGCTGGTTGATGAGGGTGCTCCTCGGCTCCCATCATGCAGCTCACTGCAGTGGGGGGCAAGCTGCCCGCCCGAGCTCCGGACCCACGGTCTCATAACACCTCCTTCGAGGAGCTCTCATGGCACCCATTTTACAGATGAGCAACCAAGGCTTCAGAGGACCTGCCTGGGCTGGTAAGCAGTGGGGCTGGACACATTCTCCCACACGTGCTGCACCCCCCGCCGGCCCCGGGGACTTACAGCATCTCAGGACCCCCACAAAATGGCTGCAGGTGGCTGGCTGTTACTGACCTTCTGCAGGTGGTCCCACAGGTCCAGGTAGATGGTGTTATTGTAGGCAAAGGTGTGGAGGTAGGACTGTGGAAAGACAGGCCACAGTGAGGGCAAAGCTGGTGCTCCCCCGCCTCTGCCACGGAACCCCTGCGGTAGGCAGGGGCTTGGGGACACAGGGCAGGGGCTGGGGGAAACCCACCCCCGCATGGCTGGCCCAGGGTACTCACCGCCACGCCCTTCTTGAACACATTCTCCGTCAGGAAGCTGGAGAGCATCCTGAGGACCGAAGCTCCCTGGGGAAGGGGAGGGGGGTCTCAGAGAGCGATGCTGAGCCCACAGGACCAGGCCAGAGCCGTGGCTGGGGCGGGGGCGAGTTGGGGGCCTCCATGGGCCGAGTCCCCACTCCATCTGCCTGCCCCCCACTGCCTCAGTACCTTGCTGTAGGAGATGGAGTCGAACATCTCGCTGATCTGGGCTGGCGTGTTGACCTCATTGGCAGGCGAGGACAGCGGGTGGGAGGAGGCGAGCGCATCTATGGCCATCACCCTGTACACGTCGTTCAGCACCATGAGGTCTTTCTGCAAATCCCCAGTGGCCATCAGGAGACCAGCCTGGCGGTGGGGTGGGACCGCCGACCCCGCACCCAGGGGCCCCCAGGCAGCTGGCTCACCAGATTCCAGGTGGGCTCTGCATGGTCGGCGCCCAGGTACTCCACGTAGGAGGCAAAGCCCTCGTTCAGCCACAGGTCATTCCACCATTCCAAGGTCACCAGGTTCCCAAACCACTGTTGGGGAGGGAAGGTCAGCCCAGCTAGCCACTCTGGCCTTGTGGTCACTCACAGTACCCGGAACGCCCCTTCCCCGAGCGTCCCCACGTGCCAGGCGCCGGTCAGCACTTCACCAGCGTCGCCGTGACTCCCCTCCACTATCCTGCCTGCTGGGAGCCTCCTCCCTTTGCAGCGGCCTAGGGCAGAGCCAGGGCTTGTGCCCTCTCCTCCCAGAGCCCCCTACTCACTTCTCGGCGCGCCCTGGGATGGGGGGGCTACCTGGTGGGCCAGCTCATGCGCAATCACGGTGGCCACCCGCTCCCGGTTGCTGCTGGAGGAGGACTGCGGGTCGAAGAGCAGAGAGTTCTCCCGGTAGGTCACCAGCCCCCAGTTCTCCATGGCGCCAGCGTTGAAGTCAGGTAAGGCGATCTGGTCTGGGGGGGCAAGGCCATTGGCAGGATGGCCTCTGGGTAGGGAGCCCCATCCTCTGCCCCCACCGCAGGGCCCCTCACTCACCAGATTTGTTGAGTGGGTAGGGTGTGTCATAATGTGCGGAAAAGAAGTCTAGGATGGGGCCTGTCACATTCAGGGCATAATTTCCATGGCCCTGGTCGATCCCACTAGGCCGAGCCCAGATCCGGATCTGCAAAGAGGATGGAGGTAGGTCAGAGGCCCTCCTTGGTCCCGGTGCAGACGGGCAGGGCCCCAGGGGCCAGCAGGCTAGTGAGGGCACCAACTAGGTTAAACTGAGAGGCATGAGCAGCAGAGAAGGCTGGGGCGGGGGGGGTGTCTCTGAGAGTATTTGAGTCCTAGGGAGGAGCCTTTAGGAATAATAGTAGTCATGGCCACTGTCTGCCTGGCACCCAGGCATTGGGAACGCCCTTCATGAGGACAGACCCATTTTTCAAATGCAGAGACTCAGGGTCAGAACTTAAGACACTTGTCCAAGATCCCTCAGAGGTGGGATTCGAACACTGGAATAGGGGCTGAAGATGGGAATGAATTAAAACAAGAATATCCCTCGGGCCGATCCTGGGGAGGGACGGGTGGGCCCGGCTTCTTACCAGGACGTCACTGGGCGTTCTCGTCTCCACATGCTTGAACTCGCTAACGATGTAGGCCAGCAGGTAAGTGGACATTACAGGCGTGGTTTCAAACTCGGTGACATTCCAGGTGGAATCTCCCGAAAGAGGGACGCTGGGGCCTGGGCACGGAGCAGTCAAACATGTAGAGATGTCTCCTCTGCCCTGCATCGCGTCCTAGCCCCGGGCCGCCTCCTTCCTAGGGTTGCGTGGCCCCAGGACGGACGCACTCACCTCTGGGCAGCATGTTGGACAGGGCCACGAGGTTGTGGGGGTGGATGAGGGTGATGTTAAACGTGGCCTTCATGGCTGGTTCGTCGAAGCACGGGAAGGATTTCCGGGCATGTGTGGCCTGCATTTGCGTTGTGGCCAGCACCCTGCCCGAACCAGGACATTAGAACACACGCCGGCGGAGAATGCCTGCGCCCCGTCAGGGTGGGCAGGGTGGGGGGTTTCAGGGTGTTGCCGGGCATGCAGGAGAAGGGCTGCATGAAAGGCTGGTCCTGCCTCATCCCTGCCCTCCCCACCTCCCCCAGGCAACCTCTGGGGCCTGACAGGCAACTCCTTCTGGAGTCAGGGTCAAAGTCCCAGCAGGCTCCACCCCTGTATTAGCCGGAAGACCTTGGGCAAGTTTCTCTCCCCTGAGCCCCAGTTTTCCTATCTATCCAAGAGGCTTTACCACTAGCCCCTGACTCCCTCATGTGGGGTACGGAAGCCCCCAGGAGAGGTCTGCTTTCTAGGCAGATGCTCCCCTAGCACCTGTGGATGGAGTCAGGGGCCAGCGAGAGGCTCCAGGAGGTTCAAAGGCTTGCAGTCCAAGCCCTTTCTTGGCCCCCAGGATCCAGCTCTGCCTCAGCATCTAGGACCTGCCCCCACCCCACAGACAGACCCCGCGGCAACTTACTTTTTGACGCCGTTCTCTATATACTCGCTGCGGTAGAAGCCCGCCAGGTCGTCAGCCAGCTCCCCCTGGAACTCGCTGTCCATCTCATACTGGCCATTGACCTGCAGTGGCTCCCGGAGGTGCACCACCAGGTACTCGGTGAGCTCCACCAGCTCGGTCGTGTCAATGGCGGGGGCCCGCGTGCCCCCCACGCCCCGCAGGGCCACCCTTTGCCCCTGGTTGTTGGTGTAGTTGAGCTTATTGCTGTGGATGATGATGACGTTGGTGGGCTCACTGCACGTGAACCGAACGGTGCTGGTGCCGTGGAAGGTGTACAGACCCTCACTATTGGGGGTGAGGTAGGGCTTCAGTGTCACGTTGTAGGAGCTGGGAATCAGAGTCTTGGGGAGGCGGTAACGGTTCCATGGTTTGCTTTGGTCCAAGGTGGTGGCCGTGGTGGTGGCTGCGGTGGCCGTGGGCTTTGTGGGGACCGCCGTGGAGCTCCCGGTGTTCTTGTTCTTCTCCTGGGCATACACCACGGACAGAGCGATGATGGTGCACACGGCCGCCACGCCCAGGATGATGACCGGGATGCCCAGAGCCTTGGAAATGTAGAAGCCCTTGGCCATGGTGAGGGCAGAGGGGGAGCTGGGAGCAGTGCAGGACGGTGAGGAGCAAGGTAGCCTCGGGCCAGACTTATATCCCTGAGGGGGTGGGGGAGGAGCCCCACAGCCCACAGCCTGGGCGAAAATTAACCAGGGCTCACACAGGCAAAGGTCAGTGGGCTGGGCAGGGGCACCCTCCGCTCAGGCTCCGGAGAGGAGGAGATCCAGACACAGTGAGCCGGGGTGCCTGCTGGGGAGCAAACAGTATCTGATTACAGGCTGCAGGAAGAGGGAGCAGTGGGGCTGGGTGGCACTGATCTGCCTGCGTGCTGGGACAGTGGGGACAGAAGCAGGAGGACTGAGGTTAGAGTCAGGGAAGGACTTCCCAGGAGCAAGAAGAGGTGGGAGATGCAGAGGAGAGAGTCAGTTTCTGGCTTGGGTCACCCCTGTGGCTGGATCCCGGCAGGAGACCCAGGGCAATCCAAGCCCTGGGGACAGGGTCCCAGCCTCCCTTGCGTTCTTCTAGAGCAGGGAGTTCTTCCAGATTCCCCCTCTTACCCCTTCTTGCCAAAAATTTCTATCTCAACTATCAGCACACTGAGGAGAAAGAAAGAAGATGTTCTGCCCTTTTTTTTTTAAGAGAGGAGGCCGGTGGAGGCTTAACCTCTTCCCAGCTGTGACCTTGGGCAGGTAAGTCTACCTTGCTGAGAGCTCTCACCTCATAAATAGATAATAGTATTCACCTCTCAGCTTTGTTGCACAGATTGAACAAGAGAACATATTAAACACCACATGGCAGAACCTAACCATCATTATTCGCTTCTTCCTTACTCAGAGCTCAGCCATGGCCTCTTTTCCTAGCCTTAGTAGAAATGAAGATATTATTTATCATACTTAAGAAAATGATGTTCATTATCACTCTTCCTATTAGGCAGCCCAGTGTCTCAGACCTTGACACCTCCTGACCCTTACTTCCATGTCCAATTCTGCCCCCATCCCCAGATCTCACCATGTCCTTGGTCAAAGCCACTCTCCCTGTTTATGCAGACACCAGTATCCCCCCAGGGACTCGCCACTTCCGCTCAGGCCCCCTCAAACCTGTTTGCCACAAGAATCGGATCACTTTTCATCACGGCTTCAAACCTTCCTGGGGCACCTGGCTGGCTCAGTCAGTGGAACATGCCACTCTTGATCTCAGGAACATGAGTTCAAGCCTCATGTTGGGGTAGAGATGACTTAAAAATAAAATTGCAAAAAAACAAAAAAAACAAAACCTTCCTTTTGCTCATAAAATCCAGACTAACTCTTCCAAAGGGACCTACAAGTTCAGATGCCATCAGCCTGCCCACCTCCCAGCCTCATTTTCACCACATTCCCTTCTGTCCAGCCACTCTGGTCTTCAGCCAGCCCCTCTGCCACAGGCCCTTTGCACATGCTGTTCCCGCTGACTGGATCCTCTTCTCCCAATTCTTTCCCTAGTTATTTCCTATTCATCCTTCCAGTCTTTCTCAGAGAAGCCCTCCCTGGCCAGGTCAAGTCTCTATTAGTTCCATTAGTACCACAAACCTCTCCGTCGAAGCCCTGTAACTCAGTACAGTTTTCCGTTTGATCCCTGTGGTGAAGACTTGAGCCCTGTCTGTCTCTCCCAGCAACTTCAGTCCCCATGAAAGCAGGCCCTTGGCTACTTCCACTCATCAGCCCCTGGCATGGTGCTTGGCACACAGCAGGTGCTCAATACATATTTGTTGAGTGAACGCACTCATGCATGAATCGATTCAGGAGTCACTGCTTTTTTTTGGGGTTTTGACTTTTTATTGTTATGTTAATCACCATACATTACATCATTAGTTTTTGATGTAGTGTTCCATGATTCATTGTTTCAAGAGTCACCGCTTATTGAAGTCTTTTTTTTTTTTTTTAATACTAATAGACTTTATTTTTAGAGCAGTTTTAGGTTTGCAGAAATATTGAGCAGCAAGTACAGGGAACTCCCATACACCTCTTCCCACCCTTGGCCACACACAGTTTCCCCTCTTTTAACATCTTGCATTTAGTGTGGTATATTTATTAAAATTGATGAGCCAGTATTGATTCATTATTATTAACCAAGGGTCATAGTTTACATTAGGATTCATTCTTTGTGTTATACATGCTATGGGTTTTGACCAATGTATAATGATGTGTATCCACCATTAAGGTACCATACAGAATAGTTTCTGTACCCTAAGAATTCCCTGTGTTCCACCTAATCATTCCTTTTTCCCTTCCCCCAAACCCTTGGCAGCCACTCATCCTTTTTTTTAAATTGTGATAAAATACACATAACATGAAATTTACTCTTTTAACCATTTTTAAGTGTATAATTCAGTAGCATTAAGTACATTCACAGTGTTGTATAACCATCATCACTATTTCTAAAACTTTTTCATCAACCCAAACAGAAATCCTATACTCATTAAACCATAACCCCCAAACCCCACCCTACCTCAGCGCCTGGTAATTATTGACGTCTTTCTAGCCCATTTCCACCTCTGGCCCTGCCCCCACTCTGGCCCTGGGAGAACTGTCTGCCCCTTCTCGGAACCTTCCTCCAACCATGGCAGACAAGCAGTGTTCTTGTTCAGGCCAAATGTATCTCAGGGCTCACTTGTGCTGGCTCCAGCAGCTTGTCAGCCCCTTCAGAACCTTATTCATCTTCCCCTGCCCGCCCTAGCTCCAGTCTGCCTTCCCCTGAGCCCGTGTGAACGCTTGGGAAGTGAATGCACACACGCACTGAATGGACACGTAGATGAATTCATTCACGCGCAACCGCAAGAATGAATGACTGCCACCTGTCATTGGGCCGGCGGAGGTGAGAGGCTGAGTGCGGGGTCTTCGGGGGGATCCCTAGTGCTCATCTTTCAGACTGAGGGTGTTCTGAGCCCTTGGCATTCCTTTCCTTCTCTCTAGAGACCTGCCTACGGGGCCCTGGGCTGGCGGGTGTGCACTTCCCACCGTGGTGGCCAGGACCCACCCTCCTCAGGCCTGGGCTGAGGGCCAAGGGCACTAATAGAAAGCCAAGTGCCCGAGAGAAGGCTCCAGCTTGGGCATGGTGACACAGGGCACAGTGGCTCCCAAGGGTGATGTGGCATGTGTTCCCAGTCTATCATTGGGGCCAGGGTTGACCTAAGGAGGCCATCTGTATAGCAACCCTACTGTAGGCTGGCCCCCAGCGCCCTGTGTCCCCCTAAACCAAGTTTCAATCCGTCCCTGCCTGAACCTGCAGCCCCCCACCTCTGAAGCAGAAAGACCCATGAGCCCACTTGGCCTAATCCCGTCTCCAAAGAAAGAAAGAGGCCCTGCCTGGCCCACTGTGGTCTCTTCCTGTTTGTTTTGGACACGGACCACAGGCCCAGCTGGCTGGAATCGTTACTCTTTTGGAAAGGGCCTCTAGTTTTCAAAGTTGGCGCAGCAGGCAGCTTATTGCCCTGTAATAAGGGGTCCCTGCTCTGGGCACCAGGCCAGCTCAGGCTGGGGGGCACAGAGAGGGGTATGCTCCGCAGCTTCCCCCCTGCTAGGGCCCAAGCCTGGCCATCTTCACACCGCTCTGGGTAGTGGTGGCAGTCCCCAGCCTCAGCACACACCTCAGCAGAAGGATCTTCCTTTCCTGCTCAAGCTCGGTCTCTAGCTCCTCACTGCCTGCAGAAGGAAACCTCAGTCTTGAGTCTGAAGACCTTCCGTGAACTTGACCATCTGGCCTCTCCTCTTTCCAATGCCTACTGTGGCTCCAGGCTCAGCCATGTCCCCAAACCTGCTGGTGCCTTTACTCATCCTGTTTCTGCTACTAGGAATGCCTTTCCTCTCCCTCCTGTCAAACTCCTACTCATCCTTCAAAACCCAGCTCAAATGTCACGGCCTTCTTCTCTCCCCTCTGTGCTTCCCTGGCCTCTGTTCCACATTTCTAAAACAGCATTTAGGAATAGACCATCTGTGTGTTCAAAAGCCGGCCACTAGACCCGAGCACCTTAAAGGAAGACCCTAATTTTATAAGCCCCTCCATTACCAGCACAGGGCAGGAGCCCAGTAAATACTGGCTAAACGAATGATCATGTACACAATCCTTGCCATGGCTTTTAGGTCAGGCATGATCCAGCCCTCCAAGATTTTCTGGTCTCATCTCAAGCTTTCTTCCCCTGTCACCCTCTGGACTCTGCCCACAAGCCTCTTTCTGTTCCTCAAGCCCACCATGTTCTCCCCCTTCAGGCCACGTACCGCAAACCCCTCCCCACCAGCAACAAGCTGCTCCTTGGGTCTGGAAAGCTTCTGTGTTTCTCTCACCCATCATCCTGGAGGCTCACTTCAGTGATGCCGTCCCAGGACAGCCCTCCCAGCACCCCCAAGCCTCTCAGCACCATGGGGACAGTATCCCCCACACCAGGAAACACCTAGTACAGAGCGGGCAGATAACACCTGCTTGTGGAATGGATGCATCAATAAGAAAATGAGCCAGGGTTAAAGACGGAACTCGCCCTAGTTCAGACACTTGATCCTGGGGGCGGATTTCCCTCCCATACCTCATACTCCTTCTTGGGCTCCTGGATCATAGACACAAATCACCTTTGTGACTTTTGCCATATCTGTGATCCTCTTGTATATTATTCACTTAATAGTTTTCTTTTTTTTTTAAAGATTTTATTTATTTGAGAGAGAGAGAGAGTGCACACGAGTGGGGGGAGAAGCAGAGGGGGAGGGAGAGGGAGGGGGAAAGAATCTCAAGCAGACTCCATGCTGAGCATGGAGCCTGACACGGGGCCCAATCTCACCACCCTGAGATTATGACCTAAGTCGAAATCAAGAGTTGGATGCTTAACTGACTGAGCCATGCAGGCACCCCAATATTTTTCTTTAAATCAGTCCACTATTTACTCTCCTTCAGAGCAATAATTACCGGGAACTCATGGTTAGATGTGTTAAGTTATAATTTCTCCTGTATACATTTTAATTAATGATTATTGATTTAAAAACTATTCATCAAGGTAGCCTCTAAAATCATCTTGTATCACTGCACTCACTTTGGAAATCATTGCTCCACCCTGTCTGGTTCTGGGGCTGGGGTCCCCTGTGAGCTGTCTTTGGAGTGGGACCTTTCTGCAGGTGAGCAAAATGTGTGTGTTCCTTTTACTGTTAATCTCTTGATGAGGGAGAAGCTGAGTACCTCCAGCCCCTTCTCAATCAAAGCTTCCTTTCTATGGGTTTATATATTTCTGCCTGTCTTTGTTTTGGTCTAGAGAACAAAAGTTCTTCTCAATTAAAAAAAAAATAAGGTTGACCAACTTGGAGAACATTTAAGGCACACATGTAGGAGACCTCAACTGAACGAGAAAAGGCACCTTTGTCTCAGATGTGGGGGGCACAGATTGCCTTCTATTCCAACATGGGAAAGCCAGGAGCCTGGGAGGGGGTGTGGTGGGGAGAGCCCGGGACCTGCAGTCTGGTGCGATCCAGGCTCCCTCACAGACCCCTTGGGTAAGCTGCTACTTAACGCTCACTCAGTTGCCCCTTGTCACCTGCAAGGCTGGGCAGGCTGGGTTCTAAGGGACAACCTGCAGCCCATCCGTCTGTCCTGAAGAAACAGCGAGAGGGAGGTGGGGACGAGGCTAGGGCCCCAGCATAGGACACACTCTGGCCCCTCAAGCCCCTGGCCTACTCCCAAGCTTCTGAGGCCTCCATCCACAGCTGTGTGAGGCTGGGTGTGGGCCAGCCCCCAGGGTGCTTCCTCTGGGAGCATCAGACATTGTCCGTCCTGTGAGAACCTCAGAAGGACCTGATAGGAAGTTAGCTCCTGCTATGGATTTCTAACCCAATGTAGCGCACTCAGGAGGGAAGGAGCGGAGAGGCCCTGGTGGGCTCGGGGGTGGTACACCAGCCATGGAGGGACCATTCTGGGCTGTGGAGCTTGCCTGGCTGCTCCCATCTGTGTAACTGAGCATCTACTATGGGTCCCACCAGGGTAATCACCACCGGTGGGCTGGCTGTTGAGGAAACCGAAGCAGAGAGAGATGAAGTGACTTGCCCAAGGTCACACAGCTAGTTACCGGCAGCTTTTCCAGCCTTAACTACACACGCACCCTCCCAATCTCAGAAAACGTTCTCCCACCCCACCCTACATTTTCTCCTGGGCCCTGGAGGAGACAAGCACTTTTTAGCATAACAACATGATAGCAAGTTACAAAGGCCGATCTGGGCAGGATGAAAGGTCTGATCACCTTTTAGGGGGACTGTGTCTCCCTTCTGAATTTTTATTTTTATTTATTTATTTTTTGAGAGAGAGAGCATGCGCATGTGCGGGGGCGGGGGGGGGGGGGAGGGCAGAGAGAGAGGGAGAGAGAGAATCCCAAGCAGGCTCCACACTCAGCACGCAGCTGACACGGGGCTGGATCTCAGGGCCCTGAGATCATGACCTGAGCTGAAACCAAGAGTCAGATGCTTAACTGACTGAGCCACCCAGGCGCCCCCCCTTCTGAATTTTATAGGCACATTAAGGGTCATGGAGCTGAAGCGGCTGTTGCAGGGAATGGCCCAGAGACTGAAGATCTGATGGAGGCCAGCTTGGGGGCTCTGCCAATGGGCTATGGGCTCCATGCCTCCAGACCAGGACCGGAAGCTGGGGGTGGTTCTAGGAAGTGGAACTTCTTGGCAGGAGGGCCGCGGTGGGGGCTCCTACCAGACACAGGCCTGTGGAGGACTCTGACCTTACTTCCATGGGTGCAGCTGGAGCCCCTGTGAGGCCTTTGATGACAGATACCTAGGGGGGCCCAGGCAGGTGATGATGGCTGTCAGTGGGGATAAAGGCACCAAGGGGCCTCGGTGTGAGCAGCTGACCCACCGTCCCTGCCATCCCTCTCAGACTGTCCGGCAGCACCCAGCAAGGGGTTCTGGACCTTCCACCAGAGTCACAAGCCCAGGAACTATACCCAATTCCAATCCCCCGGGCCCTTCCAATGTGGGGACCCCCGCGATCTCCTCAGAAGCCTTAGCAATAAAACTTCAAGCAGAGGGGCTGGAGGACCTGACTTAGGGATGTGGGAGTGATAAGAAGCTGGCCCCAGAGGCTGGGGTGGGGTGGTGGGAACCCAGGGTGGGGGCTGGGCTGCCTCACACAGTTGGGCCTCCCCCCCCATCTGTGAAACTGAAGCAGCTTCGCCTTCTTCCAGGAATGGTCTAGACTCCAAGGCTCCACAGGGAAGCGGGCTAGGAGGCCACAAGATCACAGCGGGATCTCTGCCAAAAGAATTCCTCGCACTTGTGGTGGTGGGCCCTGGGGAAGGGGCCGCAGACACCCGCTCCTGCGCAAAGGAGCAGCCCAAGAAGCTGGCCAAGGAGGTGGTCAAGGCAAGGCGATCAGGCAGGAACAGACGGGAGCAGGAGAAACTCAAGGAGCTAAGAACGAAGCCCCCGGGCAGGGGCCCCCTGGCCACAGGTGGAATGAAGAAATCTGGCCCCAGTAAGCCCTTCCTGTGCCTGGAGCGGTGGCGACGCTTCATTCCATTCCTGCGGAAACATCTGGGGTCCCTGCCACAACATCCGTTGCCACCCAAATCTAGAACCTAGTGTTGTCTTGGAACCTGTTGTACATTTAGGAATAAACTTCTGTAAGAAGAAGAGGAGGAGGGGGGGGGCCGGAGAAAAGAACAGAAAAGAAAAAGTTTTCGCTCTCCCTGAACCTCAGTGTACCTGTCCGAGAAGGGGGCGTCGGCAGCAGATGTGGGGTCCTCTGCTCACGCTTGCGTCCCGGTCCCTCGCTCACTCCGGCTGCCGCCCCGCAGCCCTGCACCCGGCCCGCAGCCCCTCTGCGCCCGCAGCCCCGCAGCCCCTCCGCAGCCCCTCCAGCACGCTCCACTTGCCTGCGGCCGCAGACGCCCTCCACCCAGCGGGCTGGGAGCCTCCTCCCGACGACGCCGCCGCCGAATCAGGCGGCCACCGACAGCTGCCCCACCAGGGCCTGACTCCTCCTTTCCCCGTCTTTTTAAAGGGAAGTAACCTGACCCCACCACCTCCGGGTTAACCCCTTTCAGGCCACCGGCCCGCAGCTCCGCCGGGACCCGTCCCGCGCCCGCCCCCCCGCAGCCTCCCCGGAGCCCCCCGCGGGTGGGGAGCCGCTCCGCCGCCGGCCGGGCTGCGCCCCCTGGAAGCGCCCTTCGGTTCCGGGTGCCCTGCGCCCCCCACCCCGAGCGCCCCCCTGGGGCCCGCAGCCCCAGCGCCCCGCCCCTCCACATCTGGACAGCACGTGTCACTGAGGGAGGGGCGCGGAGCCTCGCCCTTGGAGTTGCGGGTGGGGGGGCGAGCCCTACTCACCCAGAAAGACACCTAGCAACGCCTGGAGATGAATGTTCCAGATAACTGAATCATGCCAGGACACAAGTTAGCTTTGGTAATACCTTCATCATCAAGAAGGCAGAGAACCGCAGGACTTAGGGGAAAAAAAAAAAAAAATTAAAAATTAAAAAAATAAAAATAGAAAGACCAGAGCCAGGAGTATGCATGCGCTTCTCGTCCGGAGTCCAGGCGCTGTGCAGCCAAGAGCAAGGCACTCTTCTTCTAGGGGCATCTTTCTGCTGGGCAGTACCAGATGATGTCCCTATTCCTTTCCTCTGGCTGTTCTAACAAATTAACACAAACTTTAAAACAATGCACATTTATTACCTTACAGTTTCATTAGTCAAATCCAAAATGGGTCTCTCTAGGCTAAACTCAAGGGTGTCCACAGGGCCTCCTTCTGGAGGTTCTATGGAGCATCCACTTCTTTGCCTTTTCCAGCTTCCACATTCCTTGGTGTGTGGCTGCCACCATTTTTCAAAGCTGTCAATGGCCCCATCTTTCTGACATTGTGTCAATCCAACACTAGCTCTTCTTCCGCCTCCTGCTTCTACTTTTAAAATCCTTGTGATTACATTGTCCAACAAGATAATCTTCCTATTTTAAGATCAGCTGATTAGCCATTTCAGTTCCATCCGCAACTTTAATTCCTCTTTGCCACATAGCGTAACATAGTCACAGATTCGGGGGATTAAGAAGAGGACATCTTTGGGGTGCCTGGGTGGCTCAGTCGGTTAAGCATCTGCGTTCGGCTCAGGGCATGATCCCAGGGTCCTGGGATCGAGCTCCCTGCTCAGCGGGGAGCCTTCTTCTCCCTCTCCAGCTCCCCCTGTGTATGCGCTCTCTCACCTCTCTGACAAATAAATAAATAAAATTTAAAAAAAAAAAAAGAAGAAGGAGGAGGAGGAGGAGGAGGAGGTATCTTTGGGAAGGGGGACATTAATCTGCCTACCACAATATTCAAGATGCCTGCCAGAATCTCAAGTTGAGAAGCACACTTAGAGATCACCCAATCTAATCGGCTCCTCCTTATCCATTACTGGGATCTGTGGGACAGTTAAGCACTGTGCTGCATGGTCCAGACTAGGTGTTTTCTGATTCCACTTTATTATACTTTCACTTGCTCTTCCTTTGGCAACTGTATAGTGGACCAGGGTGCCTCTAAGCAGCAGTCTTGCTTCCCCTCCCTAATTTGTTGCTGTGCTCTTGAAAGCCAGGTCACAAATTTATTGGAATATAGAAGTGTGTGTAAAGTAAGAGTAGGTAGGCTCTGAGTGAGACCCCAGCAGCTACTGTGGGTTTTCCTTCTCTCTCTCTCGGGTCTCATCCTGCCTCGCCCCCTCCTCCAGCATATCTCACGTAATCTGCTCTATGGCTGAGAAGCCAAGGAAAGGTTCCCTCAGGACAGGAGAGAATCCTCCGCCCTGGGTTCCTGCTGTTCTGCTTTAGGCTCTGAGGTCATTTTGAGAGGAATAAACATGCTTCTGTGGCAGAAGTGCAGCCCAGCTTTCTGGAGGGCAGTTTGAGGACAGAATGAAGGTCTCTTTCAGGAATCTAGCCTAACGAAATAGATATCTGGGGTACCTGGGTGGCTCAGTCAGTTAAGCTTCTGACTTTGGCTCAGGTCATGATCTTGGGTTCAGGTCATGATCTCAGAATCCTGGGATCAAGACCCACGTCGGGCTCCCCACTGAGCGGGGAGTCTGCTTGTCCCTCTCCCTCTCCCCCTCCCCCTGCTCATGCTCTCTCTGTCTCTCTCTCAAGTAAATAAATAAAATCTTTTTTTAAAAAAAAAGAATATTTACGGACAAGGCTCTTCACTGAAAGTATGACTTATAATTCAGGAAAATCAGAAATAGCTTAAATGTTCAGCTACCATAATAAATAACGGTCTTCCCATATGAAATACTATCCCACCATGAAAAACAAATCATGTTTTGTAACTGCTGAATGAGCCCATGGGAGAATGAAAAAGCAAAAAACAAAAAACATAAATACCAGAATGGGGAAATCCTTTCTAAGTATTACACAAAACCTAAAGCCTCAAAAAAGTAAAAATTTCTGCATCGCAAAAACTACCACAAGGCAAGTCAAAAGAGAAATTTTAAACTGGGAGTGCGGTGTGCAGGGGTGAGGGTGGGTTGTGCAACTCATAACATAGGCAGAGGGATGAGTTCTCTAATACATAAAAGGGGTCCCACAAATCATTTTTAAATGAACCAATAACGACTCAAATAGGGAGAAATAGGCAAAGGATATGAAGAAACAGTTCATAGGAAAAGGGGAAATTCAAATCGTATCTTAAACACGTGAAAAGATGCTCAAAACTCCCTTATAAGGATAAATGAAAATTTTATCTCCAAAGATACTATTGTTCACTTACCAGATCAGCAGAGACAACAAGGTTTGGTAACACACTAGGTTTGCAAGGGTGGGAGAGAACATACACCCTCCCGCCTGGCTGGCTGGTGGTGTAAATGGATTTAAACTTGATAGAAGGAATTTGGCAATATTTATCAAACATATAAACACATGTTCCCTTTGACTCAGCATTTCCACTTCTGCACATTTATCCTAAAGATACCCTCACACAGAAGTGATATGTAGTGTGCATGCATCAGGCTTTTCACTGCAAAACTGTCTGTAGCTGGAATGAACCTAAAAGTCCACCAGCAGAGACAGGGTAACTGAGCTCCCTGTAGGTCCGTGCAATGAGGAATGTAGGTAGCTATAAAAAAGAGCTGGGGTGCTACCTATAAAAAGTTGTTAAGCAATAAAAGTAATAAATTTTTTTAAAGATTTTTTTATTCATTTATTTGACAGAGAGAGACACAGCAAGAGGAGTGGGAGAGGGAGCAGCAGGGTTCCCACGGAGCAGGGAGCCCGATGCGGGGCTCGACCCCAGGACCCCGGGATCATGACCTGAGCTGACGGCAGATGCTTAACAACTGAGCCACCCAGGCACCCAATAAATAAATGTTTTAAAAATTAAAATAAACAGATCATTGTTCAAGTAGATTATCAATTGTATTTTAAGCAGGAAAAAGCACATAATTCACTTTGACATATGTAAATAATGACTCTAAAGATAGAAAAGACACTGATAACACTGATTGTTTTCCAGGAGGGGAACAGAGCAGATAGAGAACAGGGTAGAAAGCAGATTTTCCATGCATCCTTTTGGAATGTTGAGCCATGTGAATATGCTGCCTATTCAAAACAAAAGTAAAAGTGCAACGCAAAAAGACCAGAGGATTAACAGATTTTACAATATAAAAATTGTTTAACTTTTCTATATTTGCAGATGAAACGACTTGATGTCTGGGGTTTGCTTGGAAATAATCCAGGTGCAGGGGGAAGTCAGGGATGGCTGCTCAGTACAGCAGGATTTAAAATAGAGGAAAACCAGAAGCAACTTTAATGTTCGGTAATTGGGGACTGGTTAAATAAATTATGGTCCTCCGTGTGAAAAAATACTATGTCATCATTTAAACAAATAACGAATCATGTTTTAGAAGTAGTGGAAGAATCTGTTTTTGTTTTGTTAATAATCACGGACTGGAAAGACCTAAGAATTATACAAAGCCCAAAAGTCACAAAAGGAAAGTAAGAAATTTGACTACGTGAAAGCAAAAATCTCTGCACTGCAAAAACCACTACAAGCAACATCAAAAGGAAAACTTCATACTGGGGGGAAATCAGCCTTACCTTGATCACTGTGGGAACTCAAAGGTGGGTACACTGGGAGTTTATTATACTGTTCTTACTACTTTTGAGTATGTTTTCAAATTTCTGAAATAAAAAGTTAAAAATGATTTAAGTATATATGATCTTCCATATGGCAAAAGACAATTGCACTGGGCTATAATACTTGAGGTACATATAACAAAGAATATCAGTAACATTAAAAAAGTTGCTACCAAAGTGATTTTTAAAAATAAAGATGCCACAGTTGAAAACTGGATGAAGGATTAGACTCAAAAGACTTGTGGAAAAGGCTATTAAAAAGGCCAACTGATACATGGAAAGGTGTTCAACCTTAGTCCTAGTCGAAACACAATTTCAAAACGAGATGTCAAATTTTCCCCAGGATACTGGCAAAAGTTTAGACAACTGACTACACCTAGAGTTGACAAGGGTGTGGGGGACAGGCTCTTAGAGCACTTGTGAATTGGTCTGACTGCTTGAGAAAGTACAATTGCAAGACCTATTAAAAGTATAAGGATGGGGCACCTGGGTGGCTCAGTCGGTTAAGCGTCTAACTCTTGGTTTCAGCTCAGGTCATGATCTCAGGGTCGTGAGATTGAACCCTGCTTTGGGCTCCACGCTCAGTGCAGAGTCTGCTTGAGATTCTCTCCCTCTGCCCCTCCCCGCCTTTAAAGTAAACTAATAAATCTTTTTAAAAATGTAAGGATGTGTAGCAGGATGTTTATTGAAGCATTCCTCATCATATGAAAAATATAAAAAGGCCAAAGTGTCCATAGCATGCCATTTAAACAAATTATTAGAAACATCCACACAAAGCATTACACAGCAGTTAGACAGAATGAGTTAATTCTGTATATTTACCTTGGAATGATGTCCGTGGATATTTGTAAGTAAAAAAAAAAAAAAAAGCATGTGCTAAAGGAACACATTTACTATTGTTCCATCTTCATAAGAACTCTCCTGGGGGTGGTGTCGTGAGTGGAAAGTCACGTGCCAAATGATTAACCTAAGTGTTCTCAGTGAACTTGATGCAGTGGGGCTGCAGGGAGGGCAGGGAGACTGACCTTGTTTCCTTATATACCTGGGTACTCTTTAAATTGTAGCACAAACATAGACTATTTTTGTAGCAATCACCACCCAAACAGTAAAATAGTATTTAAAAGAAAAGGATACAAAAAAGCCAGGGGGAAGGGGGAGATGGAAGCAGCCAGGCCCTGCCCATCCCGTGTGGGGCCCCTGGGTGCTCCTGATCCCCGCTGCAAGCTCTGAGGCTGCTGGGCAGAGCCCTGGCGGGGAGTGACTGATGTCACGGTGGGACAGGGAACAACTTAGGGCAGCTCAATGAGGGCCCTCCCTCAAGTCCCCTCCTCCAAGCTGGAGTCCCTTGAGGACCAGGGCAGTCCCTTCAAGGTCTCCATCTCCCCTTGAATTCAGAAAGAGTGTGGGAGTAGGCAGGAGAGGGGTGCAGACTCCTAGGGTCCCCAGCCTGGAAGACCAGGAGCATTCAGTTTCCTCATCCCTCAGGGTCCCTACCCTATACACTCCCCTCCCCTGGGGGAACAATGTGTCCTAGAACTAAACACCTATTGTGAGCAGGTGATTTAACTCTGAGGCCAACACAGTCCCTGCCCAGGAGCCAGAGAGTGAATAGAGAAAGGGTTATTGTTATTCATTCACTCGTTTGGTCGGTCAGTCAATCAACAAACAAGTTTAAGGAGCATACACTGCATGTGGGCACCAAGCATGGCTCTGTGGATGCAGGTGGGACCTGTTCCGGGGGACTCCTGGTCTACCTACGTATCAGTGGCAGGGCTCATAAACTCCAAGGGTGCAGGGGCTGGATCAGTACTGTTTTCCACTGTACCCTAGTGCCTAGCATGAGACTTGGCACTTACCAGGCGAATGAAGGAACCAAGTTCCACACTATTGTGACAGTGGCAGGAGGTCTGCTCTGTGCCTGGGAAGGGCAGGAGAGGGTCAGTGAACGGGGAGCTATTTGGGTTGAGTCTCGAGGATGGAGTTGAATTAGCCTAGTGGACAGGTGGAGGGCGGTTGTTCTGAGCAGAGGGACCAATATCTGCAAAGGCAGAGGGTCAAGTGCATGGTGGGGCATCAGGCTGGGGCAGGTGAGGATGGGACATTGGGGCCTTGGGTGCCATGCTAAGGATTTTAGGCGCTGCCCCTAGGGGATGCTGAGTCCCTGATGAATTTTGAGAAACAGACACTACTGGAGATAGATTTGCCCTTTACATTCCTGGGGGACAGTCCGGGACCCATTTGGAGGAGAGTCAGGTGGGAGGCTGGGAGAGCTGTTGGGACGGGGTATGGGCTCTCCAGAGGTGGAGAGACTCAGTGGAGGAGGGGGCAGTTTGGGGATATTAAGGCTTGGTAAGCAGGAACTACAGGCTTGAGGAGGTAGGTTATCTGAGAGGGAGGGAGGGTGAACCCGAGCGGCTGCTGGAGCTGGGATGCTTTTATTATTATTTCTCTTTGCTGTTGTTTTCAAGAATTCAGTTTGGGTTTTATTCTAAAATTGATTAAAAACACATTGTTTGAAAAAAAGGAGGACACAGAGCAGCTTTGAGAGCAAATTGCCTTGGCCAGGCAGGAAGCAGGAAAGGGCTTTTGATGTGGAGCTGGGCCCAGCAGGGTCCTGGACTGCAGAAGGGACAGATTGGACCCAGAGCACAGTGGGAGGGACAGAGGTCCCGAGCCCGGGTGAGAAGGGACAGGCAGGCAGGGCAGGAAGGCAGAGTGAGCTCTGCACCCCTTGGTGGGCTCCCATTCTAGAGCTCCCTCAGAACCCCACTCCGGGGAGCCTCCCCAGGGCAGGCCAGGGTGCTCAGTAGGAGGCCAGCTTTGCGGTCAGGCACATGGCTTCCTCTCAGGGTCTGACACGCACCAGCAAGTTAACTGACTTTGGGCGGTTACTTCCCCTGGAGCCTTCACAGATGAGGATCTGTGAAATGGGCACAGTCCCTCATGGAGTTGTTGTGAGAAGTACGTGAGAAACAGTGTGTACAGCGCTGACCACCATCGGCCCCTACAGGAAGCCCTCAGTGATGACCCCCGCCGTCGAAGTGTCCATCTTTGACCAGTTTGGCAAGGTTTGTGCCCTGCTCTGGCCCTGCCTCTTCCCGGGCCTCTGCCCCCCGGCAATCGGCAGCTCTGGGGTTTTCCCTATCTGCCTTCTTGGCCATCCTCCCACATCCTTTCCCAGGCCCTGCCATCTCCTGAAAGTGCCCTTTCCTGAATCCCCTTCCTGGAGCCTGGCTCTCCCATCCCTCTGAGAGCTCCAGGCCTCTGCCCACCTCCTGCCCGCAGCCCTGGCCATCCATCGCCTTCTGTAGGCCTTCCTGTGCCCGCCCCGCCTGAGCCCGCCCGAGGCCGCCACACTGCCGCCCCGCTCCCCTCCTCTCCCTCCGTTCGCCCCCCTGCCGGTCTGTGAACGTCCTTTCCCACCCAGGGGCTGCGCTGTACAGCGGAAGAATCTGTAATAGGCCAGTTCTCACCTCCGCTGTTTTGGTTTCCTAGGGCTTCGGTAACAAATGACCACAAACTGGGTGGCTCAAAACGATAGAAATGTAGTCTCTCAGTGTCTGGAGGCCAGATGTCTGAAATGCACGTGTCAGCAGGGCCATGCTCCCTCCAAGGCTCCAGGCGAGGATCCTTCCTTGTCTCTTCCAGCTTCTGGTGGCTCCAGGCGGTCCCTGGCTTGTGGCTGTGTCCCTCCCATCTCCGCCTCTGTGATCACATGGCCTTCTCCTTGGGGTGTCTCTTATAAGGACACTTGTCATTGGAGGTGGGGCTTCCCTAAGTAATCCAAGAGGATCTCATCTCCAGAATTTTCACTTCATTTTATCAAACATTCTTTTCCCAAATAAGGTCACGTTCACAAGATTCTAGGGATTAGGATGTGGACCTAGCTTCTGGAGGGCCACCATTCAGCCCATCCTCAGCCTCTTCCAGGCCAGCCTCTGCCCACTCCCCCCGTGGCTCACCTAGAGCACCCCGACCCCTCACGCCACACCCCATGTCATAGCCTCCCCTGCCTCCAGCGTCAGAGGAAAAGTCGTGACGTGTCCTTCCCGCCTGCCCTTGGGGCCCCAACCACCTCACCCCAGGGAGAACTGCTCCAACCGGCTCTCTCCTCCAGGGCCTCCTCCTCTTGCTCCGGCAGCCTGAGACCTTTTCTAGAATTCCCTTCTTCGAAACCCCAGGTGTTGGACAGTCTGACCCCTTCTCAACCCAGGGACCTCTCCCCTCGCACCCCCCACTGACCTGCTGCAAGGCTCTCAGGCTGCGCCATTTTGGAAGCTCTCCTCTTCAGAGCCCTGGGGTCTCCACCTGCCCAGCTTTGCCCCTAGTGCTCCAGGGATCCCAAGAAGGGCCCCAAGCTGTTTTAGGAAAGAGGCCCCCCCCCCATCGTTGGCCTAGGTCTCTGGAGATGGGTCGGTCCTCTCCCTGACGCTCGGATCTGCACAGAATGTGGTCCCCAAGACCTGCTGTCCACAGGAGAAGTGAGGCCATGGGCCTGGTGATCACTGAAGCCCACTCGAGGATTCTGGAGGGGTCTGCACCTGGCTGAAGGTTTCAGGAAAGAGGCCAGACCTGTGTCCAACACTGGTACTTTTGGGGGGCAGAGTGTGGACAGTGACTGTTAAGGATCAGGCTTTGTATCCTGGCTGTGAGAATTGATTAGCTGAGTGGGCAGGTAGCTCCTGTGTGCCTCAGTTTCCTCATCTGCCAATAGAAACAGCACTCTGCCTCACAGTGCTGTGGTGAGGCATTAAGTGAGGGAATACCCCCGCCGCCGCTGCCCCCACTCTTCCAGGAGATGTGGGTGCTCCAAAAACTGGGGCCTGGGGTCTGCCCACCTCCCCTTCATCCCAGCGTGACTCTTGGGGAACCTCATGTTTAAGCAGGGGCTGGCTCTGGGGTTCCTGTATGTAGCCCATGTTCGGACCCTGCCAGCCATGCGGACTCCTTCAAGGTTGAAAGGCACGGTTTGGGATTCGGGCACACCGGGCTCACCTTCCGGATCCACCCTTTGGTAGCTGTGTGACCGTCGGCCAGTGCTCTAATCCCGAAGAACCCCATCTTCCTCATCTGTGAGTTAGGGATAAGAATTTCGTTAGAATTCCAGTCTAGCAGAGTTGGGTGTTCTTTAAGAACGGTTTTCTTGAAACTGACATACACTTGACATGCAGTGTCCACAAGTCCTGACAGGTACCTTTTCGTGACGCGCTCTCCACAATGAAGATACTGAAGGTACCTGGCGACCCAAAAGTCTCCTCGAGCCCCGCTGTGATCCCTCCTGCCACCCCACCTCTTCCCCGCCCCATCGCCAGGCAGCCACACTGACCTGCTCTCTGTCATTATGGATTAGTTTATGTTTCTCAAATTGTACATAAATGCAATCACATGTCTGGCCGCTGTGCTCACAGAGTTGTGTGAGGATTAACCCCATAGGACCTGGTGCAGAGGAAGCGCCCCAAACCCAGGAGCTGCTGAGGCAGTCCACTGAGGTCCCGCTACGCTGCAGTAACAAAGTTTCCTCTTAGAAGTGGTGCACCTCACTTAGGGTCGGGTCGTCAAGCCTGATGGCGAAGTTGTGGGAAGTGTCACGTTCCCCCAGAGTAAGAGAGGCAATGGATCCTTCGAACAGTAGTAACGTCTACCACTGATGCTTTCCCTATTATTACCACTGTTTCGGATTAACCCCTTCTGCGAGATGGAGATCATGCAAATGCTCCTCACATGTGGTCCAGCTGATGTCCCAGGCACCACCACCCTGCACTGGGCTCTCTTCTCCCCATGGACAGGGTCCTCCCATTCACCAGTACCCAGTTCACAGTTTTGGAAATGTAGAGATTAGCTAAGTCCACCAGGCCCCACATCGCTGTTATCCTTGGCCACAACCCACTCTGTGCACCCTCCCCACTGAGCCCCAGAAACCCTCCTTCCATGGCCCCCACTCTCCTAATCATTCTCTGAGCACATGGCTCCCCTTCCCTTCCGTGACCCGGCCCTCCACAGACTTTGCCCACTGCATTTCATCTCTTCTTGCTCTGCTTCCCAAACCTAACTTACCTACCACCCCCAATCCTGCTTCTCCCTCGGTGCCCAACAAGACAGGGTCCCATTATCCCCATGGCTGCCCAGGGCCCTGGTCATCACCTCCCTCCATGCCACAGGACGAGCTGCAAGCCTTGTCAGCTCTAACCCCATGACGTCCCACGCAACCTCCATGTCTAGCTCTATGGTCCCACCTTGACCTGGTCTGGGCCGCCACTGAAGGCCTCCTGGGATATTTTCCCTCCCTTTTCCTCCATTCTCTGCACTAAAGCCAGGGTGCAAAACGGGACGCACCATCACCCTGTCTATGCACAACCAATACACACAGTCGCTTGCTGGCTTCCTGCTGTCCTCAGGATAGCCTTGCAAGGCCCCAGCTCTGGTCACCTCCCTGGCCTCGATGTCTCCGCACCTACTCTAGCTGCTCAAGAGCCCTTAATCTGCAAACTCTTACACTTTCTGGGCCCCTGGCCTTTGTGTGTAGCTAGCTAATTTCGTGATAGAAGGAGCTGAGATGTACAATCGTGGAGGTTTTTTCCATCTCCCCACAAATGAGCTCAGTCTCTGGATGGTGGTACCAGCTCTGTCTACCGAGGGTTGTAGACATGTGGGTCTCTTCCAGTCTGAGAGGACAGGGAGGGGAGTTGTGGGGTGGGAGAGACCAACCAGTGACAAGGACAACAGTAACGACAGTGACCTAACATTTATTCAGCTCATACCATGGGCCAGGCAGTGCTTCCCATGGATTAATTCTTTTTTTTTCTTCTTCTCAAATCCATGTTATTTTTTATTGAGGTTTAACAAACCTAGAGAAAAATACAAAATCATAAGTGAAGAACTCAATGAAGCTTCACAAAGGGAACACACAAGTGAAACCAGCACCCAGATCAAAAGTGAACATGCCCAGCACCCCAGGAGCCCCGCTCCTGCTCCCTTCGGTCTCTAGCTTCCAGAAGGATACCCGCTATCCCAGCTTCTAATACCATTCGTTCACATGGCCCATGTTTGCAGTGCAAATAAGTGAAATCACACAATCTATGTTGTTTTGTGCCTGGTTTCTTATGTCCGGCGTTCTGTTCATGTCTGACACCGTGACATCTCATGACGTCGCAGCATGTTGGTGTCGTCAGCTCTTTCTCATGGCTGTGCAGCATTCCAGGGTATGAATAAATATTCATGCATACCATTTAGACGGGCATTCAGTTGTTCCTGATTCTTGGCGATTATGCATAGTGCTATCAACATTTTGTCCACATCTTTTGGTTGGACACGTGCACTCATTTGGCACCACAGAGTCCTAGGATAAGCATGTTAACTCCAGTGGATTCTGCCAGACAGTTTCCCACCAGCTGTAGAAGAGAGTCCTGCATTAAGTCTTCATCTGCACAACAGGCCATGGCACGCGATGTGGTGGACAGCTGTCTCCACCTCGCTCGGCAAGCTCCCCACTGTGTGATGCTGGGGCCGGCCTCTTCTACTTCCAGTCCCAGCCCCTGAACTTCACCAATCAGAGGCACCTGCCTAGGAGTCTGTGTCTTCAAGGAAGGCCGGCAGGGTCTGCGGCCCTGGGGTCCAGGGTTGGCAGTGTCGGTGATAATTTCCGGAGGACTTTTTTTCCTTGTGTCCTGGTCACCTTGGTTTTGGGCTTTCCACCTTCCTTTTGAACCTGTGAGAGCTTCCCCATAGCCCTTTAGGAAGCGACTGGGTAGGTTCTATTGTTTGCAACCAAGAAGCTCGACTGATTCAAGGGAGCTATTTTATTCCCATCTCACAGATGAGGAACCTGCACAGAGAGGTTATGTGTTTTGCCGAAGGTCACACAGCTGACCTGCTGGAGCCAGGACTCAAAACCAAGTTTATACCCCATTTAGGGCTTTCTGTCTATGTCTCATACACTATTCCTACAACTTGAAGCAGGCAGCTAAGTGACTCACTCGGAGTCACACAGTGAGTCATGAAGTCAGGCCCCATGACTCCCACCCCACAGAGCTTCCGGCCTTGAAGCCTGGAGTGAGCGCAGAGCTTCCGCACACTGAGAGGGAAACGGGAACGTGCATTCGAGCATGGAGCCCTCATTTACTGACTGACAGCTAACGGGAGTCAGGCACTGTGCTGGGTACCAGCAGAACAACAGCAGTAAATAGTGAAAAAAGCAGAAGAGACATTACACAGGCTGTCCTGTCAGGTGACAGGTGCCGAGAAGGACAAAGCAGGGGGAGGGGGAGGGGCTGACTGGGAAAGCAGGCGGCGGAGGGGGGTCCTCTGAAGACATTTGAGCAGAGGCTCTCCCGAAGTGAGGGAGACCAGAAGACCGGCCGCGGGGAGGCGAGGGTGAAGGCCCCGCGGCGGCAGCGAGCCCGGCGTGTTCACGGAACCGTGAAGGCCAGGACGGTCGGAGCAGGGAAGTCAGACGGGGCGGCAGGAGAGGAGGACAGAAAGCCAGGTGGGGGCACCGAGGCAGGGCCATGTGTCTTGTTCTGAGGCTAGCAGGAAGCCTTTGGAAGGTTTTCAACGCTGCAGGGCAGTGCTGTGGTCTGATGAAGGCTTCAGAGGGCTTCAGAAGGTTCAGTCTGGCTGCTGGGTGATGAAACAGGCCATGAGGAGGCAAAGGGGGGGGTAGAGCAACAGTAGAGGGGCTGCGATGGTGTCCAGGCAGGGGATGGGGGGACGTGGGGGTGACATGAGGGTTCCAGGACAGTCAGTTGGTTATCAGACAGTATCTGCAACTGGTGGGCAGTGGGCTCCCAGGGAGGGGGCTTAACCCTGGGGGCTCTGTAGGGGGGAGAACATAGGGGCTGGGCCACCTGAGGCTTCAACCAGGGACAAGGCTGGGGACTGCAGTTTCAGAACAAAGGCACCACCTCCGAGGACACATGGGAGCTAGAGGTCACTGGGAGGCCAGGGGAGCCCAGCCGGGCCTTGGGTCCGTGGCCTTTCTGGGGCCACAGGAGCCCGGAGCAGCTCCGCAGGGCTGGGCTGGGGGCTGGGGGCTGGGAGTGAGGTATGACCCCGAGCCCTGCAGCTCCGGTGCACCTGACAGGGAGGCCCCCTCTGGGCTGTCAACCTGAGCCAGGTGCTGCTCGGTGCCAGGGAGCATCACTGTGGCGCTTGCCTGTTTGGCATAGACTTTGGACCTTGGGATTTCCTTCCAAAGCTGTGACATCGTCATGCACTTGAACAGCTGATGGGTTGGTCGGCACTTCCGAGGGCACAGGAGGGCCCAGCTGCTGGAGGGGAGGCAGGAGGAGGCTGGGACATTCAGGAGGGGAATTTCAGCAGAAAAGGCCCCAAAGTGCCCCAGGCCAGCATTGGGGTGGGAGCCTCCTCCCAGGGGATGGGTGCAGGGAAAGCAGCTGGCATACCTCCCAGCCACACAAAGGAAGCTCCAGGAAAGCTGGCTAAGCAGCTGACAGTTCAAATAGTAGCTTGTCTCAGTTTCCCGAGCAAGGAAAGATTACTTCCCCGGCTGTACGTGTCGCCGCCACCTCAGCCTGGCATGAGGCAGCTACCTCATGCCAGGCTGCCCGAGCGAGAGTCGTGTGGCGGGCGGCCAGCTGGGCACTACCCGGAGGCTTGGGGAGGAGTCAAAGGAAGGGCATTCAGGGCCCAGTGCTCAGGACCAAGAGGCTGGAGGAGAGCTTCACGCCCAGTCTGCCCAGGGCAAAAGTAGTGGTCTCTGGCCGTGGGGCGTGCCTTGGCTTTGTGGCTGTCTCTTGGCCTCCAGCCTCACTGCGGGCTTGTGAGGGTCCAGAGATGGGGTGTGGGAAGGCCCCCTCCCATGGCACTGCCCCACGTTGGAGGAGGCACGCTGACTCACCAAGCCACACAGGCAAACCCAGGGGCTCATCTTGGCTGCACCCAGGCTGGTAAAGAAGTGGCTGCCTCCCGGGTTTTCTCTTCTGTTGCCTCCGGAGAGGCAGGGTCCTTCCTGGTCGAGGCCAACATGGACCACCAGTAACACCCCCACTCCCTGTCTGGTACCTCCACTCTGATCGGTCAGTGCCTGAGCCATGCTGGTGGGCAAGTATTTTGAGGATCACCTCAATCTGGAGGACCAGTGAACCCCCGTCTTTGAGAAGTCTACCTGTTCAACCTGCCCTCTTGAAGCTGTGGCCCAATCCTAGGAGGCAGGGGAGGGCATCCCTATTCCTAAGGCTCTCAGGAGGCCAGGCTGATGTCAGAGTTGAACAATGTAAGATTTGCTCTAGCAAAGGCCCAAAGATCCCAATTCTCATGGGAAGCAGCCAGGCCTGCTTGACCAGAGGCCCTCACCCCAGTCCTGGCCAAACACAGACTCCTTCCACTGTGCCTGCAGCACCTCTCACCTTCCTGCTGACTGGGGGTTCCAGGCCGTGTCTCCCACACTTCACGTCCTACTGATCAGAGAAGCTTGCTCCTCATTTTAAGAAAAGTTTTGCTTTCCAGAGCCTCCCTACTTCTGCTACCACTTTATCCAGTGGAGGCCTCTGGATATGAGCCTGGCCTCACTGGTGGGGCCAGGCCAGCCGCCTGTCTTGGGAGGCCCACCCTGGCTCGCCTCCCGCCCTCTCTCATCTTCCCTCCCGGCACCACCAAACCTCCTGGCTTCCCGCATCTTCTGCCACTCCCTCTGCTAAACGCCCCCGGGGTGATGGCAGCCAGTTTAGGGGGCCCTCCATGGTCTACAGCAGTTCTCTCAGTTAACCCTCACAACGCTGAGGCAGGAGTACCTGGTTCCTGCTTTTCTGGCTGCAGACGCTGACCTTCTGCAGGCTCTGTGCGTCCCAGAGTGGGGCTATGACCCACACTCCTACGTGACCGCCTTGCCACTTCGCTAGAACCACCCTTCAAGTTCCCTCGCTGTGTTGACTCACTTGGGGACAACTGCGAGCTCAGAGGCCACATCTTCTTCGTCCCCAACCCCTTGGTCTCGCCCACTGAACGCCCCTCCCTTGACGTGAGGTTGCTCCACTCTCTCCTCTCCCTTCCCCTGCCCACGGCTGTGTCCTCACCCTCCCGTCATCTCTCGGCCACACTGCTCGCCCCCACAGCTTCAGCCCATTTCCTCTCCTGGCCACTCCCAGGCTCCCAGCTGGCTGGTGGACGTCTGCCCCAGCTACCCTCAGGCCACTCCAATCTAACGTGTCCACATCCGAACTCTGGGTCTCTCTTCCGCCCAAACCACCTCCTCCCCTCTCAAGTAACACCCTTGCCGGTCCTCCCGTCACGTGGGTTCCGCAGTCATCAGCTTTGCCTTTCTCCTCTCCCTCAGCCCTCACAGGCCTTCACCTGGTCCCTCCCCTCCTGCTACTCCCAACGCCACTGCCCTGGTTCTCCTTCCCAAAGGACTAAGCACAGGGCCCCGGAGAGCACAAGCTACATGTTCTCCTAAGAAGGAATTGCGGTTTCCCTCCACCCTCACTCACTCAACAGTACCTGACTGAGCAGTATGCACCAGGCACTGTCCCCACAGCACCAAATGAGGGATGAAGCCCGCCCCTGGGGGGCACAGATCCTAGCGGGGGGGCAGACACTAGTTACAATCCAAATATACAGCATGCTGGAGTGCCATGGAAAAACAAAGTGCAGCGCTGGGGTAGGGAGGCAGAAGGAGGGGAGCTACTTTATGTGGGGTGGTCTGAGAGGCCCCTCCTCTGTCCAGGGGGTGGCATGGCTGTAACAGGCTAAGGCCAATCACCAAAGTCAAAAAGAACGTAACTCTTTTTTTTTTTAAAGATTTTATTTATTTATTTGACAGAGAGAGACACAGCGAGAGAGGGAACACAAGCAGGGGGAGTGGGAGAGGGAGAAGCAGGCTTCCTGCCGGAGCAGGGACCCCGATGCGGGGCTCGATCCCAGGACGCTGTAACTCTTTCAGAAAGAGAACACTCTCGGTTTTGGTAATAAAAATCCAGGGACTTTATTTCTTAATCCTTTAAATTGGAAACACTTGTTGCTATCAGAGGTAGGGGCTTCGTGGTTTGTGGGCACAGGGTGGGAATCTGGCTGAACAGCCTTCGGTTACCTTAAATTTTGAACTACATGAATATATTTCCTTTTAAAAACATTGATTCACTGAAATAGCAAAGAATGTGCAGTCTTTTGGAAAAGATTAATCATTTCCATGGAACTATTTCCTTAAAGGGGGCCTGTCTGCATATCTGCCGACTGCTGACAGAACACAGTAGATGGGAGCTTTTCTGTGCTCCACAGAGGGCAAAGTCTCGAGCAGGGGGACAGCCACTTGGCAGCCTGTGAGCATGGGCCAGGTGGCACATGGGTGTGTATGGGCACTTGACTAACCGTGCTCACAGTGAGACAGGCAACCCGGGAGGCAGGGCAGAAGGCATGGGAAGCTGAAGAGCAGGGCACTCGCTGGGAGCTGACAACACCTCTGGGTTGCTCTCATACTTAAGTGGCTCTCCATCCTGGCTATCACATTCACTCCCAGTTTTATCTTCAGGCACCACTGATGCATCCTATTTGGAAAGCCATAGACAGATGGCTATACTAAGGAAACCCCCTCTGAGACTGGTCCAGGGGTGCCTGGGTGGATCAATCAGTTGAGGGTCCAACTCTTGGTTTCGGTTTGGGTCGTGATCTCAAGCCTCGAGTTGGGCTCCCCACTGGGCAGGGAGTCTGCTTCTCTCTCTCTCCCCACCCCCAGCCCTCCCCCTGCTTGTGCTCTCTCTCTCTAAAGTAAATAAATCAATCTTGGGGATGGGGGGAAGGGCTGGCTCTGTAAGTGGCAGAGGCCTGAATAACAGGGACTTGAGAAGACTCAAGATATCCCAACTTAATCCTCAATGTAACAAGCACAGGGCTATGACGAGGCCAAGAGGAAAGGTAAGGAATTAGGTGCCCTGTATGGATGAACATCTGTGTCCCCCAGATTCTGATACTGAAGTCTAATCCCCAATGTGATGGTATTTGGAGGGGGGCCTTTGGTAGGTCATTAGATTTGGATGAGGTCATGGGGGTGGAGTCCCATAATGGGACTGGCGCCCTTATAAGGGGATGAAGAACCCAGAACTTTCTCGGCCACGTGAGGACGTAGCAAGAAGATGGCAGTCTACAGAACAGGAAGCAGGTTCTCACTAGACATCAAATCTGCTGGCATCGTGATCTTGATCAGACCGCAGAACTGTGAGGAATGTCTGTTCAACCACCCAGTCTAAGGTCTTTTTGTTACAGCAGCTCGAACTAAGGCTGTTTAGAGCATGGCCAGAAGGGCATGATGGGAGCTGCTAGCGGTGGGAAATGGGCTTCTTATCTTTTAAATATTCCATATAACACAGTCACCAACTCCAGTCACTACAAATTCAGACTGCCAGTCACTCAGTGTGGGCACTCAGAGGTCCTCAGCAGAGACAAGATCAGGCAGCTGACCCTGACATGCACCAGGCACTTAGAAGCAGCATAACAGAAGAATTTCAGATTTTAATTAGGGGCAGTGAGCACTGGAAACCCAGTATTCTGTCCCATTTCAGGAAACCCTCAGTGTAAACCGTCCAGAGCCAGGGACTCCCAAATTTAGGCCCAGTCCCTATTTTCATAACTGACATCTCTCAAGCAGCAGAATCTGTATCCTTCTTCAAAAAAGGCATACAATTTCCTTTCAGTTAAAAAAGAAAAGGTTATGGTTTTGCTGGTAGCAGACAAGAGATCTAGCTGGATTTGCAGGCAACCTCAAGTAGTTAATGAACAATTATTGTGGTTTGTCCAAAGAGATGGGAGTTTTCCAAATAAAAAAGCAGGCTGGGGGCGCCTGGGTGGCTCAGTTGTTAAGCGTCTGCCTTCAGCTCAGGTCATGATCTCAGGGTCCTGGGATCGAGCCCCGCATCAGGCTCCCTGCTTGTTGGAGGGCCTGCTTCTCCCTCTCCCACTCCCCCTGCTTGTGTTCCCTGTCTCTCTCTCTGTCAAATAAATAAATAAAATCTTAAAAAAAAAAAAAAAAAAGCAAAGCAGGCTGAAGTTTTAGGCCACTTTTAGAGGCAGTTTGAGGGATGTGATTGGGATGCTGACTTGCTGGGGGTCTACGGGACCAGTCAGTGGTTTGTGGGAACAGGGCAGAAAGCAACGGTCTCTGGCAGCTAAGAACACTGGAAGGTTGTCCCGGGCAATGCAGGGCACCCGGCTGTCCTGAAGTAATACATGAAACCACAAAACAAAGAAATAAACTCAAGAAAAGTGACTAGGCTTTAGCTTTGTGACTCTCAATACAACACCTAACACTCTGGGCTGCTGTCCCCTCATGAGGCCAGCACAGGGGGCCTCCAGCTCTCGCCCTCTACGACACCGTCACTGGTCCCGTGAGCAAACTGGCCCGGTTTGATCAGGGTTTGTAAGAAGCTACTAACCTCCCTCGGACTCGGTTTCCTTATCTATAACAAAGAGGATAAAATTGGGAGAAGCCATTGAGCAGTGAAAGAAAATGGACTTTGGATTTAGGCAAGCAGAATCTCAATTCTTAGCCCTGTGTAACCAAAAGCAGGTGACTTGACCTCTCTGAGTCTTATTTTCTTCACCTGCAAAATGAAGACAATAACGTCTGTTATAAGGGCTGTGGAAGGATCCTGCTCACACTGCCTTCCAGTACGTGCAAAGTAAACATGAGTCTTCTTCCTTCTTTCTTATTCCACATTTAGCAAATGTGCGAGAGGGATGTGAATGCCCTGGAATGTCTGTTAAAAAAAAATTAAACCCTTCAAAGAATGCTATCAGCGGTGACATCAGATAGAGTGACCTCCATCTCTCTCTTCCAACGAAGAGAGCCTACCTTCTGATCAGCACACTCGCCTCCGAGGCTACCAGGGAGGGACTGAAAGAGTGAGGACAAGAGGCCGCAGGGAGCACTGGGCACCAAGCACAGAAGCACGGTGGTCCCGCGGGCGCCATCTCAGATGGGCTCTGCAGCGGCAGCAGGCTTGGGCGAAGAGCCTGGGCCCCCGGCCAGCAGGCACGAGAAAGCCCCGAGCCGGGAGACTGCCGTGACGGTGCGCTGAGCTCCCCAAGGCCCTGAGACCGGCAGCCGAGGCGGTGCTGGACGAGGCACCACTCTAAGGCGCAGTCTGAGCTCGAAGTTACCCACAGAAGGAAGCTTCTCATCACGTGTAAAAACCCACAGCTTTCCAAAGCCAGCCACCTGGTGGGGAACAGCGTGGGCCCAGAAGCAGAGCTCAGGGAGGGACTGCTCCCGCGCTAGGGAGAAGACACGGCGCTGCCACCAGTCTTGGCCAGCACGCTTCCCGTGTCCCCAGCCTGCCCAGTGCCAGTTCTAGAACAAGTGATCCCAGCTCAGGCTCTCCTGCTCCACAAGCGGGTGTAGATGGCCGTGGCTTTCCTGTATGGAGAAAACTCATCATTTATAACACAGCAACTGACCCATCTGCTCCTCATGAGAAGAATGTATTTAAACCTGGAAAGAGTCCTAATTCTGAGATATTCCACAGGTCAGCTTTGCCCTCCACAGACGCAGGGCTTCTCCCCTTTGATAAGGGACCTTGTGGCTGAGCTGGAGAAACAGCCGTGGGGAAGGGGGTGCTCTCCCTACCAGCACGTATCAGGTTCAGGATCTGGATCAAGTCCTGTGCAAACAGAGCTAGGACTGTGACAGTGAGGGAAACATACTCCGTAGGTGGTGGGAACCAGAAGCCTGGCCTAGACGAAAGGACTCGGGGCATGACAACCCTGGTAGAGCCAGGAGGCAACTCTGGTTCTCATCAAACTCTGCCCGTTTGCCACTCGCCACATACCCTAATCTGAAGGGTCGGCCCTGTTCTAGCTATGGCACCTCGTTAGCAAGAGTGAATGCTATAGGACCTCAGAAGCATGGCGGTGCTAAGGATGCAGACTCTAGGCAGAGAATGTCCTAGGGGTGGGTTCTAGGAAGCAGGTGGACCCCCGGACAGTGCCCAGTCCCTGGGAGTGGCTACATGCGGGAGGTAAAGGTACGAGTGGCTCGGGCATGTGGACCCCCACGGAGCAAGCCGGGGGGGCCCCCCCCATCTGCAGTGGCCACATGTATCAGAGGCCGGTAGGCGCTAGCCGTGAACCCGGGACGCCCCCCCCCCCCCCCCCGACCCCACGGCAGCAGGGGGCAGGGCCCAGGGCCTGACCCTTCTAAGTCTCAGAGTGGGGTCTGTGGCAGGACCGGCTTGGCTTGCTTCAAGGATTGCAGTTCAGTAGCCGTGGGCCCTCAGACAAACTGGGACAGGTTGGGGACTTTGATGTTGAGATCACCAATGTTGATGTTCCGAGGAATCTCCGGCAGATTGATGTTTTTCACAGCAGACACGGCCCGGGCAGGGGCTGCTGAAAGGCCACCCTGAGGAGAAATGGGAAGGGGCATGAGACACACACTGTCATCTCCCTAATGCTTAGAAACACAGCGACGGAGACCTGGAAAGCGTCCACACTGAACACACACGATGCGTGTTTTGATTTTTCGTCCTTATTCCTCAAAGGTAGCCAACACGACGATCTCGAGGTTGACGGGAGCCATGGGGTAGGGACCTGCACTCTGTGCTCCCGGAGGGGCTGTGGCTTACGCAGTGTTGTAGCCCCAGCACCTAACAGTGCCCGGAACACTGCAGGTGCTTTGCTGCAATAACCTGAGATGGTTCAACCGAGTCATAGTATTGGGGGCCCTTTTCAGGCTCCAAGACAAAACCCTTCCCCAAGACTCTTAGAGACAAGTGCAATCACAGGGAAACTCTTACAAGGAAAAGGAAAGTCAGAGCTTAGGGCAACTGCTTGCCAACGAACACCGTGAGATGGGAAAGAGCTGGCTTTGGAAATGTCATGTGGCAGCAAGATGGGAGGAAGGACATGGGTCTGATGTACCCACGGCCACGGAAGGGCTGGTAACAAACACAGAGGAAGGCGGCCATGGTCGGTGCTCCCCTCTGGCTCACCTGCAGTGCGCAGAGAAGGGGAGAAGCTGACAAGACTCTCAGAACCATTTCCTCCTTACCGACTGCTTTCAGGAGACTGACTCCAGTTCCACTCTTGCCCAGCACGTCTGCATTCTTCTGCTTTCCAAACCCCTTGCCTCTGACTCACTCACTATTCCTGGAAGCTTCCCGGCCTGCCTCCCTCAAAGAACTGTCGTGCCACTCTAGCTGTGGTCTGGAAAAGCTTCTTCAGCAGGACCGCCAGACCTCACAGACAGAGGAATCCCTGGTTTTGCAAGATCAAGTTCTGTTACAAGGAGCAATGACGCTCTTGAAGATGCTCAGCTCATTAAAGAGGTAACTTACTCTGCTATTTCTGCCACATGTGAAGGTGTATGCCTGTAGCCTCTACTCTCCAGGAAGGCTGATGGAGGTGATGGAGAGGCCTCAGAGGGGTAGGACAGAAATAACTGTGAGCATTTTTTTTTTTTTTTTTTAAGTAATCTCTATGCCCAGCGTGGGGCTTGAACTCACAACGCCAAGATCAGGAGTCACACACTCCACCGACTGAGCCAGCCAGGTGCCCTGACTGTGAGCACTATGTGGGGGTGGGCTGGGGTACGTTATTTGCAAACCCAGCCCATACTCTACTGCAGCTGAGTAGAAGGCTAACTGGAAATAAGGCAACTGGCAACTCCGAGGTTCTGAAAGACACCATGAGAAATGGCCGCTGGGAGATCAGACTGCCACAGCACTAGGAAACCACGCTGGGACCTGAGAAGGGCATTCTGTCTCCCTCCAGGGAATGTGTAGCTTTGAAAGGAGGAATGACAAACCACAAACATGGGCCATAATCCCCCAAGCCCAGAGCCGTTTGTCTTCCTCTGCCATCTGACTTTTCCGTTCACACTTTTAACCTTAATGCTTACATGTTTAATTTTCAGCACTGGCCTTCAAGTCAATTCGTTTTGATGGACTCAAGGAAGAAAGAGGAGCAAAAACATCCCTAAGATTTCCCAGCAACACAAACCAACACATGTATCCATTCCTCCTTCTGCCCCAGGCTCTTGGAACCAGCCGGGGCAAAAGTACAGCTGTGCACTCACCTCGGATTTCTCCAGCCTGTTTTGAGCTTCAATCTGAGCCACGATTTCATTCATGTTGGTTTCCAACACCATCCCACCCATCACCACCTCCTGAAGGATGTAGTGCACCTAGAGGGGAAGCAAAAATAAGAAGGGTTAGAGCACCCCGTGGTAGCTGGGGTGTGGCCCTAACGGAGACTTCATGGGCCTTTCGGGCACCAGCCCAGCAGCCGGACCTGACACACCAGCTCCTGATTCCCAACAGACACCTGAGCCCCTGGGTCATCCACCTCTCAAGTGAGCCCACACGGATGGCCCCCACGCCCTGGCATTCCCTAGCATGAATCTCTTCCATGAGCAGTGATAGCTCATTCTTACCTGCGGAACTGCCTGGCCACACTCAAGGCAGGGAGGTGGTGGCTGAGAGCACAGGCTCTGAAGTCAGACGGACCTTGTTTAAAATTTCAGCTCTGCTCGGTTAGCTGGGTGATCTTGGGCAAATTATCCTTTCAGTCCTCCAGCTTCCTTCCAGAACCATGGTGAGGACTGAGCGCGATAACCTATATCAAACACCTGGCCTGGCGTCTGCCCCACAACACGTTCTGAATGCATCAGGATGGCTGTCATTACCATATCATCACCACCACCATCACGGATGCATTCCGTCCATCCAGCTGTGGCAGAGCAAGCCCTGCCCAGTGGGATGTCTCCCAGGCTTCCTAAGATAGACCCTTCCGCCTGGGCTCCGCTGGCGGCAAAATGGGCGCCTTTCTTTGTACTTGTCCGCATCCCTTTCTTAGAGCTCGGGTAAGAAACCAGGCTCAGCACGAATACTCGCCTGGGTACCAGGCTCACACCTGGGCTCAGGTTCCATCTAGCCAGGACTCCCCAACAAAGGCGACTCGCGGTGTGCTCGACTGCTGTGCCCGCGGAGCCGTGGTGCTGACTCAACCGCTGTGGCCCACGGTAGCGGGAGGGCTGCCATGGAAACCCCCAGAGGGTCAGGTCAGAGGTGCCCGCTGGGGTCCATAGGGGGAGTGGGGCTTCCTCTTTCAAATCAAATCATATCAACGTGGCCTTCACGGTGCTTTCCGTCATGCTGGGAAGATCACAGGTACCACCTTCTGTTGTTAATTAAGTGCCAAATTAGCAGTCTGAGAAGGAAGAGGGCAGTGGCTGGAGAGACCAGAGAGGTTCATGGAGATGGTGGGAGGACTGAGCTGGGCTCTGACATCGGAGAAGGACGCTGAGGTGAAAGGCACTGGAGGAAGCAATTCAGCTGGTGTTGGGTGTAAGGAGCACCAGGATCTGGCTGGAATGGCAGATTTACCAAGAGGCTAGAGACAATGCTGACAAGGTAGTCTGGGCCTAAAGTCTGGGCACTACTGCCATTTGGGGCTGGATAATTTCCTGTTGGGGAGGAGGGCTGTGCATTGTAGCATGTTCGGAAGTACCCCTGGGCTCTGCTCACTAGATTCCAGCAGCACCCCTCCAGCTGGGACAACCAAAATTGCTTCCAGACATGGTCAAATGTCTCCTGGCGAAATCGCCCCCAGTTGAGACACACTGGTCTAGCGTCTAGACTGGACCATGGAGGATTTGAGGGTCAATTTACTCTGTAGGCAACAGAGTCAAGACAAAAGATGCGTCCGTGTGTCTGTGTGCTTGTTCGTGTGCATTTTTGACACATGAAGCTCTCTGGCACATCAGTTCTCTGTATTTTGCCCCTAGTTAAGTGGAGGGAATGCATTAATTGATATAACCAGGGTACATCTTCTGGCCTCAGGGAGGAAGTGTAATAAAAGCGTATGTTTTGGAGCGCCTGGGTGGCTCAGTCGGTTAACCTCTGACTCTTGATTTCAGCTCATGTCATGATCTCAGGGTGGTGAGATCCAGACCCTCGTCGGGCTCCGTGCTCAGCAGGGAGTCTGCTTGAGATTCTCTTTCTCCCTCTGCCCCTCCCCACTGTGTGCTCTCTCTCTAAATACATAAGTAAAATCTTAAAAAAGCATATGTGTCAACACAAAGTATATTTGCCTACATTGAGTTCTACAAATCACTTTTCTGTCTACATAGACATACTCATGCAGCATTCTTAAATTTTATACAATAGGAATTATTTCATTACTTACATGCAAATGGAGATTTGATGGCAAAACGCTCATATCTAGATAATTAACAAAATGTTAAACAAGACTGATTTTAAAATTATTTGTTGGGGAACTATACTCTTTATATTTCCCCATCAAGAAATCAGCCTCTGAACACAGTATGGTTGTTTCTCAAAAAAATTTTTAAAAATAGAATAGCCGTATAATCAAACAATTCCACCACTGGGCATATACTCAGAGGAATTAAAACAAAAGTTTCCAAAAGATACTTGTACACCTATCATCACAGCAGCATTATCCACAGAATAACCAAAAGGCAGGAGCAACCCAAGTGCCCATTGATGGATAAAAGGAGAAAAGGATGAATGTGACGTATGCATACGAAGGAGTATTACTCGGTCTTAAAAAAGGAGAAAACTTGGACACCTGCTACCGCATGGACAAACCCTGAAGACATTATGCTAAGTGAAATAAGCCAGAGACAGAAGGACAGATCCGGCATGACCTCCTTACGTGAGGTACCTAGTAGTCAAAACCAGAGGTATAAAGTAGAACGGTGGTTGCTGGGGCTGAGGTGGGAGGGGATGGGGACTTGTTTAATGGGAACATAATGGGAACAGAGTTTTAGTTGGGCAAGATGAATTCTGGAGAGGGGTCACACAACCACGTGAATGTGCTTAACACTACTCAACTGTACACTTCAAAATGAAGATGGTAAATTTTATGTTACATAAAATTTACCAGTACTCCTAGTATTTTATTCCTTTTGTTTAATGAGCCCCTTCTTCATGGGGAAGTAGTACTTGCTGAGCATCTACTACATGATGAGCACTTCATATGTAACTTATTTAATTTTATGATACCCACATGAGGTAGGTAATATGACCTTCACTTTATATATGAGGAAAGTGAAATATGGAAACGTCAATTAGCTATTCCGATGTCACACGTATCAGAAGCAGGACAGAGTAATGGGGCTAGGTCTGTCTGACTCCGAACCTCATGTTCTGCTCCCTTTCCCCCGTGATGCGTCAAAATCCCAAACTGTGTCTTCTGCCCTGTCCACCCCTTACCCCTAGTCCAAACAGAATCATTTTAAGACTTGTCTTTGGTATGTCAGAGATCTTGTATGAATTCTTCCATGCTCTATCCCCAAAGCCTAGAATACTGCCCAGGGAGGAGGAGGCATACTGACTGAATGAAAAGGCTTTTCGTAAGTCTGAGTAGCATATTCCTGGGGCTTTAGGTGCTTAGAAGGTGGAAGGCAGTGTGGTGGTGGAGGCTGGATGGAGAAGGTGTAGCAGAAAGCCTAATACAGAATATCATGGGGACCAGCCACTGGTTAACAGAAAATGTCAGTTAAGATTTCTGATTTGAACACTGCATCATGAAATCATAATTTTAAAATGCTATGCAAGATGTGTTCTAAGTGCAAAAAGGAGAAATAAATAAAAATGCAAACTCCCAATTTCAACAAAACTGGAAGACAACCCAAATCCCAGACTCTAAAACAGCTAGAAAAGCTGTCAAAGGCAGGGAGCTCAAACAAGGTTCCTTTCCTTTAGAGAAAGAAAAGAACGGATACTACGGAGAGGGGACACGAGAGCTGGAGAGAAAGAGCTGTCCAGACAGACTTCTTGTAGGTAAAGGACACGCTCTCTGGGACCAAACAGATTCCTGGTTTTGAGAGGCAGAAATGTCCGTGGACCTGGAGCTAGGAAACCACACAAACCAGCTATATTTGCCTCACAGAGTTAAACTCTGTGGCAGCATCTGCATCGTGGAAAAGCTCACAGATGCCTATCTCTGCTGGCTGGAGAGAGAGAAAGGGTAAATGAACTCACCCAGAACCTTGAATCATGAGAACGGCTGCAGCGAGCATGGCACGCAGACTTGGTACCTCTTCTATACAAGCATCCCGCAAAGAGCTAGTCCCTGAAAAACTCACTATTTAAAGAGGAGTTATAAAAATGAAATCTGCACAGGATATATACAGAAATACAAAAAAAAAAAATTAGGGAAGAAACTGGAAAACCAAAAGGCAGACTAAGACTACACACTGGAAAACGCTGCTGCAGAGCAGATGAACAGCAATAAAATCTTTTGCAAAATTGAAAAAAGAAAACCATGAAGCAAGAGCTCAGAGCAGAGGGACACCTGGGTGGCTCAGTCGGTTAAGCATCTGCCTTCAGCTCAGGTCATGATTCCAGGGTCCTGAGATCGAGTCCTGCATCGGGCTCCTTGCTCAGCGGGGAGTCTGCTTCTCCCTCTGCCTGCCACTCCCCCTGCTTGTGCTCTCTCTCTCTCTCTGACAAAAAAAAAAAAAAAAAAAAAAAGAGAGCTCAGAGCAGAAGAGCAAGCGCTCACGGGAGAGGTAGGGAGATGACAGGGAGAAGAGAAGGCATCAATTAGCACAGCTCAGGGAAGAAGTGGAAGGAAAAAATGAACCGAAATGAAGGTAAAACAAAAAGGAACAAAAGGGAGAAGAGACACTGTGGAAAGCATGGTAAGGAACAAAACGGAGGGACGTGGAAAAAAGCACATATAATGAAATGGGAAAGGGGTTCTCAACGGAATAGAGAGCGAACAGGAGCTACAGAAGACAGCCAAGGCCAGCAGCATGAGCAGAAAGGAGAACTGTAATTGAAGCAAACAAACAGGCAGAGTTGCTCATAAACATTCCATGAAGATCTACTTCCAGATGTTTCTGAAACAAAAGTATCCACATACTAAAAGGACACACTGTATCCCAGGAAAAACTGGCCCAGAACAGTTAGTACCAAGACAGACCCTGAGGGTAAGATTTCTGCAACCAGGCAAAAAGATCAAATCACGTAAAAGAGGGGCAAACTCTTGAAAATTCCCCCAGCTAGTATCCAAAATCTATAAAGAACTTATCAAACTCAACACCCAAAGAACAAAGAATCCAATCAAGAAATGGGCAGAAGACACGAACAGACATTTTTCCAAAGAAGACATCCAAATGGCCAACAGACACATGAAAAAGTGCTCAACATCGCTCGGCATCAGGGAAATCCAAATCAAAACCTCAATGAGATACCACCTCACACCAGTCAGAATGGCTAAAATGAACAAGTCAGGAAACGACAGATGTTGGAGGGGATGCGGAGAAAGGGGAACCCTCCTACACTGTTGGTGGGAATGCAAGCTGGTGCAGCCACTCTGGAAAACAGTATGGAGGTTCCTCAAAAAGTTGAAAATAGAGCTACCATACAATCCAGCAATTGCACTACTGGGTATTTACCCCAAAGATACAAATGTAGGGATCCGAAGGGGTACGTGCACCCCGATATGTTTATAGCAGCAATGTCCACAATAGCCAAACTGTGGAAAGAGCCAAGATGTCCATCGACAGGTGAATGGATAAAGATGTGGTATATATATACAATGGAATATTATGCAGCCATCAAAAGGAATGAGATCTTGCCATTTGCAATGACGTGGATGGAACTGGAGGGTATTATGCTGAGCGAAATAAGTCAAACAGAGAAAGATATGTATCATATGACCTCACTGATATGAGGAATTCTTAATCTCAGGAAACAAACTGAAGGTTGCTGGAGTGGGGGGTGGGGTGGGAGGGATGGGGTGACTGGGTGATAGACACTGGGGAGGGTATATGCTCTGGTAAGTGCTGTGAATTGTGCAAGACTGTTGAATCTCAGATCTGTACCTCTGAAACAAATAATGCAATATATGTCAAGAAAAAAAAAAAGATAGCAGGAGGGGAAGAATGAAGGGGGGAAATCGGAGGGGTAGACGAACTATGAGAGATGATGGACTCTGAAAAACAAACTGAGGGTTCTAGAGGGGAGGGGGTGGGAGGATGGGTTAGCCTGGTGATGGGTATTAAGGAGGGCACGTTCTGCATGGAGCACTGGGTGTTATGCACAAACAATGAATCATGGAACACTACATCTAAAACTAATGATGTAATGTATGGTGATTAACATAACAATAAAAAATTTTTTAAAAAATTTCCCCAGTAAAATTCAGTGCGGGCGCCTGGGTGGCTCAGTTGGTTAAGCGACTGCCTTCGGCTCAGGTCATGATCCTGGAGTCCCGGGATCGAGTCCCGCATCGGGCTCCCTGCTCGGCAGGGAGTCTGCTTCTCCCTCTGACCCTCCTCCCTCTCATGCTCTCTGTATCTCATTCTCTCTGTCTCAAATAAATAAATAAAATCTTTAAAAAAAAAAAAAAAAATTCAGTGCTAGCAGAAAAAGTTGCAGTACCTATACAACTGCCAATGAGAGGCAGTGAAACCCAAGAGCTGTACCCAGGGGGCTGCTGATCCAGAGCGACAGCATGGAAAACACTGTTCCCATGAGTCTTTTTGGAGAAATCTACAAAAGGAAACACCTCTGCCAGCCAAGAGGTGAGGGCAGAGAGATTGACCCTGAGCACTGAGTCTGCTTACAGGTAGGGGCACGGCTGGGGAGGCGAGGTGGGGCGCACAGCGACAACAGAGGCCAATGCTATGTGCCTTACAATGTCGAAAAGCTACAACTAGCGGAAATTAGGAAGACAAGGGCGGGGAAGGGAAGAGAGAGACCAAGAACCCTGATTCTCCCATTCTCAGTACCTAAGAGCCAATGCGTATCATTTAAAACAACTCATGTAATAAAGATACAGTTACCATGACTTTTACTGTGACTCCCCCCTCCCCATCCAAGTCCCCAGTCACTTGCTATAAACAACACTTTGAGAGCCACCAAACTTGTACCTTGGGGCCAATGAGATCTTTCCTGCTGACCAGAATTCTATGCCCACTTTTCCTACATCAAAATCAACCATATATATCAGTTTCTCTAAGCACAGGGAGAACCCAGCCCCCCATGGAGCACTAAGTATGGACTCCTAGATTTTTAGGTTCCTCCACCTCTAGTCTTCTACAGTTATCTTGCCCGAACCTGATTCAACTTCATTTCCTTTTTTATGTAACTAGCCTTTCCAAAGTGTTCACCTTAGTTTTCATAGCACAATTCTCTTCGCTCATTTATCTGTATATTATTAAGTTAGGTAATTACAATACCAGTTGACTGGCATCAACAGGTCTACAAATATCACAGCTGACCTTTGGTCAGCATAGTGACTCGTGTGCTATAAATGAGCAAAGGGTGAGGAACTAAAGGTCAGCTTCCCAGCTGCCCAGGTTAATCTGACAAGTCAGTGAAGACCCCTTCCACTGAACAAGAAGTGACCGTGAAAGGAATAACATTTCTTCGAGTGCAGACAGAGGGGACATGAGAAAGTTGGAGGTTGCTAAGCATGGGTGTGTAGAGAAGGCTGCCAAGAATCAATACTACACACACACACACACACACACACACACACACACACACAATATGACTCAGCAATAAAAATGAATGAGCTCTGGCCATTTGCAACAATACAGATGATAGACCTAGAGGATATTATGCTAAGTGAAAGACGTCAAAAAGAGAAAGACAAATACCATATGCCTTCAATCATATGTGGAATTTAAGAAACTAAACAAACGAACAAGGAAAAAAGAGACAGACAAAAAAACAGTCTCTTAAAAACAGGGAACAGAGGGGTCGCTAGAGGGGAGGGGTGGGGGGAGGAGTGAAACAGATAAAGAGGATTAAGAGTACATTTACCATGGTGAACACTGAGTAATGTACAGAACTGTTGAAACATTTCATTGTACACCTGAAGCTAATGTAGCACCGTACTGTTAATTATTCTTGAATAAAAAAAGAAGAATCAATACCAAACTCATGCACCTAAGAAACTAGATACAGTCAGATCACAAAGAATGGTCCTGTTGAATGACCAGAGTTGACAGATGGACTGACCTTGAGGACGCCAGCAGAAATGTAGGTGAGTACCTCAGAGAACACTGAGAATTGAAAGTACCAAACCAACAAAGAGGAGGCAGGGGAAAAGGAAACCTAAAATCTGAGTCATGTAGGTGGCAATAAAAAACGCAAGAATAGAAGAAAGCAAAGAGCTAAAGGTCCTCAAGAACCCTAAACCCAGCCTAACATCAAGTGCACCAAACAAACATGAATTATCAAGTAATAATAACTCATAGCTCTCTGCTATTTTGACAACCGTCTAAAACAATGACAATACCAAAACTCATTCAGAAGTACCTGTTAAGAGAATTTAAACAAAAGCACTACTGATTTCTTAGTTCTTGGCAAATCCAATGGTATTCTGACCTAGAAATAATCACAAGCAGAGGAGCTTCAACTGAACATAAGATTGAGATAACTCCAATAAACCAAAAGGCCAACCTGATGTAAGAGGAAGGCAAAAGAAAAGATACTTTGGGTCATGAATCTGAAATCTTAACAGGTAAAATGCTGGGTGGAAACTCATATTTTACAAGATCAAAGAAACATAAATTTATGGCCACACTTTAATGAGTAAAAGCTGGTGTTTATAATTCGGTCCTATTTAAATTTTTTTCCTTAAAATCCCTCAAAACAATCAAAAAGTAAAATATAGTTGACCCCTGAACAACACAGTTTGAACTTTGTGGATCCACTTATACACAGATTTTTTTTTTTATAAATACCCTCCAGTACTGTCAATATATTTTCTTTTCCTTATGATTTTCTTAATAACACTCTCTCTTCTCTGGCTTATTTTATGGTAAGAATACATAGAACATATAAAATATGTTTTAATCAACTGCTTATGTTATTGGTGAGGCTTCTGGTCAACAGAAGGCTATTAGCAGTTAAGTTTTGGAGGACAGTCAAGTTATACACGGATTTGTGCTGGGGGTTGGTGCTCCTAACCCTGCATTGTTCAAGTGTCAATTGTAATTACTAGAATCAAAATATCTATTCCTCTGGGACACCTGGGTGGCTCAGTCAGTTAAGCGTCTGCCTTCGGCTCAGGTCATGATCCTGGAGTTCTGGGATCAAGTTCTGTGGCTGGCTCCCTGCTCAGTGGGGAGCCTGCTTCTTCTTCTCCCTCTGCCCCTCCCCCTGCTTGTGCTTGCTCTCTCTCTCTAATAAATAAATAAAATGTTTAAAAAAATGTCGATTCCTCTAAAGGCAATCTAACCTGCTATCAAGCCTCTGTACTATCCTCCCAACATATCTGGACAATGGTATTCCTTTGTTCTTCTTTTCTAAGAAGTTGTCACATTGTCCTCCCACCCCTGAAGATACCTACTTCTGGAACTGGATTCTGTGGGGATCTAATTTGGCCTCACTGTTCTTTCCTATCAATATAAGTTAACTGTCTGAGACCTTCCCCATCTCATTCCCTAGAGGCAATAATGAGTGTCCTTCAGGATGGGGACCCACAAGTTTGTGGCTTGTAGGGCTCCCCCAGGAAGTTTTTCTGTGACCCAGTTCATGACTAGATGAAATAAGAAGAACAAATCTGGTGCATGCTGAGGATTCAACAGTGCTTAGGTATGGTTCTGGCACTCCTAGGAAGTGTGACTCTCCTGTTCTAAAGAACCTGAATCAGAGGTTCTGGGCCAAAAAAGGCTTGACCAGCAGTTCTACTGCAAAGATGCACAGAAAGGGGAAAAGGACACCAGGAAGGCATCAGAGGAGAGTTTAATGACTACTGAACCTGCTGGGACTCCCTGAAGCAAAGAAAGCCCTTCTCCAAACTGGAACAAGGGCTTGTACTGCCGCTGACTCCGCTGAGATTTCTAATCCTAACCTTCACTACCTTCTACCATTCTTTATGCTGATCCTGTTAAGCAGTTCTGTAAAAATCAGAGACATTCTTCCAGGATTTGAGATGTGGAATCCCCACAGCCTGGGCCAAGTAAACTCAAGAAAGGCTAAGGGCTCTCTCGGCTGAGACAATCACCCTCTTCTCAGTGACAGTACTGGAGCCTGTGCGTTTCTACTGAGGTACTTAATTTAGTGCGCTGTCATATTTTTTACTTGCCTGCCTCTTTCCCTCGACCATGATTTTCCTTGAGGGTAGATTTCTTTTTTGTTTTTTTTTTTAAGATTTTATTTATTTGAGAGAGAGAGCGCACAAGCAGGGGAAGGAGCAGAGAGAGAGAGACAAGCCGACTGCAACTGAACACAGAGCCCAACACGGGGCTCGATCCCACAACCCTGAGATCACGTCCTCAGCCAAAACCAAGAGTCGGATGCTCAACCGAACACACCACCCAGGCACCTCTTGAGGGTAGATTCTATGTCATCTTCATCTCTGGGTCTCCAGCAGTAAGCACTGTGCTTGGTTACAGCAGAGCCTTCATAAATGCTGGCTGAATGGATGAAAGAAGGTCGTCTAGTTCAAAAGTCCTGATTTTGACGAGGCACAGGCTTTCTGAGTTGGCCTGACTTCCCATTCTGGAACTGAGAAACAAGCTCTACTGTCCAGGACACAGAGTTAACCTCTACAGATAAAAGTGGGTTAAAATAAACTTGCTAGTTTCATGTCAGGATCAAGAGTCTAAGACGGAACATAAAAGTGTCACTTCAAGGACAGATATGCTCCTTAGGCACACAGCTGGGGATGGACACAAGATGGTTTCAGCAACCCTATACAAGGACAGAGGATTCCAGGATCTGCCAGGGTTCTATCCTTGGTTATGTTTCTCACTGAAGTCAAAAAAGTACTGAATCCAGTCCCAGGTCAACAGAGACCATCACTAAAAGCAAACTGATCTGGAGCCTAAAGATAACAAACAAGACATTACTTTTTCCTCTAGTCAAAACACAGTCTTCACACCCTAAACTGGCCATGTTCCATAAGTTTAAGTATTAAACTTACAATGAATTTTTCTGTAGATACAATAAGTTTCTCATGCTAGCAGCTCACAAAAGCGGACTTAAATCCATAATGCTTACCTAGAATGTAGTATCACTGAGCAGCCCCGCATCTACATCTAAATACCATGAAGAATACTGCTTCTTTAGTAAAATCCAGTTCTATACTGGGATGGCAGGAACCTATCTAGCAGAACTCCTCAGGCAGAGGGGTCAGTAAGATCTTTTGAGACACCAGTGGCTCATTAAGGCACACCACACTCCAGGCTTAATCCCATCCACAGAAGCCTCTGGACTAGATCAATCCCACCCCAGATTCTTGCACTGGAGGACAAAAGCCTATAGCACCACAAAAGGCAAGGGCTCCATCCCCACTACCTACCCCTACTTTCATATCTTTCTAAAAACAACCGTGTTATCACACAGAAGACAGTAAAACACTAATCAAATACAAAAGAGCACAGCCACAGTGCTTGTACTGGGACAGTAGGATACCAATATTTTCATACTTACGTTTTAAGAAAGAATCACTGATAAGATATATACTCTGCTATATTAAAAGCTAAGTGCTGGGGTGCCTGGCTGCTCCGTTAGAAGAACGTGTGGCTCTTGAGCTCGGGGTTGTGAGTTCAAGCCCCACGCTGGGTGTAGAGATTACTTAAAAAAAAAAAAAGCTAAGTGCTGATAACTTTTTTGACCTCTTCTTGGCTTGGCTGGTTTCATTAATTCCTAGGAAAGACCTCTGGAGAGTAAGGAGGGAAGAAATTCTCGGTAATACTGGATGGCAGTGGCTCTCAACAGGCCAAAGCACGGGCTCAGTACTGCTAAGGGGAAAAGAAAGTCATATGAGAGTCATTTTGGCCCAGAGTCAGCCTCTAGTTCCCATATTATCTATTTTAGAGAGAAATGAAAAGGGGAAGAGGACATAAAAAGGCGTTTCAGAAACCTGATACTCAAGCCTTCTCTCTTCTCCCTACTTTCGTTCCAAAGTCCAATGTTTTATCAGTTTTGAAACATGCTGAGGACTGCCTGTCCTCATCTCCGTGGCTTGCCTTTCATTTCACTTGTCTGCAAATGAACCATGGTAATTAGACTCAACAACCATCAGCTGAGTGTCTATGTAGATGTAACTGCAATGAACAACAAGGACCACATAGAGAAGTACCAGGCATACCTGGTTCCACTGGGAAGTTGATTCTCTAGCTAGAGACAAAACATAGCACGAAAGGGTCAAACATTAACTCACCATATTAAACTATTTTAATGGAAACCTTCAAAAATGTAGAAGATATGAATAGACATTTTTCCAAAGAAGACATACAGATTGCCAATACATACATGGAAAGATGCTCAAAATCCCTAATCCTCAGAGAAATTCAAATCAAAACCACAAGGAGATCACCTCACATCAGTCAGAATGGCTAATATCAAAAACACAAGAAACAATAAGTGTTGGCGAGGATGTGGAGAAAAAGGAACCCTCATGCACTGTTGGTGGGAATGTAAACTGATGCAGCCACTATGGAGAACAGTATGGAGGTTCCTCAAAAAATTAAAAATAGAATTATCCTATGATCCAGTAATTCCACTTCTGGATATTTATCTGAAGAAAATGAAAACACGAAATTGAAAAGATACATGTACCCTCATGTTCACTGCGGCATTACTTACAATAGCCAAGACATGGAAAAAAATCTATGTCCATCAATGTATGAATGGATAAAGAAATTGTGGAATATATATACACACAATGGAACATTATTCAGCCACAAAAAAGGGAAATTTTGCCATTTATGACAACATGGATGGACCTTGAGGGCATTACACTAAATGAAGTAAGTCAGAAAGAGAAAGACAAATACTGTATGATCTCTGTTACATATGGAATCTTTTTTTTAAAGATTTTAGAGAGAGAAAGATAGAGTGCACATGCACCTGTGGGGGGGAGGGGGGAAGAGGCAGAGGGGGAGGGAAAGGGAGAGGGAAAGAATCCCAAGCAGACTCCATGCTGAGTGTGGAGCCCGACGCTGGGCTCGATCTCACAACCCTGAGTTCATGACCTGAGCCGAAACCAAGAGTCGGATGCTCAACCGACTGAGCCACCCACGTGCCCCTCTTATATATGGTATCTTAAAAAAAACAAACAGGGCGCCTGGGTGGCTCAGTTGGTTAAGCAACTGCCTTCGGCTCAGGTCATGATCCTGGAGTCCCGGGATTGAGTCCCGCATCGGGCTCCCTGCTCGGCGGGGAGTCTGCTTCTCCCTCTGACCCTCCTCCCTCTCATGCTCTCTGTCTCTCATTCTCTCTCTCTCAAATAAATAAATAAAATCTTTAAAACACAAACAAACAAACAAAAACCAACCAAGCTCATGAATATAGAGAACAGACGATGGTTGTCAGAGTCAGGGAGAAAGGGGATGATAGTGAAGGGGGTGGGAGAAATGTGTCAATGGGGTCAAAAAGTAAAAAAATTTTAAAAAAGAGAGCGATACAACATGTGCATAACTGGTATGCCAGAAAAAGAAATGGAACAATAGGAGAGAGAAAATATATTCAAAGATTAATAGAAAAAATACATAACTTGATTTTACATATTGAAAAGATCAGATGATATCCCAAAAAAACTGATTCAGAATGATTAACACAAGACTAGGAGCTCCAGGTTTTATATTGTTTTGAAGGGTGAGAAAACAAACCTCAAAATCTGGAATTTGGAGATTGATGCACCCAGCTAGAATAAAAAGATAAATGGCAAGCAAGGCAAACAAAAAAAAAAAAAGAAAGAAGCAACAAGTGTTTTTACATGCATGCTTGTATGTATATTCATGCTTATGTATAAGTGAGATAAACAACAGCAATGACACAAGCGACAGCAGAGAGGCATTGGGATTATTTATTATTTTGTTACTCTAAAGTATCTGCACTGCCAAAGAAATTATGCTGTAGAGAAACATTACATAACAAAACTGTTGATGCTGAATTACTAGGTGGAAAATAAACTACCTGGGTATAGAATGGTAAAAAAGACAAAAAAAAGTATACTTCACATTCTTATGGCTTCTAAAACAGAATACAGTGAACACAATTTAGCTTTTTCTTCGCTGCTTGTTGTTAATATCCGTTAGTGAATGCACCCTGACTCTGAGATGCCCCTGGGGGACGTAGCCACAGGGTTGTCTGGTCCCAAGCAGCTATTAAAGAAAGCAGGCAAAGAAACAAGCTGCTTTGTAAAGTTCCGTTTTTCTCTTTTCCTTGTTATGAGTGTCTCCTGAACTACATTTATGATCTCCTAATCCTCAGATGGAGACAGGACATTTGCACCGCTTCTTTCCAGATGTCTTGTCACGTAACTCCACAAACCTCAATCCCTCACCCTTGATTTTCCTTCTTTTTCACATTCATATGATCACACACTCTTTCAACAACACAGGAATGAGTCTAGTGAAATCTCATCTTACATCAGTTTAAGTTGTAAGCCACCAGAAGAGATAGAAACATGTGTAGCCGCACATCCCTTACATCGCCTGTAGTCTTCCTCCACCAACGGCACTGCTGAAGTGGCCGGCTTGGTTAGGGGCCACAGACTGAAAAGCTGTACTGTATTTTTAAGCACTAAAATCACTCCAAGCACCAGATGATGCTTATGAGAGGCACATGATAGGTGTTAAAGAGCAGAGACAAAGAAGAGCCGGATTCACACTCACTGCAGGCACACACGAACTGAGTAGAACTGTGGATGGAATCATTCTGTATTTGGAATTGTTACCCTCCATCTTTGTTCCAAAGGGTGAAAGTTGAATCCGTATAAGCTAAACGTGTACATGTGAGCCCACTGTACTCCCTATACACAAGATGATGTGTTAGGTTTGAGGCATTCACTCATTTTCACCAAAAGGATGTTACCTGTAACAATGTCTGTTTTCAAATATGCTTAACATCACAGAATGGTAAGAGCTGGAAGGAGGAAAGGAAGATAAGATGTGAACCCTGTCCTCAAAAGGCTTAGAATCAAATTAAGGAAGCTAAAACATGTACAAAATGAACTGTGATAAAAGGAAGGCTGTGAGAGTACTATGACCCAAGTACAAAATGCTATGGGAGTTCAGAGGAGGGTGGGTCTCGAACTGATAAGTGGAGGAAAAGGCATGTGGGCAGAGAGGACGGCAGATCGCCCTGCAACTCATTAACTATTCTCCATACTCTGCTAACAATTCTTTAATAAAAGGATTCCTCACTTGCTGGCTTCATGTTTGACACTGAGTATGAACAGGTGACTGCAGCAAAGCATGCTCATTGCATATTATTCCTTCTTTCCTCATTTTTTACTTTTTCCCAAAGAATGACTATTATGGGGGCGCCTGGGTGGCTCAGTCGTTAAGCGTCTGCCTTTGGCATCGGGCTCCCTGCTCCACGAGGAGTCTGCTTATCCCTCCCCCACTCCCCCTGCTTGTGTTCCCTCTCTCATTGTGTCTCTCTCTGTCAAATAAATAAATAAAATCTCTTAAGAAAAAAAAAAAAAAAAAAAGCCTATTATGAGTTGGGAGTGCTCTGTGAAGTAAATTTTTAAAGATGTCCCAGCAGGACTTTTCCTTACCCGTCTACTGTCTCATCCTCCTTCATTTCCTACCTATCTTCAGTATTTTACAATACTGGTCCCAAATGCTAAGCACAGTACTAGGTAAAGAAAATGAGCCAGGCCTTGTCCTCTTGCGTTTTATCCTCTCTCTGATTGAAGACCTGGTAACAAAACATGACCCAGATACATCTCCTTCCACACTGAGGATGCCAGAGCAGGAGAGGACACTAAGGGCAGCGTATGGAGAGCGTAGACTCTGGAATCAGCAAGCCTACGGTCTGAATTCTGTCTCTGCTACTTATCAATATTGTGTGGCCTTACGGAAACTGAGGTTTCCTATCTCTAAGCTCAGTTTCTTCTTCTGTAAAATGGGGAGAATTACAGTTCTCATCTGATTGGCCTAGTCCAAAGACAAAGTAAGATGATGCAGGAAATAAATGAGACATTGTATTTCAAGCACTTAGCTATTATGTGCCTGAAATATAAATAAGTACTTGATGAATACTAGGTAATGGAGTAATTACAATCAAAGTCATCTTGTCCAACCTCCTTCCCGTTGCAGGTATTCTTTAGCTCTTGAGACAGAATAGATCCTTCACCTAAGTAGAAAGCAGTAACTGTCAGAACATTTTTAACTATTCTGAGCAGCACTAACTGTCAGAACGTTAACTGTTCTGAGCTGCAGTATGCTTGGAACCACTTCCATCCCCTGGCCTTACCTCTGCCCAGTGAAGCAACAAAGAATAAGTCCCTGCCCTCTACTCTGGGTTTCTATCACTCTTTTTAATCTGACCAAATGGCAGGCAGTCAGGTAAAGGAAGAACAATTTATGTGACCATCAAGAAAAAATTCTAAATGCCAGGCTCCGATCCACAAACTTGTTCCTAAGGAGATGAAGTTCCCGTTCCTTCTAAAGCACTGCTTCTGGGATGGCCTTGGACCCTGCTCCACCCTCTCCAGCCCTTTCTCAGCTGGGTCAAAAACTTATAAAGCTATGACATCCCTAAAGACAAGTTATATCAATAACTCAGTATTGCTGTAGCACAAAGTTCGAAGCAGGAAATGGTGAGAGGTGAGCCTAGAGAGGCAGGCTGGGACAGATGTCAGAGGTCTTTGTAAACAATGTGAAGGGGCCTCAGTGCCATCCCGTTGGCAGTGGTCCCCAACTCCTTGTACACTCATGAAAACCCATTTGTATGACACACTTCCTCAATCACTCAGGTGTCATTTCGCATTCATAAGGGTTCTCAGGAGGCAGGGCAAGGAGCGAGGCATGTCCTCCTCCTTCTCTGTAAGAATCACTGCTGTGTAGGATACAGAGCCACTGAATAATTCAGACGAGGGAGGAAGACAGTCAAAACACATTTTTAATGTCATTAGGTGGGTGTGTAAAGGATGGATTTAAGGGAGTAATACTGGAGCCAAAGAGAACAGTGGGGAAAAAAGTAAAAATAAGGATCACCATTTGTTGAACTTGGCAATTACTCACTAAATCCAATCCTCAAAATAACCAAGAGCGGTAGCTGTTACTGTACTTCACCAAAGCCAAGTTACTCCACCCCACTGATTATAAAACACACCATTACTTTATGTACCACTAAAAGAGAAAAATGTTGCCAATTAAACTATGAAATTCCAGTGATGTAAGACAAATCTTGACTTGAGATGTTAAAATCAAAAATATTACCAAAAATGGGAGTCTAAAAATCAATGAAGTATGTATTGTCCCCGTTGTACAAGTGAAGACAATGAGGCACAAGGAGGTCTTCAAGAGGGTTGCCTAAGTCACACAATTAGAATCCAGTAAAGTCAGAAGTCTACAAGGCCACTTGAGGAAGAATCCCCTCAAGGAACACAGTGCTCTTCTGCACCAATCCAAAGGTTATCCATCTCCCAAGGGAGCAACGCAAAGCTGAGAGTGTCCTACCCTGAAAACTAGGGAGCAGGCACAGGTCAGAAACCTTCAAAGTCAAAACCTAATAAAAATCTGCTTACAGAAGAGGCCTCTACCTGTGCTGATCAGACATTATATCTGAAAAGTACTTTGAAAATTAAAAACAAACAAAAAAACAGATACACAGATACAGAATTAGGACCTTTATTACATGTCAGCCAATCAACTATATTTGAGTGCCTTGTGCTGCTCAGAAGACCAACACAGCATTACAAATGGACATTATTCCATATACTGGAAACAATTAGGACTAAAAACTTTAGAGCAAGGGCAAGGCAAATAACTTGGAGAACCCCAGAACACTGGAATTCAGAGAAGAGTTCATCAAATGTAAAACGTGGGCTGGGCCTTGAAGCCTGGAAAGCTTGACAGGGGGACGTGAGGGTGCTGGGAGTGAAGGTGGACTGGTGTGGGCACAGGCAGAAAGGTGCGAATTGGCATGGTATGTATGGAAGACACGTCTCACGGGCCTGAGGGGTCTGGGTCCCCAAGCAGAGGGATCCTACAGGCCATGAGGCTCCACAATCCAGAGATCCCTGGAAGCCAAAGGGAAGAATGTCGAATGAAGGGAAAATGGTAGAAATGTTTTCTATGGAAGATCAGACCAGTGAGGGAGGTTGGGGAAAGACTGGATATAGCTGCTGGAGCTACATGTTAGTTACCTGGATTTAGGTCATGGGAAGGAAAAAAAGAAAAAAGAGAAGAAAAGGTAGAAGTGAACCTGGAGAAAATACTGAAAGAAGCATCAAGACCACCTGGTGATCACTTAGAACTAGAAGGTAAAAGCAGGCATCCCTGAGTCTCCATGCCTTAAAGCAAGAGGATGTTGCCAACAGGCTGGGGAAGTTGAGGAGAAGATACTGGGTGGAGAGGTTAGTGAGTGAAAGGTAGGCAGGAAAGGAGGTGGATCGAGAATATGAGTGGTCCAGTGTGGTGGCAGGTCATCCAGATGAAGGGGTATCGCACACTCTGGGAAACGTAGCCTTTAGCTTGACCAGAATGAAATGTAGATGTTGTGGGGCACCTGGGGAGCTCAGTCGGTTGGGTGTCTGTTGGTTTTGGCTCGAGTCCTGTTCTCAGGGTCGTGGGATCAAGCCCCGCGTCCGGCTTCGTGCTCAGCACGGAGTCTGCTTGGGATTCTCTCCCTGTTCCTCTGCCCCTTCCCCCCACTTGCGCACAGGCACTCTTGCTCTCTCGCTCTAAAATAAAATACATTTTTAAAATCTTTTAAAAAAAAAAGAAAAGAAAGAAATGTAGATGTCATCCCCCATCTACATCAAAGCACATGTGTGCTCAAGGGTGAATGCACAAAGAGAAAGCCAGCAGGGTACCCAGGAACTGAGATATGGGGCACATACCCAGTTCTCTCACTCTGTAGGGAGGGAAAGGAGCAGCAATCTTAAAGCCCAAGAGGTTGGGCCCAGTCAGCAGAGAGCCTTCCATTCCTTTCCTGAGGTTTCCATAACCAACATCATTAAACATGATACATGCAGGGCAAATTCAGGTATATAGATTCTGAAAATCTAAAGGGCTGCATTTATGTAGTGACTAGGCAAAAAAACAGGGAAGTACTCAGCTCCTGGCTTTGACCAGATGACTTTTCTTCAGTACTCTCAGCAGTTAAACCAGCAGGGCCACGTGGGCCCAGGCAGGTCTCTGCCACAGCTGCTGAAAATCTCTTATGGTACCATGGTACAGACCCAGCTGACATCACAAATGGGTTCAATAATTTGTTCTCTACAGAATGTGAACCTTAATTCTTGAGGTCATAAACAGATAAGGCCACAAAGATTTCACAATGACTGAGAATTAAATGTAGTGTATTGTTTTCACCAAGCCTGTAGATACATCTGCTTTCAGACTCATAAACGTATCCTAAGGCACACTCTGGGCCATTAGCCTTTCTTGGCACACACTCCCTCGGCCCTCCCCACTTGTGCTCTGGGCATAAATCATAGTTCCTAGGCTAGGGTGAAGGGGCTAGTTTGCAGACCATCTAATAATTTATCCAGCTTCAAGCTCAGACTTTGCCTTAGAGCAGCAGAGAGTAATTTAACTGTTTGCTGTGCTAGGCAATAAAGCTTGTAGAGAGAGAGAACTACCTGTATTCTTCAGTGCAGTGGGCCTTAAGACCCCAAGCAATAAACAGGCAATATATGCACATGGTACCAACATTTCTCGAACATTTCACCCTTCCTTGAAGGGTGAGTCAGAATTGTCAGTCTGGAGATGCAGGGGGCTAGAGATTCGGTTTTGGATGTGAGTGAGTTTGAACTGAAGTGAGTTCAGTTGGTAATTTAGAAGTCACCAGCAAACAGATGACTGTATGAGATTTCCTAAGAAGACAGCATCTAAAAGAAGAGAAGAGGGACTAAACTACGAGAGAAGAAGCCTAAAAGGCCAGATGGAATGGCCAGAAAGGTAGAGAAAAGACCAGGTAAACATGTACGATGGGAACTAGGAACAAAGAATGCTTTAAGGAGGAGGAAGTGTGCAAACGGCTCGGTGAGAAGATCCCTGGAAAATGCCCACTGGACGCAGCACCACAGAGGACGAGGATCTCAGGTCTGCTCACCCCTCACTCCTTCACACTGTGCTCCTACCCCAGAGGGCACCTACATGTGTATCAGGCAGGGGCCCTGCGGCATTCGGTCGAGGGGGTCAGGAATGCTAAATACCAGCAATTCAGTGAAAAACTGCACTACCCGAAATGCTGATAATGCCTGCATTGGCTGACTCTGTGTAGATGGAGCTGAGTTTATGGGTGGTTCCAAGTCTCCCCGAACGTTCACATACTCCTCCCCACCCTTCGCCATACCGTCACTTCCTACTGCTTTGTCTCCTAGAATTCTGGTTATGGAATTAAAAATGGACAAATTCTGTAAATTTCTACATATCTAGCATCATATTCATGCTTTAAAACTTATCTCAAATTCTGAGATCTGAGCTTTAATGCAAAGAATGTGGGTTTTTAACGTTCCGGGCATTTCAGCCCGAGCGTCAGCTTGCTGATCGGTTACACAGGGGTATTACCACCTCCTTTATAAAAGATGACTGGGCATAAAGTTCCTAGCGCAATGCCTGGCACCAGGCAGCTGCCCAATCAATATTAATTTCCCTTTTCATGACTACCCCCCCCTTGATGAGTGCTCCACTCAGGAATTTATTCAGCTTTCACTGCTCCTCTCTGGCAGCACTGATCTTCTACCGCACCCTGCTCGGGTTTTTCCCCAGCTACTTGACTTTGGGCCGCCACACCTGTGGTACTCGCCCAGCCTCACCTGTGTTGTTATGACTCGGCAAAGGCCGCTGCACTCAGTAGGCTGCCTAACACGCTCCATGTCCAGGACCCCAGACGCCCAGCCAGAGCGCAGCGGGGCCGCCATCTACCCTGGCCACTCGCATTTCAGAGCCTAGCCTCAGAAACAGCCATCTCTTCAAAGTCCCGCTTTTCTTTCTCTACCACGGATCACATATCATTAAATCAAAGAACTCACAGTTAGGTACTATATTATTCTATATCAATAATTCATATACACTTTAGTTTTACAAAGTACAAGATGCAGATATACTATATATATGTGACTAAATGCAGTGCTTGTGCTCACTTCTATAAAAAGTAGTGCAAGACAAGAGCTCCCTCATATAACACCATGCCTACCGAGAAATTACACTCAACTTATGGCATCTTTTCCAAAAATGTTGCTTACTCCAAGACCAAGGAACGTCTCTATGGGATTCAACCTTCCAGCTGGACTATCAGCTTCTTGAGGGTAGGGCATTTGTCTTTTCCATCTTTGTATCTCCATATCTAGCACAGGGTCCTTCTCATTAGTAAATGTTTGTTATTCATCTGATAAACAGAGGGGGAAAAAAGACAAACATTCTCAACAGACATTAGTACTTTAGGTCAGAGAGCCAAGGTAAGGATAGATGATTTGAGGAAAGCCTTTACAAGGAAAGAGGTATCTGTCTCCCAGATAAGGAAGCAATTTATTCTGTTAAGGAATTTTAATTTCCTTTTTTTTTTTTTTTTTTTTTAAAGATTTTATTTATTTATTTGAGACAGAGAGAATGAGAGAGACAGAGAGCACATGAGAGGGAGGAGGGTCAGAGGGAGGAGCAGACTCCCTGCCGAGCAGGGAGCCCGATGCGGGACTCGATCCCGGGACTCCAGGATCATGACCTGAGCCGAAGGCAGTCGCTTAACCAGCTGAGCCACCCAGGCGCCCAGGAATTTTAATTTCCTAAATCACCTTAAATTCATGTGAGAGGTATAGGATAGGAATGTCATAAATTCTGGTAGAGAAACTGAAAAGCTGTTACATGAGATGCCTTTTTCTAAGAGTCAACCAGGCTTCCCTCTTTCATGAGCATTCCTGTATCTTTTGGATACCAAAACTTCTAGGTTCCTGCCCGTAAACTGATCCTGAAGCAAATGTCAGCTTTCCCTCTAAGAAAATAAATGAAAAAAGTGTGGTAGTCATTAGTAACACTCAAAGCTATTGCAGGTTTCCCCCAGTCCTGGGCACATGGCAGGAAGGCACTTCCCTAGCCACTTAGGTGTGGGCAGGTGACTTGCCTGGACCAATGAAATGTGAGTACAGTGAGTATAGTGGGTACAGCACGGCACTTGAAGAGCCAGGGCACAAGTGTCCAGCTGGAAGAACATGTTGAGGAGGATTTCATCAGCCTGAACACCCAAGTGACTATAGTGAACAGAGACACCACAACGGCCACACAGCATGAGTGAGAAATAAACCCTGTTGCTATATAAGCTACTGGAATTTGGGCGTTATATATTACCTCATCTACCTAGATTGATACAAACATCAAGCCTGACAAAGGGTTCTCAACTAGGGAACCCTCTCTTGCATCATAAAGGATAACAGCAAGAACAGAACTGATCTCAAGTCCAGCCTTTTAGGGCACCTACAAATCAACAAAGTAATATGTAATGTGTTTTATCTGCAACATATCCAAGTAATATCATTAATAGTAAGTTTTACTTACTATTGACTACAATCTTGACAAACATTGGGTTTTATTGAAAAGGGAGGATAACAAACAGAGAGCTCTAAAGGTCAGATTTTGCTGTCTTGTGTACACTATCATCCTAATGCCCTTAACCATTACTAAGGGATGATTAAACAAAGTAAATAGGCCCTCTGCAATTTCAAGTGGCAGACAATGAGTCAGTGCAAAGTTCAAGTAAGGAAAGTGAAGTAGTACAGCAGACATTAAGAGTGGTTTGGAGCAGTCTCAGCTTTTCTTTCTTTTTAAACAAAGTATAGTGATGTTAGAAATTTAAGAAATCATCACTGCTAGTCTCTGTCAGTTGTTCTGAAAGGATAAGATATTGGCCTCTGAAAAATATTCTGCTACAAAATTCTTACCCATCAAGCATCAGCAGAGAAGGGCTCAGGATACACTGGGGCCAAAGGTTGGCCTAGGTTCCCCTCCTCTCTCTTAGGCATAGCCAGAAAGACACAGATAGCCAGGGATGGTCAGCACACCAACTAGCACCTTCTCGAGCACTAAAACTCAAACAGAATATCTTATTCTTCTATGCCAAAACAGCAATTTCTTCATCACTAAAAACAAGCAAAGTGTGTGTCCCTCACTCTTTCTTCTATTCTTGGAGACTAGCAATCAGAATACCTGCTTCAACGCCACTAGGGTGTGGAGGGCCTTAATGAGCTCTATTATCACAAGCTCTATTCCCAGAAGGGACATTTTAAATAAAGCACCGTCCTTTATTACGTTTATGATCCTTTCATCTTGGGCTCACCAGTTCATTCCAATTTTGAGCCCTCAGCATTTTCCCGTTTCAGCAGTCTATACTTAGCAAGAGATTTTTAAATTCCATACTGTGAGGTTTCTTGGCCTCAGACCCACCCAAAAGCATATGTTTCCGCTCTCCTGAGATAGCCCATTGCAAACTAAAGTCCGTAAAAAAGGCTGGATAAATTCCCTTGACACAGCCACTGAATTGTGACTCTGATGACCAAATCTTGAAAGCCCAACTGAGTGCCAAATCCAGCTTTGCTGATGAGCCACTGGTAGATCAAAATGTTATGCTACTACCCACATGGTTTTCTTTGAACAAAACTCAATTCATCATAATTAATTAACATCAACACCCAACTTAGTCATGACATTGAGCTGTTTGGGGATTTCCAAAAGCAAAAGGGAACCAAACGCCCCAGGCAAGCAAGGTAAGCTCCAAATGGCACAGTATGGACTGAAGACTACCCCAGAGACTCTGAAATCAGACTTTACCCAGCCTGCAGCAGCTTAAATCATGAACAACCTCATGAGTCTAGTGACCTGGGAATCTTTGGAACACTCACGTGAAGACTACCTCACGCAGGTACCATGCTGGATTCAGTGAGGGAGACAGGGCAAACACAAAGATAAGGATGGTCTAATCAAGTACAGAAAACATACGAACCTATATAAACTTAGGTACATATGGCCAGAAATAGCACTATATATGGTCCACAGAGATCATCACATGCCAGGGTGATGAGGACAAGCTTTAGGGTGGTAGGATTTGAGCTGAGCCTGAATGACAGGCTGGATTCAGTTACAAAAAGATGTGAAAGGCAATTCAGGCAGAGGCTCTAAGCAGGAATTACAACATGACTAAGACTGGTCCAGTCTGGCTGCAGCAGAGGTACCTGGTAAGAAGTAATGGTAAGTAAGGCCAAGATAGAATAGGGACAACTGTAGACAGCCTTGAAGACCTGGCCAGGGGGTCAAGGCTTGATAACAGGGACCAAAACTGGTCTGTGCTCAAAGGAGAAGCTAGTCTAATGGGTGCTTTAGGGAAAAAAAAATGTAATTCCCATGTGCAGGATCAACAAGAAGGAAGAAGAAATAAAGTTAGAAAACCTGACAGACACAACTGAAATCGAGAGGCACCATAAGTAAAGACAGTGCTTGACCCATAGTGGAATCGGCATTAAAAATACAAAGGACAGGGTGCCTGGGTGGCTCAGTTGGTTAAGCAACTGCCTTCGGCTCAGGTCATGATCCTGGAGTCCCGGGATCGAGTCCCGCATCGGGCTCCCTGCTCGGTGAGGAGCCTGCTTCTCCCTCTGACCCTCCCCCCTCTCATGTACTCTCTCTCATTCTCGCTCTCTCAAATAAAAATACAAAGGACATTACTGGGGCAAGGGAGGAAATTTAAATATGAACTATATATTGAATAACAGTATTTTTTAGTGTTAGATTTCAAATATGTTAATTATGCTGTGGTTAAATTGCTGTGTTAATTACAGAATTATGCACAACATATTATATAAGACAATGTCCTTGTTCTCGGAGATGTCTACTGAAGTATTTAGGGATGAGAGGTCATGACGTCTACAACTAACTTGGATGGGTCGAGAAGAAAACTATATATGTAAATAGAGAGATGTAAAAGCAAATGTACCAAATGTTAATAAATGGTGAATGTAAGAACAGATATAAGGAGTCTATGGAGAGAAGCAACAGGTTTTAGTGACTGACTGGCTATTGGTGGCAAAGAAGAGGAGGGGGCAAAGTTTTGATGTTCTGAATGTACTTGCCAGAGGATGGTGGCAGCACCAATGGAAAAGGGAGGCTGGAGGAGGAAGTTTTCAGGAGACACATGCCGAATCTGGCTCTGGGTAAGAAGTGGCAGGAAGAAGTAAGATGCTGGAATGAAAGGAGTAAGAAATGCCATGCAGCAGTGGGAAATACAGGGATGGGACTCAGGCCATACTGGACTAGAAATGCCAAGTTTGGAAATTACCCAGATGGATAATTTAAGTAGAACAGGATGAGATCTAGGCTAGAAACAGGAGTGTGAGAAGAGCAAGGTAAGAGATGACTGACAACATAAGTTAGTGACAGAAATGGGAAGAGAGTAAGAGAAGAGCCAGGAAGGTTCTATGTAACAGAAGCACAGGTGGAAAAAGGACTAAGAAGGCGGTACTTCTTGGAAGGATCAGTATGATCGCGAATGCTGCAGAAACCTTCCAGAAGGTGATACTGGTAAATAGGATTAGGAAAGTTATCAGTGCCTTTTGGGTGAGAGTGAAAACCAGGAGACAGGGCTCCAGAAAGGGAACAGATGAAGCAGAAATGCAAGACTGCATGCAAATCACTCATGCATTCAAGATGTTCACCTTAAATGCAAGAGTGGAGATGAGATGCCAGTTAAAAGAATGAGAGAAGCAAGGGAAGAGCTGGGTTCTGTGAGAGACTGCAGCCACAGCTTAGAAGGAACAGATACAGACAGCTCAGAGACACTGTGGTGTATGGCGGGGAGAGACAGAAAGAGGATCTGGCTCTACACATGGGACAAAACACACTTTCCTTTAAGCCAGAAAGAAAGGGAGAGAGGGGAGCTGAAGAGACTTAGGGTAGAGAGATTTCTTCAATCCAGAAGGATGGAGTTCAAGGTGACATTCCTATTGTCTTCTGACAGGTCCTTTGCCTACCTATCAGTAGAAGATACGCCTGAATTAGCAACCGCTCTACGTGAGGGCAAAGACAAGCCTGAGATGGAATTAAAAAAAGTCACCTGCTGTAAGACACCTTCAGACAGTGTAAAGGTGAGCAGGGTGAGGTCCTGGCTCCTTGCGCCATCACTTTCCAAAGATCTCAGGAAATATGGATGGTAATTTCCTGATGTCACATGAGCAACTAATAATAGACAGTTTTATAAACTATAAAAGGAATCTGCAGCAGCAGCAAACTACTTTATGGAACTTATTTAAAGATAAGACACAGGAGAAAGAACAACATTTTGATGGCTTTTTATTTCCTTTTAAAGCCACCCCCACTAGCAGGGAGGGACACCGGGTTTGACCATGGCTCACCTTAAAGGAAACTACAAGATAGCGCCTTGACCAACTGACATGCTTAAAGCAACTCTAAATGCTTGCGAAGAGGAGGCAAAAAGGTCTCTGAAGCTTCTCAGATTCTTTCATATGAAAAGGGAGAGTGACCACTTCAAAAGCACCAACGAGCTCTGGATGCCTTGGGCCTATCAGGGAGCCCCAAGGCAAGTATCTCTGGCAAGAATGGGCTTCTGTGATTCTCTTGTGCCAGGATGCTCAGGGAGTCTTAATGCCAAGCTAGGTGTTGAGACAGAAAACTTCACTCATTCCAACATCCAACCTTAAGAACGCACTCACTGCATTCGCCCAGAGAGTGTCATCTGAGAATCTCAGGAGAGTTAACAGAGACTGAAGATCCTATTGAAAAATGACAAGAAAGTCCTCTAGATGGCAATGCTAGCAATGATGGATCTAAAAACAACTACCTCGTTGGGATGAAAATAGAGTAATAAAGGATCATGGCTTAGCAATGAGTCGTTGTCTCCTAAAAAATCATTCGCTCTCTCCAAGGGCCATGGAGCATGGTGACAACAATCAGCTGAAGAAAACCGGGAGCAAACACACCTAAGGTGAACAGCACTGGATACAGCATGAGCCCAGTTGGATAAAATACATGAGACAGTTCCTATCCCCTTGTTAGCTATCTCCCACCTTTAACTCGGCACATGGGGACATAGGCCATGTCAAAGTGGTGCTAGTAGCACAAATCTGAGAACACGTACTTTGTACCACTTCAATTCTGCCTGACATCAGCTTCCCTACAGAGTATCATCTAACCTCAAACTCTGTTATAAATGTCTGAGTCACTGTGTTACTCTTTGGGAGTAACTAGCTAGGTCAAAGACCCTGTGTCATGATTCTTCCAAAGCTTCACTGTCACTGGATTATGCCAAGGAAACTCACTTTACAATCAACATCAAACAATTTCTCTCGCCATTGGTGTGGCAGCCAGTCATTATAGTGACATCACTGCTCTCTACCAAGAAGTCTGTCTGTAAAGAGACGAACCATGACATAGGTCCAGTAATCTCATGTTGTGTTAAAACTGGTAACAGATCTTAGCAAAACACTCCCAAAACTATTAAACTTAAGTTATTGAATGAAACACGTCTGGGACTACCCCCAGAGTAAAAAGCCGCAAGAAAGAACATAAAGGTGTAGAGGTGGATAGAACTATCCTAGGCTTTTAATTTTCTAGTAACCCTGGTTAGGGAGAGAAGGTACCTTATCCATATGGAAGATCAAATCCAATTCACAAACATTTTCAAAACACTTATCCAGGGTCTCCACAAAAACCTAGGAAACAAGGAAAAACAGATCAAGAAATAGAAACATATTCACATCTTCATAAATGTCACATTTGAAAGTAAAGAGGGGCAGTCACAATACTACTTACCTTATGATAAATCTCAAAACAAACCAAAAAACTACCAGCTTCAGGCAATCACCCTACCTATCCCAATTTAGAGGGCACAGTCTAGGACAGGACAATCTTGTTTTTAGTATAGCAATACAACCAGCAGCAGACACATGGGCTTTTCTTCCCCCTTTACAAGGTGCTAATTTACATAGAAAAATAACAAACTGAAATACCAACTACTGCAGTCCTTTCCACAAGCCTCCATGTATACCCGTACAAAAAATTTTTACTATTACGGTATTATCATAGTTTTGTCCTGCTAATTCCAGTTAACATTAACTTCAAAACACCTTTCCATGAATCACTTAACATACTCACAATTTTAAGTTGTTTTTTTTTTTTTTTTAAAGATTTTATTTATTCATTTGAGACACAGAGATAGAGAGAGAGAGAGAGAGAGCACGAGCAGTGGGAGAGGCAGAGGGAGAGGAGAAGCAGACTCCCCGCTGAGTCAGGAGCCCGACGTGGGACTCGATCCCAGGACCCTGGGATCATGACCTGAGCAGAAGGCAGACGCTTAACCATCTGAGCCACCCAGGCGCCCCATCACAATTTTAAGTTTTTAACTTAATATAACATTTAAACAGAAAAGCAGACAAATGATGAGTACAGCTTAATGAATTTTCAGAATGAACACATCACATAATCAACCACCATCCAAATACTGCAATGGAATACTCCCAGCTCCTAGATGCTCTCTTCATGCCCCTTCAGACAAAACACCCTCTCCAAAGGTAGCCACCATCCTGAGTTCTATCATCTCAGTTTAGTTCTTCTTGTCTGTGAATTTACATAGGTGACATCATACAACATGTATTCCTTTGGTCTGACTTCTTTCATGTAACAGTGCTGGTGAATTCCTCCACGCTGCTGCATGTCATAAAAGCTTGTTTATATTCACTACTGGATAGTATTTCATAGAAATATTTATGCGTTCTCCTACAGATGGGACACTTGAGTTGTTTTCAGCTTTTGACTGGCTATAAACTAATGGAAATGGAAATCATATTTCTAGCTACTTTGGAAAACTCTTTGACATTATTTATATTATTTATTATTTATTGTTATTTTATTGTTTCAGCAATTCTACTCCTAGGTACATATCCAACAGAAATGTGTGTGTGTGTGTGTGTGTGTGTGTGTATATATATATATATATATATACATACATATACATATATATGCCAAAAAAAACAACATAATTTCATAACAGCACTATCTATAACTCTTTACATTTTTATCAGTGGCTGAATTTTTTTCTATAAGGATAACAGACTTGAATAGGGGCTTATTTTCAATCCCTGGGCACTTGGTGAGCCCTTACAATCTAGCAACTCAAGTCCTTCAGTTTGGGAAAATTTTATCAAATAATTTAGTTGAGAATTTCCCCCTTTTCCTGTCCCTAGTCTTTCTTTTTGGAGCTACTTCTGCTGATTTGTATCTGCTGATAACTGGAATTAGCAATTGAGGTACTAGACCTCCTCATTTTCTTATCCTTTCCCTTCCAGTTTTCTCTGAGGTGTTTAATTTCTAAGAGAACATTTTGTTCCATCTTTCTTTTTTATTTAGCAGACCTTTTTTTTTGTTTTACTTCCCTGTGGCTTGAAGACAGGCGTTTGTTTTACTGTTGTCCTTTCTTTTATGGTCTCTATTTCCTCTACATTGCTTTTTCCGGTTTGTTCCTTTTAGTCTTCACCTTCCATGTTAGAGGCTTTCCTCAGATTACTGATTAGCCTTGTTTTTTCAGTCATAAGAATCAAAGGCTGACTGGAAGCTCTGCAACCCTAGCTATTTGCTGGGGATCCTCCCCTTCATCCCTTTAGGCTTTTTTATTCCTTCCCCTCAGATTGCTCAAATTTCCCAGAGAAATTTTACAATCTCCAGCCTGAAGATGAAAAGACTAGCTACCCGAAATTTGGGAGCAGAGTGGTGGCAAAGGGCTAGGAAGTCAGTATACAACATTCACAAGGCACACGTTCACTGATCCCCCTGCCGTGCACCATCAACCATGTCTGGTGTCCCCCAAACCAGAGACCCGGGCCTGGGGAAAGGACTTAGGGATCTAACTGCTGCTCAGGCAGCTTTCCCTGCCCAACTCCACACCACACCCAGGGGCTGTGCTGCCAGCTCTGAGCCTCGTGAGGCTTACGTGCAGTGAAGCAGCGTGGCTGTCAGCCTTCTCTACTGCTGGCCCAGGATGTGGCTCCCTTGGCCTTGCCAAGTCAATTACCATATTCTTTCCTCCCTTCAAAAAGTTCCTTGCTATTGTTTCCTCTCCTGTTCTGTGTGTGTGCGTGAGTGTGTGCGTGCGCGCGTATGTGTGTGTGTGGCCTCTAGTTTTAAAGGGAAAAAAATGAACTTAGAAGTGTGGAAGTTCCCAACAGGACTTAAAAAAAAAACAAAAAACTAACAAAGTCAAAGTTCTTAACAGAAAATAAACCGTGAAAATACTCTGCCAAGAATGTTTAGAAAAACAATGTTAATAAGGAATGACTAGGCATCAAAATTCATTGCAAAGCCTTGGTCATTAAAATAGTAAAATACTAAGATAGAAATACAAGTATGGATCAATGGGACAGGATATAAAATACTGGAACAGGGTACCTGGGTGGCTCAGTCAGTTAAGTATCTGTCTTCAGTTTGGGTCATGGTCCCGGGGTCCTGGGATTGTCCCTGCTCAGCGGGGAGCCTGCTTCTCCCTCTGCCTCTGCCCCTCCCCCTGCTAATGCTCTCTCTCTCTCCCTCTCTCTCTCAAATGAGTAAAATCTTTAATAAATAAATAAAATGCTGAAACATACACATGTGTATAAGAAAATACATGCCGGGCGCCTGGGTGGCTCAGTTGGTTAAGCGACTGCCTTTGGCTCAGGTCATGATCCTGGAGTCCCTGGATCGAGTCCCGCATCGGGCTCCCTGCTTGGCAGGGAGTCTGCTTCTCCCTCTGACCCCCCCCCGTCATGTGCTCTCTCTCAAATAAATAAATAAATAAATCTTTTAAAAAAAAAAAAAAAGAAAGAAAATACATTCCTCTCCCCCTCCCAGATGTGGTAAATCATTTTAATTATTGTCAAAGGCATAATCCAGTTTTGGAAATTTGTTAAAAGGTTAAAATTCATACAAAACCTGCCATAAATTAAGACAGAGGTAGATTAAAATGCATCATATCAATCTCTTAAAGCAATACCTTCCATAAAAAGCAAAGGTGGGCTTCTGCCTTAATGCTGAACAATGCTGGCTCTAGAATTCTATGCAATTTTCAACAAAAATGAATTCTCTGAAATTATTTTCCACTTATTGTGAACCTCCATAGACCAAATTCAAAAGCAAATCATGATAAAATCTACCATCGTCTTGAATTCTGTAGTCCAGGAATTTCAGACAAACTACGCTGAAAAGCCACTCCAGTGAAGCACAGGGACACATCATGGGCACTCTGGGTTTTGAAGCTTGAGAAAATTAAAAAGTTGATTTTGTGTGTAGTATTTTTAGATGTAATCTAGGAAAACCAAAACCATGAAAGCCATAACAGTCTGTGAAAGAGTCACTGGAGCCTCCTGTCACCAGGCTGCCTCCATGCCCAGCGCCACATTCACGTAGCCTCCAGTGGGTGGCACCACCAAATCCTCTTCCTCTCCCTCTACAGCACGTGCCCCTCTTCTTCCCTGCCCTACAAGGTTTGGGGGCACTTCATCGTACATGGGGCCTCTCATGCAAAGAAAATACAATTTTTGACAAAGGTGGTATTTTGAATTGGTGGGGAAAAGCTGTACTGGTTGACAGTGCTGGGACAAATGGCTATCCTTCAGGGGAAAAATTAAAGGTAGTTGCCTATCCCAATACAGACATAAAATACCTTACAGGTATTACTGAGCTAAGTGTAAAAAACAAACTAAAAAAGCAATGGCAGATCCCCTTTGTGCCACTCAGGTCTCTTGGTCAGTCTGTGGGAAGCTTCTGGGTGGCTGGTATTGTTAAAAGCGCTGCCCCAGCAGCCAGGACTCTGGAGTAAGATGCCCAGAGCATATGTGAGGAAAGGGAGACCATATTTCTCAGCAGCACTGTGCCAAGGGGCTGTTTTTATTAAAGAGGGTTAATGAAATTAAGATTAGTGTAGTAGTCGTCTTGGGCTGCCATAACAAAATACCACAGGCTGTGTGGCTTAAACAACAGAAATTTATTTTCTCAGTGTTGGAGGCTAGTGATCCCAGATTAAGGTCTGGTAGGATTGGTTCCTGATGAGGGCTCTCCTCCTAGCTCACAGACAGCCACCTTCTCGCTGTGTCTTTGATGGGACTTTCTTTGGTTTGTGCACATGGAGAGAGAGAGATCTTTAGTATCTCTTCCTGTCTTATAACAACATGAGTTGTATGGGATCAGAGCCCCAAGCTTATGACCTCATTTAACCATAATAACATCCTTAAAAGCACCCATCTCTAAATACAGTCACACTGGGGGTTAGGGCCTCAACATATAAATTTTTTTTTAAAAGATTTTATTTATTTATTTGAGAGCGAGAATGAGAGAGAGAGAGAGAGCATGAGAGGGGGAGGGTCAGAGGGAGAAGCAGACTCCCTGCCGAGCAGGGAGCCCAATGTGGGACTCGATCCCGGGACTCCAGGATCATGACCTGAGCCGAAGGCAGTCGCTTAACCAACTGAGCCACCCAGGTGCCCCTCAACATATAAATTTGAGGGGACCCAATTTACTCCATAACAATTGGGTTCTCAAATAGACCAGTAATACAGAATGAGATGGAATAGCTCCAGAAAAGATATCCCCAGATAAAGATCAAAAAAGAGTAGTCAGATGTATCTGTTTCTCCTAGAGCCTCACGATATCATCATTCAAGATCATGATCAAGATCAAAAGAACCTGAAAGTCAGATAATGTAGGAATAACATGCAGGAGCCAGAGCAGAAGCAAAGAGTATGCTAATGCATGAAGAAACTGAAGAAGCTACAGGTGCAGATAGCAAAATAGTAAGACATGAATCTAAAAATAAATCCTCTAAGAAATACAAATTTGAGGAACATATTGACAAAGAACATTCTTCTTATAAAGTAAAGGAGAGATTAAATTCATCTGAAAATGGTGAGGACAGACACAAACACAAGAAAGTCAGTCATCAAGAGGCAGAATTCACTCAAGACCTAAGTCTCACTAGAGGCATCATCGCAGTAGAATCGGGGAGTGGAAATGTCTCGATCCAGGAACAGATCTAGAAGCAGAGAGAGGAAGAAACCATGATCCAGAAGCAGGGGAAGCACTGTGGATCAGATCTAGTTCCTGCTCAACACCAACAGGTATAGGGGTAGAAGCAGGAGCAGTACCAGATGAGACATCAAGATATAAAGAAGATAATGGACAAACCAAGAAGAGTTAACAAAAGTTTAAGCCACACTCCTCTCTTCAGAGGCAGAAATAGCAATGGGTGCACAAAAAGCTTTAGCTAGGGGGCTGGAAAGGGCAGACACTGGAAATTACAAGAACAGCAAGAAGAGGAAATTGTTGAAAACAAAAACAAGGGGCACCTGGGTGGCTCAGATGGTTAAGCATCTGCCTTCGGCTCAGGTCATGATCCCAGGGTCCTGGGATGGAGCCCCACATCAGGCTCCCTGCTTGGTGGGGAGCCTGCTTCTCCCTCTCCCTCTACTATGCTCTCTCACTCTCTCTGTCAAATAAATAAGTAAAATCTTAAAAAAAAAAAAAAAAGAAAACAAAAACAAGAAATAGCCGCAGCTACAGGAGGCTCTGTTCTCACTGCTGCGGCCCTGTGGGCAGTGCAGCGAGCTCCCCTTGTCCGTGGGGTGCACCCCAAGGCCCCTGTGGGTGCTAAAACCATGGGTATTACCCAACCATGTACAGACTATGTCCTATACGCACACACTTATGATGGTTTAGTTTATGAGGCCCACTAAGAGATCAACAATAATAAAAATACAACAATTAGGGGCGCCTGGGTGGCTCAGTCATTAAGCGTCTGCCTTCGGCTCAGGTCATGATCCCAGGGTCCTGGGATCCAGCCCTGCATCAGGCTCCCTGCTCGGCAGGAAGCCTGCTTTTCCCTCTCCCACTCCCCCTGCTTGTGTTCCCTCTCTCACTGTGTCTCTCTCTGCCAAATAAATAAAATCTTAAAAAAAAAAATTATAACAATATATTATAATAAAAGTTAAATAAATGTAGTCGCTCTCTCTCAATATCTTACTGTTCTGTACTCACCCTTCTTGTGATGACAAAAGATAACATGCCCGAATGGCGAGACGAAGTGAGGTGAGTGGCGAACGCACTGTGATGTAGCATTAGGCTACTACTGACCCTCTGATAAATCAGAAGGACATGCCTCTGGGTCGTGGCTGATCCGGGTAACTGAAACCAGGGAAAGTGAAGCTGTGCATAAAGGGGGGCTACTCTGACACCTCAGACAGCTATGGCTCAGATGTTAGCCCAAATTAATACTTTGGCAGAGATGAGAATAGTCTTATCTAGCTATTACAACCCCGCAGTTGTGAATCCAGTAAAACCTGCTGAACAAGAGAAAAAAGGAAGGCGCTTCAGCAAGGCAAGAAAGAAGGGGACAAATCCCAGCCTGCTTAAATATGGAATTAAACTGAATTTTGAAAACAAGAACCAAAACGTCAAACTTAGAAAATTAAGTGATATTACAAGTGAAGACGAAGATGGATCTAGTTCAGCTGATGAAGGAAGTTCCAAGACTAAGCAACAGGAAGAAGTACAGATGACTCTAGAACATGGGGATTAGGAGTGCTGACCCTCCCCCACTTCCCACACAATCAAAAAATCCGTCTATAACTTGACTCCCCCAAAACTTAACTACTAATAGCCTACTACTAGTAGCTGGAAGCCTTACCAATAACATAGTCAATCAACATAAATATTGCATGTTATATATATTATACACTGTATTATTACAATAAAGTAAGCTAAAGAAAAAAATGTTATTAAGAAGGTCATAAGGAAAATACACATACAGTACTATACTGTATTTACTGAAAAAAATCTATGTATAAGTGGACCTAGTGCAGTCCAAGGGTCAACTGTATTTGGAAATCTAGATGCTCAGTATGAAATGGCAAGATCATAAACCCACACATAATGCAAGGAATGGATTCAGTTTGAAAAAGATCACACTTATAAAGTTTGGGACTTTAAAGACTTCTTGTTCTGATCAGGTCCTTGTTCACCAGAGGGCTAGCATTCCAACTTGTGTGGGTATCACACTGTAATTTATTGAAAAAATATGATTCTCACTGCAAAAACAGAAATGGTTAATTATGTGATGCAATAAGAGGCGTTAGCCAATGCTCAGTATCATTTTGCAATATATAAGTGCATCAAATCAACAGGACTGTACGCTTTAAACTTATGCAATACTATATACATCAATTATATCCCAATAAAGCTGGGGGATCAGTTTTTAGAAAAATCAAATCAGGGACACTTGGGTGGTTCAGTCCATTGAGTGTCTACCTTCGGCTCAGGTCATAATCTCAGGGTCCTGGGATCGAGTCCCACATTGGGCTCCTTGCTCAGCAGGAAGCCTGCTTCTCCCTTTGCCTGCCACTCCCCCTGCTTGTGCTTTCTCGCTCTCTCCCTCTGACAAATAAATAAAACCTTAAACAAAAATAAATAAAAATCAAATCAGTGACACTGGTGTTAGTGTTGTAATCAGGCTAAATCTCCTTCCATTAAACTTTACAGGACAAATTTTTTATTTCATGAATTCTACTTTTCAAATATATAAAAGCTGCAGGTGGGATAAAATTTCATACATGGATTATCTGTGTCATCTTGTGTACTTTGGTACTTAACTTTTTGCAGTTATTTTCATCTCTTGAAACATGAAGGAAATGTTATGCAGATGTTCTTTAGACAATCTGGCCATTTGCTACATATCCAGCACAGATAAACTGGGTGGTGATGGTGATAAAAATGGTTTTCTCAGGAGAACAAATACTGTTAAAATGGCCATACCACCCAAAGCAATCCACACATTTAATGCAATCCCCATCAAAACACCAACAGCATTTTCACAGAATTAGAACACAAACAATTCTAAAATTTGTATGGAACTACAAAAAAACTCAAATAGCCAAAGCAATCTTGAAAAAGAACAAAACAGGAAGTCTCACAATCCCAGATTTCAAGATACAGTACAAAGCTATAGTAATCAAAACAGTATGGTACTGGCACAAAAACAGACACACAGATCAATGGAACAGAATAGAGAGCCCAGAAATAAGCCCACCCACAATTATATGGTCAATTAATCTCTGACAAAGGAGGCAAGTATATGCAATGGGAAAAAAACAGTCTCTTCAACAAATGCTGTTGGGAAAACTAGACAGCTCCATGCAAAAGAATGAAACTGGACCACGTTCTTATATACAAAAATAAACTCGAAATGGATTAAAGATCTAAATGTGAGACTGTAAACCATAAAAATCCTAGAAGAGAGCACAGGCAGTAATCTCTCTGACACTTACCATAGTAACATTTTTCTAGACAGGTTCCCTGAGGTAAGTGAAGCGAAAGCGAAAATAAACTACTGGAAAGACTTTACAATAAAAAGCTTCTGCATAGCAAAAGAAACAATCAACAAAGTAAAAAGACAACCTACAAAACGGGAGAAGTTATTTGCAAATGACATATCCAATAAGAAGTTACTATCCAAAATACATAAAGAACTTAAACAACACCAAAAAAAAAAAAGATAAATAATAATAATAATCCAGTTAAAAAAGGGCAGAAGACACGAACAGGTATTTCTCCAAAGAAGATATACAGATGGCCAATAGGCACACGAAAAGATGCTCAACATCACTCATCATCAGGGAAATGCAAATCAAAACCACAAGGAGATATCACCTCACACCTGTCAGAATGGCTAAAGTCAAAAACACAAAAAACAAGTGTTGGCAAGGATGTGGAGAAAGGAACCCTTGTGTACTGTTGGTGGGAATGCAAACTGGTACAGCCACTCTGGAAAACAGTGTGGAGGTTCCTCAAAAAACTAAGAATAGAATTACCATATGATCCAGTAATTCCACTCCTGGGTACTTACCCAAAGAATATGAAAACACTAATTCAAAAAGGTATATGCACCATATGTTTATTGCAGCATTATTTACAATAGCCACAGTATGGAAGCAACCAAGGTATCCATAGATAGATGAATGGATAAAGATGTGGTGTGAGTACACACACACACAGAATATTACTCAGCCATAAAAACGAATGAAATCTTACCATTTCCAACAACATGGGTAGATATAGAGTATTACGCTAAGTGAAACAAGTCAGTTGGAGGACAAATATTTTATGATTTCATTCATGTGGAATTTAAGAAACTGAACAAATGGACACACCAAAAAAGAAACAAACCAAAAAACCAGACTCTTAAATACAAAGAATAAACTGGTTGTTACCGGAGGAGAGGTGGGAGGGGGGATGGGTGAAACAGGTGATGGGGATTAAGAATACAATTAGAGTGACAAACACTGAGTAATGTACAGAATTGCTGAATCACTATATTGTACACCAGAAGCTAATATAACACTGTATGTTAATTATACTGGAAATTTTTTTAAATGTAAAAAAAAGCTGAAGAATAAGGAGAATAAATAAGGATTATCTTTATGTGTCATCAATCAATACAGTTTACTGAGCCTAAAAAACTATATATATATACACACATATGTATGAGGAAATTTTAAAAAATGGCTTTCTCAAAAGAAAAATAAAGGAACTGCAATACTGAACATTTTTTTTTTAAAGATTTTATTTATTTATTCATGAGAGACAGAGAGAGAGAGGCAGAGGGAGAAGCAGGCTCCCAAGGAGCAGGGAGCCCGATGCGGGACTCGATCCCAGCACCCTGGGATCAAGATCTGAGCCAAAGGCAGACACTTAACCATCTGAGCCACCCAGGCGCCCCTATTTGCAATAAATATAACAGAAAAAGGATTGATATCCATACAGTTAAGAAAAAATGCAACCCTTACAAATGAATAGAACAAATGGCCATGAGAAAAGTGAACAAATGCTATGGACAGATATTTTCAAATATAAATGACCAGTAAACACTGAGAGCCACGCAACTTAAGCAATATTCAAGAAAACTCGGGACAACAATGAATTTCTGTTTTCACCCATCAGATTAGCAAACATTTGGAAATATTCTTAATACTGAAAGTTGGTGAAGTTATGGGGAAACAGGCCTTTTTGGGGAGATAATCTGGCGGCAATACCTATCAATTTAAAAAGCACACATCTTTTAATCAAAGCAGCAATTCCAATGTTAGGAATTTATCCTAAAGAAACGACCACACGAGCATACAGACCACGTGCAGGGGAGCACTGCAGTGCTGTTGGAAACAATGAGAAGCTGGGTACTGAATAAAAGATTACAGCATATCATTTATATTTTTATAAAATCATTCTTCACTAAAAAGAATATATGAAATGGAAAAAGCTCCAAGACTTATTATTAAGTGATAAAAAAGCAAGTCACAGAACTATGTATATGGTGTGACTACTTTTTATTTTAAAAAGTAAATGCATACGGGGCGCCTGGGTGGCTCAGTGGTTAAGCAGCTGCCTTCGGCGCAGGTCATGATCCCAGGGTCCTGGGATCGAGCCCCACATCGGGCTCCTTCCTCAGTGGGGAACCTGCTTCTCCCTCTCCCTCTGCCTGCCGCTCCCCCTGCTTGTGCTCTCCCTCTATCAAATAAATAAATAAAATCTTAAAAAAAAAAAAAAGTAAATGCATATGATGTGTGTGTGTGTGTATACATGCATTAAGACTTAATAGTGGTCACCTCTAGAAAGGAGAGTGGTGTATGAGAGAGAAGGAAATGAATGCTAAGGGAAGGACTTCTCCATTTCACTTAATAAACTTAAAAAGAATATATTCATATACTATTTATATGACTTTTTAAATATTTTTTCTACTTGTATAATTTTAAAAACCCAAAATAATATCCTTGAAATTCCAGAAATAGGCTAAATTTATACAGAAATTTAAGTTTAAACTAGGGGTAGCAAAATGACAGGAGGCTGAATAATTTGGAGAAACTGGATAATGGTATGGAGAAAAAGTAACTCAGCTCCATATCTCAACATATATTGAAATAAATCTTGTGTTAAAGAGATTTAAATAAACCTTTGTGCTAAAAGCTTAATAATACATATATTTTTTAATTGGAAACAACAGTGATAAGAAGACAAACACAACTACTGAAGAAGAGGAGATAAGCATAAAGTAGAGAGTCTCAGTGAATAGTGAACTTGTAAATTAAACTGAGAATTAAAGGGAAGGTTGTGTAATTATAAGAAATATCTGCAAATATAATGATGAATAAAAGCTTAGTATCTTAAAATTTCAAAATAAACCATAAGGTATTAGGACCTCCTTTGAAAAAAAAAAACAACAAAACTAACATAAGATCTGAAAGAAGAAATGAATAAATGGAAGGAAATGCTGTTTTTAATTCATTTCTAAGTATAAATCCAACAGAGACTTTTGGGACCATTACAAATTATTCAAGAATGTATACAGCTGAACAAATGGTTATAAATATCAGAGAATATATTGAAAAAGAACTGCACCCAAGGGGAGTAACTGGTCTTACTGAGTATATAAACCTACATTAACAACAATAAATAAGACAGTGTGAAACTCATGCATAAAGAGAAACACAACTCAGTGGAACAGAATGAGTAAAAACTAAACCTCACTATGTATTATGTTTATTCAACCAATATTCAGTGAGTGGTTCCCGCATGCTAGACATTCTACCCTGGGGCTGCCTCGGTCAACAAGTCATGCTCTTGCCAGGCTTATGTTCCGGGTGTGGGAAGAACAAGGCATATAAACAAGATCTTTTCTATTGTCATAAGTGCTCTGAAGGAAATGAGCAGGATGATGGGATGGAGGTTACTTCAGACAGGCCTTCATGAAAGTCTTGGAGGATCAACATTTGAGCCGAGTCATGAATGATAAAGAAGCCAGTCATTTGAAGAGCTAAAGAGGAAAAGAACTTGAGCAAAGGCATTCTAGTGCACTGAACAAGCGCAAAGACCCTGAAGCAAAAATGTCCTTGTGTCTGAGGAACAGAAAGAAGGTGGAAATGGCTAGAGTATCCTGGAGGTGAGCGAGACTATGATGAGCTCAAACAGAGAAAGACAAAGGAGCCAGATCATGACAGGCCTTGTAGACTGACAGGGAGTTTGGATTTTACTCTAAACCTTACACATTACAGTTTCTTTAATAAGGGGAAGTAAAATGGATTATTTACAACTTAATAGTTTAGAAAAAAATAACTTAGTTTTAAAATAAACTAAAAAATACAGAGAATTACTTTTCCATTGATTATAAGAGAAAACACTTACTGTGCTAAGAAGAAAATGCTATCAATTATAATGCTAAGATTTCATCTATTGTAATACACATCCTGATGTAGGAGTTACTAAAGTGTGGGGAAATGTGCATCATAGAAGAGATGAAATATAAAACTATAAACCAGGATCTAGACTTTACCAGACAAGTGGTTCAATTGTATTATAAAAGGTATATCTGAAAAGAACAATGTAAACCTACACATGGAAAAAGTAGGCACAATTAATAAAAGTAAAAATTCAGACAGTTGTGAGGCACCACTCTACCTCTGAGTAGAGATTAAAAATGACATATTTCAATGTTGGAGCTAGGAAGAAACATGAACTCAAACAGTCCTGGAGCCACTGTACGTTAATATAGCTTTCCTAAATATCTACCTAGCTACGTGCATTATAATTAGCAATATTCATCTCTTTCACTTGGGTGTGAATAGGCCCAAGAGTCTGCATAAAGACATAGAGTAGTTTTGTTACTTAAAAAAAAAAAGGAAAATGGAAATAATCTAATATCTCTTCTACTGCTCTGCTGCCTGGATTAGCCGAGGACACTCGTTTTACTCCCACTGAAATGTGCTTTGACTTACTCTTGAAAACCAGGGGTATGGTCAGGACAAGCTGAAAAAGAAAATGAGCGGTCCATTCCTCCTGACATGTTTCTGCTAGACAGCAAGAGCCTGATGCCCCACCTATGGTGAGCTGTTTCTCCCGATGCACTCACATGACCTTGCCCTCAGATGTCCCCAGAAGGAGCTCAGGTATACTCTCAGGGACGCTGAAGCCAGACCATGACACAGTCACTCTGCTCAGCTCATCTTCTGTTGGGAGCCTTCATCTAAAAGTGGCAAGTTATCCTTTCCTTACACAACTAATTTTTGTGCTTGCCACTCAGATTTTCCAAACTAAGATAAATACCAGTTAAGGAATATACATCACATGGTAAAAATAAAGAGAAGCAAAGGGAAGACCAACATAAAAGTCTGAAGAGGGATGCAATGAATGAGCGGATGGAAGTGAGGAACAGTATACACGAGCTTTACAGAACTAGTAATGTACTGTTTCTTAATCTGGGTGATAGCTTCATTTTACTGGCATTCTTGAAACTGTATTGACATGTTTAGATTTTTTTTTGTATATACAGGTTTCACAATAAATATAATTTTTTTTTAAGATTTTTATTTTGGGGCACCTGGGTGGCTGTCATTAAGCATCTGCCTTTGGCTCGGGTCATGGTCCCAGGGTCCTGGGATGGAGCCCCGCATCGGGCTCCCTGCTCTGCAGGAAGCCTGCTTCTTCCTCTCTCACTCCCCCTACTTGTGTTCCCTCTCTCGCTGTCTCTCCCTCTGTCAAATAAATAAAATCTTAAAAAAAAAAAAAAAAGATTTTTATTTATTTATTTGAGAGAGCGCAGCCAGAGAGCGAGAGAGAAAGCACGAGCGGGGTGGAGGGGTAGAGGCAGAGAGAGAGGCAGGCTCCTCACTGAGCAGGGAACCCGATGCAGGGCTGGATCCCAGGACCCTGGGATCATGACCTGAGCAGAAAGCAGACGCTTAACCAACTGAGCCACCCAGGTATCCCTGAGTATAATTTTAAAAACAATCTTATAGGGATTCTGATTGGGTTTTCAGTAAATTTATAATCTGAAAGTATGGACACTGTAATGAGTCTTCTCAACAGGCAAAGGGTATGTGTTATTCATTTATTTTGCCTTTTTCATATTTTCAGTAGAGTTTGAAAGTTTTCTTCATATATATCTTGCATATTTTTTACATTTATTCCTTGATATCTTATGAACCTTTTTGCTTTTGTGAGTGGGCCCCTTTAAATATTATATTTCCTAACTTATTAGTGCTAAGGGAAAGTTACTGACTTTTAAGTTTGTTAAACTTGTCCCAGTACTGAACTCTATTATTAGCTCTAATGGTTTCCCAGTGACCGTTTTGGATTTCCTAGGTAATAATTTCATCTGCAAGCCTAGTAAAGCCTATCCCCCATTAACTAAACTTTTTCCCTCAAAACATACTTTTGAATTTCTTAGCCATTCATTTTTCCTGATGAATTTTCCCTGATGAATTTTCCCTTCAATAAGTTCTATAAGATTTCCTGATGGATTTATAATTGGTTTCGCATTTAATTTGTTGATTACTATTATTATCTTGGCTTGACTTTTCCCAACAAGGAGAGCGCCTGTAGCTCCATTTATTTCAAATATTCCTTTATGTTTTTCCTTTACGATTTCATAATTCTATTGGAATTAATGTCAAGTATTCCATACTAAGTTAATTTCCAAACACTTGATAACCTTTGTCACTATTGAGGCTTTTTTTTTAAATTATGGTTTTTCTAGCTATTTTCACAGAAATGAAAAATTCAATTTTGATGGATTTATCTCATATTTTGCTATTTTGCTCATATCATTCATTACTTATTTATTATTATAATTTTTGCTGTTTTTTCCAGGTTTTCTAGGTATATAATCAGGCCATCCTCTGGTGAAACTTAATTCTCTCTTCCTTTACCATGTAACTTGTTCCTTTCTTTTTTTATCACTCATTACAAATGTTTATTCAAATTAGAGTAAATAATAAGGGACATCCTTGTTTTCATGAATGCCTATAGACTTCTCTCCTGAGATAACACTGGCTCTTGTTTTTATTTTTATTTATTTTTTTAAAGATTTTATTTATTTATTTGACACAGAGAGACACAGCGAGAGAAGGAACACAAGCAGGGGGAGTGGGAGAGGGAGAAGCAGGCTTCCCACTGAGCAGGGAGCCTGACGCGGGGCTCAATCCCAGGACCCTGGGACCATGACCTGAGCCGAAGGCAGACCCTTAATGACTGAGCCACCCAGGCGCCCCTGCTCTTGCTTTTAAAACTAAAATTTCCTGGGCTCAGTTAGTAGAGTGTGTGACTCTTGATTTCGGGATAAGTTTGAGCCCTACGCTGGGTGTAGAGTTTACCTAAAAAAAAATAATAAAGTGGCGCCTGGATGGCTCAGTTGGTTAAGCGGCCAACTCTTGGTTTCAGCTCAGGTCATGATCTCAGGATTGTGACATTGAGCATCTCCCCGCCCCCCCCCTCCATGCGCCATGGGCTCTGCGCTCAGTGGGGAGTCTGCTTGGGATTTTCTCTTTCTCCCCCTCTGCCCCTCCCCCTGCTCACATACTCTCTTTCAAAATAAATAAATAAAATCTTAAAAAAAAATAAAAGGGTTTCTATAAAAATAAATAAAATCTTGAAAAGATAAATAAATAAAACTAAAATTTGCTGCTCCTAGAAAAATAAACTAGGTACTGGAGAAAAGAGGGAGAAAAATACTTTTCACTACCTATTCTTGGTTTGCCTTTTGAATTTTGAACCATGTACATGTATTATTTCTTCAAAAATAGTTTACGATAAATAAATATGCACTAAATAATCAAAGAAAAATGCTTCCCTTTCCAATTCAAGAGCATTTCGGGAATATAATTTGGAAATCATTTCTCTCTGATGCAATTCTATCAGTCTCCACTATCTTCCTTACTGCTGTAATAGATTCTAAGAACTTTCCCCTTATTAAACTGACTTGCATCCTTGGGATAAAGACAATTTGTACACAATGAATAATTCTTCTAGAATGCGCTAGTCTTGAGAGAGTACTTTCAGAGCTAGAAAAGAACAACTTGTACACTTATAAACTGAAACACACACACACTGAAGAGCCAAAACAAAAAACAAGAACCCTTGAGCCAGAAAAGTGTAAATGATTTAAGGCCACACTGCTTATTAATAGGACAGACAGAAACATGAGCCAGGTCTCCTGACTTGATACAAGTGATTATTGGCTAAGATCTTCTTTAGTAATTCTGTACCAAAACTAATATGCAATATGTGAGTAAGATTTTTTTTTGAGAGGCTTTTGGATTACTACCAATTTACACTGTAAAATACACTTAAGTAATATGATTTTTTTAATTCTCAGTTTAAGAAATACCTTACGCAATACAGAGGTTTTATTGTACTTCAACACTTAAAAAGTCTACTGAATCTATTAAGGAGTCAGGTTTTTTTAATCCTTTCTTATTTCATCCTAATACTGGAGTAAGTGCCTTGCTGTTGATCTAATTTGGGTATTCATGTTTTGAAGTCAGCTATCTCAAATACATTAGTAATACAATTATGTATATCATCCTCTAAAAACATGTTGATGTTTTCTGACTTTAATCCTCAATATATTAGGCCAACTATTCATTGATTTCATTGTCTTTTCAAAGATCAAACCCCTTAGTTCCTATTATTTTCATCTTCTATTTATCTATCTTCCCAAATCCAATGCCCATTATTTAATAAACGCCCATTACATTGTAGGGTTAATGACACAGATATGTGAAGTGCATTTCCTCCAATAACCGCATCCCAATTTTTAAACTGTATTATCACTACTTCCTTTTTCTTCTAATACACTTATCATAAGCACATTTTTATAGCATTCTATAGTCTACAATACTATAAAATACATTGTCACAGCTGAATCCTATAACCTATACATCTATTCAGATGGCAGATCCATGACTCAAATGCAGGTTTTCTGATTCTAGATCTTAGATCTTAAACTCTTTCTATTATGCCACATTGACTCTCAATGTCCAATCTGACTCAAGTGTTTTAAGAAAGCTTTTTAAGGGGCGCCTGGGTGGCTCAGTTGGTTAAGCGACTGCCTTTAGCTCAGGTCATGATCCTGGAGCCCCGGGATCGAGTCCCGCATCGGGCTCCCTGCTCGGCAGGGAGTCTGCTTCTCCCTCTGACCCTCCTCCCTCTCATGCTCTCTGTCTCTCATTCTCTCGCTCTCAAATAAATAAAATCTTAAAAAAAAAAAGAAAGCTTTTTAAATCATCTTAGAGAGGGGCGCCTGGGTGGCTCAGTCGTTAAGCGTCTGCCTTTGGCTCCGGTCATGATCTCAGGGTCCTGGGATCGAGCCCTGCATCAGGCTCCCTGCTCCACGGGAAGCCTGCTTCTCCCTCTCCCACTCCCCCTGCTTGAGTTTCCGCTCTTGCTGTGTCTCTCTGTGTCAAATAAATAAATAAAATCTTTAAAAAAAAAAACCTGAGATAATCTTTTTAGATAATTTATATACTGTTAGGTACAATACGCGAATATAATGTATGAGTTTTTAATCATCTTAAATCATTTTCTGAATGTAAAATTTATATTTCTGTAGCTAGAGAGTTTTCTATAATTGTTAATTAGGTTTTAATGCAAGCTTCTATTTCAGTGCTTTCTACTTAAGAAACTTATTCAAGTCACTTAAAGGAAGCCTACCTAAAATTTCACATATAAAATGATGTTAGGGGCCACTGGCTGGCTCAGTCGGTAGAGCATGCAACTCTTGCTGTCGGGGTTCTGAGTTTGAGCCCCATGTTGGATGCAGAAATTACTTTTAAAAAAAATCTAAAATGATAGAATTATACTAAATTAATGGTTCCCAAGCTAGGGTCCCTACACATCTCAGTTTCCATAAAGACAATAAAAAAAATCTATAAGCCACGGGACACCTAGGTGGCTCAGTCAGTTAAGTGTCTGCCTTCAGCTCAGGTCATGGGCCCAGAGTCCTGAAATGGGGCCCCGTGTCAGGTTCCCTACTCAGTGGGGAGCCTGCTTCTCCCTCTGCCTACCCCCACCCTCACCCCCGGCTTGTATTCTCTCTCTCTCACTCACTCTCTCTCTCAAATGGATAAATAATAATAAAAAGGGCGCCTGGGTGGCTCAGATGGTTAAGCGTCTGCCTTCGGCTCAGGTCGTGATCCCAGGGTCCTGGGATCGAGTCCCGCATCGGGCTCCCTGCTCCTTGGGAGCCTGCTTCTCCCTCTGCCTCTCTCTCTCTCTGTCTCTCATGAATAAATAAATAAAATCTTAAAAAAAAAAAAATAATAATAATAAAAAAATAAAAGAATCTGTAAGCCATTTCTAATTTTCAAAAATCCTAAAAAAAAAAATCATGTTTACCTATGTTAAGATTGCATAGACTAACCAAAACATCAAGTATCTTTGTCTTAGGCTAGAATTACAAGTGAAAATAAAAAGTATGAATTCTTAGGGCGCCTGGGTGGCTCAGATGGTTAAGCCATCTGCCTTCGGCTCAGGTCATGATCTCAGGGTCCTGTGATCGAGTCCCGCATCGGGCTCCCTGCTCCTTGGGAACCTGCTTCTCCCTCTGCCTCTCTCTCTCGCTCTGTCTCTCATGAATAAATAAATAAAATCTTTAAAAAAAAAAAAAAAAAAAAAAAAAAAAGTATGAATTCTTAAATGTCATTTGGCTTAATAGTTGAAAAAAAATTTCAAAACATGCTATGATACTGTAATTTATAATAAGAAAATATTTGGTATTCATTCCTGTTTCTGGCACAGAGTTCCTAAGTGATAAAGGAATTTGGAATTTCCTAAATGATAAAGGTATCCTGTTTATGTTAATAGGGTGACTTTAAGAAGGCACCGAAGATGGGGGCTTGTTGCCAGGCAAACCAACCATGCATTTAGAGGACTGGAACTGTCAGTCCCACCCCTGATCTCCAGAAAAACCCAACAGGTCAGTGTCTGGAGAACTTCCAGGTTGGTGGACTTTGGAGAGTGGCCTGACTGGAAAGGGCATGGAAGCCCTTTCCCCATTTCTCCATTCCTTGCCCTGTAAATCTCTTCCGTCTGGCTGTTCCTGAGTTATATCCTTCTATAGTAAGATGGTTCTTCTATAGAGTTCTGTGAGCCACTCTAGCAAATTAAACCCAAGGAGGAAGTCATGGGCACCTCCAATCCATAGCCAGTCAGTTGGAAGCACAAGTGACACCAACCTGGACTTGTGACTGGTGTCTATCTTCAGGTAGATAGTGTCAGAATTGAGTTACATTTGTGGAACACCTGGTCATTGCCCACAGAGAACTGAGTTAACTGCTAGGTGGTGGTGAGGGGGAAGCACACACATCGGAATTGGTATCAGAATTGTACATGAAAACCAAGGGCAGTGAGAGGGCTGGGTAGAAACCAATGAGTCCGAAAGCTCTAGGAGTTTTTACGGGTTGCTAGGAGCTTTCTTACAGCACCATATGGTGGACATCTGGCAACTCTTACCAGTATCAATAAAAAGACTGACAAAAAGATCTACAGGATGGTTACCCAAAAATCCAGTGCAAATTCTCTTTAGTGGCTGCCATCATTAGCTGACTACGCATACCTGGATGAGGTCCAAGATTCCAAGTTCACTCTCTGATGAATCCACACAAAACACAAAGTAGAGTGTAGCATAGTGCCGATAAATCAGTTTGTAGTCAGGGCCACCAATCAAACTGTGGAAGATGGGAAACGTTTAAATGGCTGTATCTTAATTAAACATTTCAAAGAGAAACCCTGTGCCAAAGAATGAGAACAGGTGCAACAGAAAGGTGAGCACAGGCCAAACAACAGGCCATGTTTACCAGGGGAACAGCAACCAAGTTTGGAAGAGGTGCCTAAAACCACTTTACCTCACCTTTTCTTCTGCCATTCCTCCCAGGAACCAAACATCTAAATGAGTAATATCTGAAGCACAACCATTCAACAGCTTCCAAAACAGAATTGGGTCTCTTCGTGAGCAGCTCAGGTACCCACCTGACACTTGAGTACTACCTGAAGAGGCAAGAGTGATGAAGGGCACCCAATAGTGGATACACAGGGAGAAAATGGAAGCCCATCATTTACCTTCCACCTTCCAAGAAGTTACAGATGTTGTCATCTCGCTTGAGAACTAGATGGAAGGTCTCTCGGACAATCTGCTGTTGAATTTCTTCTGGCTAATGGAATAAAAGAAATAAAAGTGAATCAGTAGCGAGGGAGGCAGTCTGAAAAACTACATTCCATGGATGGGGATGAACAAAGAGAGAAGTGCTTCCAAACAAGGAACAATCTGAACATTTGGTACCAGTTTCCAGAAAAAAAGAAGTGATGAGTAAAGGACAAACAAAAGGGGAATCTATGGAAAATTGGAAAGACTCAGTTACACGGGGCGCCTGGGTGGCTCAGTTGGTTAAACGACTGCCTTCAGCTCAGGTCATGATCCTGGAGTCCCAGGATCGAGGCCCACATCGGGCTCCCTGCTCAGCAGGGAGTCTGCTTCTCCCTCTGACCCTCCCCCCTCTCATGCTCTCTCTCTCTCATGCTCGCTCTCTCAAATAAATAAATAAAATCTTAAAAAAAAAAAAACTCAGTTACAGGAATTAAGCTAGGGTATATTTACCTGGACATCAAGTCACTAACCATTACTGTCTTTATAGGTAAGCCTTATAGTTAATAACCAAGGAAAGGAGCGGGGAGCCTGGGTGACTCAGTTGGTTTGGTGTCTGACTCTTGGTTTTAGCTCAGGTCATGATCTCAGGGTCATGAGATCGAGCCCCACAGTGGGTTCTGCTTGAGATTCTCTCTCTCCCTAAGCCCCTCCCCCTGCTCGCACACTCTCTCTCAAATAAATAAAATCTTAAAAAAAAGATTTTATTTATTTGAGAGAGAGAGAGAGATAGAGAGAACAAGTTGGGGGGAGGGGCAGAGGGAGAAGCAGACTCCCCGATGAGCAGGAAGCCTGATGTGGGACTTGATCCCAGGATCCAGGGATCATGACCGGAGCCAAAGGCAGACGCTTAACCGACTGAGCCACCCAGGCACCTCTGAATCAATAAAATCTTAAAAAAAAAACCCCAAAAAACAAAAAACAAGGAAAGGAGAACTGATAAACTCTCATAAAAGGTCAAAGATAACTAGAAGGCCAGTCCTGGAATATTTTGCCTTCACCTAGAAAATATCTATGCCAAGGTAAATAACAAATGTCAATAGGTCTAACCCTTCAAGGAGGTCAAGATTTAATTGGGTAATCATGTTTTTAAAAACTGAATTTTCCATCTTCTGTACTGGTAATATGGCATTACATATTAGATGGGGTGTTACTCACCAGCAAAGTATTACTGTCAGAAAAAGTTCCATTTACAGATTAGAATTTTGAACGGTTATACTTTTTTTTCACTACCATACACAAGAAAGCTCGACTGTAATGATACCTCTTGATAACTCACACTGTGAGTTATAAATTCACACTGTTTATACAGAGGAGGTACATAAGTATGGTTAAAAAAAATAAAAGGATGATGGAGGGCACCTGGGTGGCTCAGTCAGTTAAGCCTCCGACTCTTGCTTTCAGCTCAGGTTATGATCTCGGGGCTGCGGGATTGAGCCTGGCATGGGCTGTGCGCTCAGCCGGGAGTCCACTTGAGATGGTCTCTCTCTACCCCTCCCCCTGCTCTCTCTCAAATAAATAAATAGATCTTAAAAAAAAAAAAAAGGATGATGGAAGGAAGAAACTGATCATTAAGACAAAAGTAATTAAAAGCTCTCACATCTCAGTGTGCAATGAATCACCTGGGAATGTTATTAAAATACAGGTTCTGATTTAGTAGGTTTGGGGTACATCCTGAGACTGCATTTCTAACAAGCTTCCAGGTGATACCAATGCTGCTGGCCTGGGGATCATACTTTGAGTAGCAAAGCTTAAGAAAACATTCAGATTGGACTTGCCCTAAGAGTCAGAAAATAGATTCAAGTAATGTTAATCCCTTCTTTCTAAAGCATTGAATTTGGGACGCCTGGGTGGCTCAGTCGGTTAAGCGTCTGCCTTCAGCTCAGGTCATGATCCCAGGGTCCTGGGATGGAGTCTTACATCAGGCTCCTTACTCAGCGGGGAGCCTGCTTCTCCCTCTGCCTACCGCTCCCCTTGATTGTGCGCACTCTCTCTCTGATAAATAAATAAAATCTTTAAAAAAATAATAAAGCATTGAATTTTAGTTTGAAATAGTTATTTAAAAGAAAGACAGGCGCCTAGGTAGCTCGGTCGTTAAGTGTCTGCCTTCGGCTCGGGTTGTGATCCCAGGGTCCTGGGACCCCGCATCAGGCTCCCTGCTCAGCGGGGAGCCTGCTTCTCCCTCTCCCACTCCCCCTGCTTGTGTTCCCTCTCTTGCTGTGTCTCTGTCAAATAAATAAATAAAATCTTAAAAACAGAAAAGTAAAAATAAAGACCAAAAAAAAACAGGGAAAATGTAACTGTGGAGAAATTATTTTTCATAACTTTGACTCAACGTGGATAAACAGTGGCTCTCAGTATTTACTCCATCAATGAAAACCAGCTAATGGGATGCCTGGGTGGCTCGGTTGGTTAAGCATCTGCCTTCAGCTCAGGTCGTGATCCCAGAATCCAGGGATGGAGCCCTGCCTCTTGCTGGCTCCCTACTCCTTGGGTAGCCTGCTTCTCTCTCTGCCTGCCGCTCCCACTGCTTGTGCTGTCCCGTGCGCGCTCTGTCAAATAAATAAATAAATCCTTAAAAAAAAAATAAACCAACTTAATAAAAAAAAGAAAAAAGAAAACCTGCTAATCACTAGTCACTGTAAGTTTGAGTCAATCAGTTACTATTTTCCTGGTTTCCATTTAAAGACACAAAGCTCACTGATGCCAGGATGTGTAAAGGATTAACTCTGTGTACTTGGAAATATAAAACATGCTAAGTATCAGCACTTTTTAACCTGATAAAAACATCTTTCAAACTAAAGCCTTTTATCTGACCCTAGGGGGAGGCGGCAGCAGTCATAGGGGAAGTGGTAATGAAACAGTGAAGCTAACTAATTTCTCTCTTTTTGAAAGATTTTATTTATTTATTTGAGAAAGAGCGCACTAGCAGGACGAGGGGTGGAGGGAGAAGCAGATTCCCCGCGGAGCAGTGAGCCAGCCATAGGCAAGGCTCCATCCCGGGACTCTGGGATCATGATCTGAGCCACCCAGGCGCCCCTTATTTCTAATTTCAACAGAAAGGTGAACTACCACTTGCTTACATGCCTCAATGACTTTTAACAATCCCTCAATAGTTTTTGGTTCTCTGCGGTTTTCAAAGTAACTTTCTCTCACAAGCTAATGTGGTTCTTATAAAAATTCTACGTTCTCCAAAGAAGGTTTACAAATGGCCAATAAGGACATGCAAAGATGTTCAGCATCATTAGTCATTAGGGAACGGAAATTAAAACCATAATGAGAATCCACTTTATACCCACTAAAGTGTTTCTAGTCAAAAAGATAGTAACAAATTTTGATAGGGAGGTGGAAAAATTGAAACTCCTATCATTACTGATGGGAATGTAAAACAGTGCAGCCACTTTGGAAAACAGTTGGGCAATTCCTCAAAATGGTCACCATAAAGTTACCATATGACCCAGCAATTCTCCTAGGTTTATAACCTAGAGAAATGAAAACATATGTGTACATAAAAACTTGTACATGAATGTTCACAGCAGCATTATCCACAAGAGCCATAGGTAGAAACATCAACTGATGGACAATCAAAATATGGTATATCCACACAACGGAATACAACTTGGCAATAAAGAGGAATGAAGAATTAACACATGCTACAAGCTGGATTAACCTTAAAAACATATTAAGTGGAAAAAGCCAGTCATAAAAGACCACATACTGTATACCATTTATATGAAATGTCCAGAATAGGCAAAATTTAGGGAGACAGAAAGTAGACTAGTGGTTGCCTAGGGCTGAGGGAGTTAGGAGGAAATAGGGAATGATTCCTAATGGGTAGGGGCTTCTTTTTGGGGAAATGGAAATGTCCTAAAATCGACCATGGGTATGGTTCCACAACTTTGTGAATGTACTAAAATCCACTGAACTGTATACTTTAAATAGGTGAACTATATGTATGTGATTTATTTCTCAATAACACCTAAAAAAAAAAAATTCACACACACAAATGCAAATACAAACTGAATGGTTCTATTGAATGTTAAGTTTTATCTCAAAATATTTAATAAAATGTAATCTAGCTTAAAAAATTCCACGAAAAAGCTAAAATTATTTTGTTCATATCTATTTGACCAAAAAAAAAAAAAAAAAAAGAGGAAAAACACAAGGTCAACAGACACAGGGTAAAAAAGGTGAGCTGAGGCCTGAACAGGAGTTTTCTGACTCTTTACCCTCTTCGTTTCACCAGCTATGTCTGTAACATTTTGAAACCTTGCCACGAAGAAATACAACGCTGGAGGGCAAGAGACAAATAATGATGTTTGTGTTCTCCCAGAGGAGTTTCTGGGGAAACTCAAATTTATATTATCATTTATTGAGCCCTCACGCGGTAGCATTTATAATTTCTCATCGCTTCCCGCTTTTAAACTGACTTTCTTCAACTCTACAGGAGGAAGGGTATCCAGTGCCTGGGCAGTCCCGGCCAGCAGTGAAGCAAAATAAGCCCAAGAAAGCACTTCTCCAGATCTTCTAGCCAAAGCAAAAACTTTCATAAGCTGGCATGTGTCTTCCTACTCTTACAACCGCGCTTAAGGACCGACAAGATTAAAGGGACTTCAATCAGTCGCGTGTTCAATGGGGCACACCCCACCGTCCTTTAGCGAGCCCTGAGACCCAAGGGGAAGTGTCACCAAATGGCAGAGAGATGCAGGGGTCCAGGAAGAGGTGAGGGAGCGCGGGGGTGGGACAGACTGCCCGACAGCCGCCCGGGTCCCGCAAGGAGGGTGAAGAGTGTGAGGGTCACGCCCGGTGCAAGGTGCCCGAGGTGGTCAGCCGGCCGGAGCGGCCGAAGGGAAGGAAGGGGGAGCGCGGGCGCTCCGAAGGGACGCGACGAAGCTGGGCCGCACTCACGAAACGCTGGTAGAAGCGGACCAGCCGCGGCTTCCCGTGGTTGTTGAAAACCAGAATCGCTTGAATCATCTTTGCCGGCCACGTTTCTCCCACCGCCGGCAGCTCTCACAAAGCATTTCCTTCCGTCACAACACGGCCACTTCCGCTGGGTGCGCTGCGGAGCGAGGCCGGCGGAAACGTGCCCCCGCGCCCAAGGGCCCGGCCGCGAAGAGTCCGGCTTCCCTGCACCCCTAGGAGAAAGCTCCGGGGTGGGCGGCGGGCTCGCGGGGGTCGGGCCGGTTATGACCGCGGGGCCGGGCCGGGGCGTCACCTCGGCTAGCATCGGCTTGCCAGTCAGGGCCTGGGCAGGGCGCGAACCCGGACCTCCGCCGCTCGCCCAGACGGAACGCTTGCCGCAGAATCCAGGGCGGAGCACATCGGAAAAGCCGAAGCTCCCGAAAGCAGCCCGGCTCCCAGGCGACCGGGCGGCGGGGACCTCTCTGTCCCGCCGTCCGCGCGAGAGCGTACAGTCCTGCCTTCCCCGTCACACTTGCAGGACGGTCCGCAGTGTGGAGGTGCCCGCTAATTTAGCCACTGGCCGCTTAGGGGACGTTTGGTTCATTTTCGTTTTTCCGTGTTACGTACAATGCTGCAGTGAATTACACAAATGCGTGCTCGTGCAAAAGGGCCGTTTCTCCGTGGTCGGTAGTGAAGGTGGAATCAGGGACTCTTCCATGCATATCCACGTGGCGATCCCAAATTGGTAGGTTTTGTTTCTCCTTCTAATGACTTAGTGGGGGTGAGGGGGAGCCACGTCCCTTATTGCAGCTAGAGCTACGCGTTGGAATCACCTGCCCAGAGGACTGACCGTGGACATCAAAAGCCTTTAAAATATAGAGAACATTCGGCCCAGCATTTCCAGTTGTAGAATTTATAATAAAAAAATTGTGGACGTGTGAAAAACCTCAAGAATGTACATCTCAGGGAACATGGCTGGCTCAGTCGGTTAAGCCTGTACCTTCGGTTCAGGTCATGATCCCAGGGTCCTGGGATTGAGTCCCATCTCGGTCTCCTTGCTCAGCGGGGAGCCTGCTTCTCCCTCTCTCCCTGTCTGCTCCTCTCCCTGCTTGTACTCTCTCTCTCTGACAAATAAATAAAATCTAAAAAAAAAAAAAAAAAAAAAAGAATGTACGTCTCAGCAGTGTTAACTTCAGGGAAAAATGGGAAACAAATTATTCTGAAACGAGTTATTTGTTAAATGCCTTGTTCCGCAGGCACATGAGGAATATTAAATGGTCATGAAAAATAATACTGTGGGGGCGCCTGGGTGGCTCAGTCGTTAAGCGTCTGCCTTCGGCTCAGGTCATGATCCCAGGGTCCTGGGACTGAGCCCCGCATCAGGCTCCCTGCTCCACGGGAAGCCTGCTTCTCCCTCTCCCACTTCCCCTGCTTGTGTTCCCTCTCTTGCTGTGTGTCTCTCTGTCAAATAAATAAATAAAATCTTTAAAAAAAAAAAAAATAATACTGTGAAAGGTATATGGTACAGGTAACTGTTCATGGCATATCTGTAAGTGAAAAGATCACACAAGGTATGTACATGGATGTCCCACTTGGTAAAAGACTGTAAGTAGATACACCAAAATATGAATAATCATCATGTCTGATGGAATGACAGCATCACAAAGTGTTCAGCACAGGCCCTTGTAACAGCACTGCCCTGGTTAAAACCCTGGCTCTGTTGACCACCTGGGTATTTTGGGCAAATGCCTTCATCTGTAAAACAGGTATGGTATGTTTCCTTTACTATAAAACTAGGTTTTTTTCTACTTGAAAAAAATTATTCCACTTAGATGGTTAAACACAAAATTAGTTCCTGTTTGTAAGCACTTGGCACAACGCATGGCATATAATTTAGTACATAAGCGATTTAACAAACAGCAGTGAAATTCGGTGTTTTTCATTTTTTGAATTTTCTAAAATAAATATGTATTACTCTTGGTGCCAGATTTTTTTTAACTTAAAAAAAACGAAGGGTTAAAGGGTTAAGCATTGGACTCTTGATCTCAGCTCAGGTCTTGATCTCAGGGTCGTGAGTTCAAGCCCTGCGTTGGGCTCCACCCTGGGTGTGGAGCATACTTAAAAAAAAAAAATCCAAAGTCAATAAATATGCACTGAAACTTGACAAAATGTTTCAAATGTTGAGGAGAAATAGCAAAGAAAATTCTAAAACAGAAGAATAATGAGGGGGACTTAGCTCTACCAACTATTAAAACCTACTATGATAGTTCAAATTGTTACTATAGGGAGACTTATTGAAATAGAATAATAATTTAAGTATAAAATAACTTTAGTATGTGATGTAGGAGCCATCATAACTTGAGAGTGGGAAGGAATCCAATAAATATGTTGGGATAACTGGTTAGCAATTTGAAAATAAGCTATTTAGTTATCTCACTTCCTACCCTTTCACAAATTAAAGGCGGAGTGGATTAAAGGACTTAAATGTAAAACCAGGTAATAACCAAAATGGAAGAATTGAAACTGAGTAACATCTGAAAGGAGAATATAAGCTTAGAAGCAATAAAAATCACAAAAAGTCAACAGACATATCTATATAAAGATTTTATGTTTGTAAGAAAATCAATTTTTTAAAAACAGAAAAGTTGTTAAAATATGGTAAATGGTTATGTTTAAAATTTAAATAGCCGAAAAGACCTCCACCTTCAGTATATAAATAGGCAAAGAAACTGAGTAAGCAAAGAGGAAATATATCTAGGTAATGAACATGGAAAAATGTTCAAGCTCACTATTAATCGAGGGGAAAGGCTAATCACAAAGTATTAACTTTAAAGTATTGTTTTTACCTTATCAAATATCATTTTTTATTTTACTTTATTTTAAAGATTTTATTTATTTATCTGACAGAGAGAGACACAGCAAGAGAGGGAACACAAGCAGGGGAAGTGGGAGAGGGAGAAGCAGGCTTCCTGCGGAGCAGGGAGCCCGATGTGGAGCTCGATCCCAGGACCCTGGGATCATGACCTGAGCCGAAGGCAGACGCTTAACGACTGAGCCACCCAGGCGCCCCTCAAATATCATTTTTTAAATGTTATTACACCCAATTCTGGCAAGGGTAGCAGGGAAATGGTCCTCTCCTACAGTGCTGGTAAAATTATAATTTAGAACAACACTTTTGGGAAGCAATTTGACAATCTAAAAAAACTTTTACAAAAAACTCCTAGATTCCCAGTAATCTGACTCCTGGGAATCTGTCCCTAAAGAAATAACCTCAAAGTACGGGCGCCTGGGTGGCTCAGATGGTTAAGCGTCTGCCTTCAGCTCGGGTCATGATCCCAGGGTCCTGGGATCGAGTCCCGCATCGGGCTCTCTGCTCCTTGGGAGCCTGCTTCTCCCTCTGCGTCTCTCTCTGTCTCTCATGAATAAATAAAAAAAAATTTTTTTAAAAATAAAAAAAAAGAAATAACCTCAAAATACAAAAATACGGTAGGGGGGTGGGAGTGGGGGATGGGGGGGGGGGGGGGCTGGGGGGGGGGCAGGGCAGGGAGGCTGTATGGGTGAGATTTAGGGAACTATATAATCTAAAACACTTACTGACATGTTAATTAAATTAGCTCTAAGTAGGAATCAATTAATTATCCAAAAATTGGACAATGATAGAGCTATTAAATGGTAGTCAATCCTTAAACAATGGTTATGAAGACTGTGTAGCAATATGGAAAGTGATTATATAACATTAATTGAAAAAGGATTATCAAATTTTATGTGTAGGTATGGTATAATAACAATCATGTACACAATTTGTATATTCCAAGAGCGGGCCCCTCCCCCACCTCCATGGCTTTTCAGGTGCTCTTGTCTTGCTGGGGAGTCCCTTTCCTCCTCCATCTACCTGGATTTCTTTCCATCTCCACTCCCGTCGCTATACACCAAACTACTCTAGCCTCTCACTGTGACAATTAAAGCAGTCTCCCAGTTGGGCTTGTTGCCTTCAGTTTCTCTGCAGTCAAGTGATCTTTGATAGAAACAAATCAAATCGTATCACTCTCCCCAGAATCACTGGCTTCCAGGAAGTTAAGGATAAAGTCCTAAAATACTTAACATGCTAAAAATGTCATGCCTGATTTCCTGCATCATCTCAAACAACCTCTACCTCCACCCATTCTCTGAGCTCCAGCCACAAAGGCCTTTTCCTTCCTTCCTTTCTCCCTCCATCTCTCCCTCCCTCCCTTCCATCCTTCCTTCCTCTCTCTCTCCCTCCCCCCCTTCCTTCCTCTCTTCCCCTCACCCGCCACTCCACCTGTCCTTCATCTCTTCCCCGCCCACCCAAGACACTAAGCCCATTTGTTGCCCAGGGTTTCCCCCACTGACACACCGGACCTCCTTTTTTTGGAATGGTGGCCTGCCTATATGACCTTGCCATACCCTTTGGCCACAGTGCTATGGGCAGCAGGGCGCCCTCACCAGGTGTCTCTATTCTAGTCAATATCCCCCATTCTCCTGCTGCTTAACCACTTCCCTGGCCACCCCCATGGTTGAGGCCCCAGCACGCTCAACACCCAGCCAGCCCCATTCAGACACAGGACACCAGGGAGGCAGCTATTATAACAGTCAAGGTGAGAGGTCACAAGGGTCTGAACTAAGAAAAGGGCAACAAGAACAGAAGAGATCGTGAGCAGACCAGTGACCTGTGACTTCAGGTGGCCTCACTGAAGTGTGAATCCCAAGCCTCACAGCCATATTGTCAAGCCCAGGCTCAAATATGCAAGAAGGTAGATGAAAATTGGAACCATAGTAATAAATTCTGGAAGCGTAATATTACCTGCTCAACTGCTAATACCAATAGAACTGATTTCAGCCTGGGCAGACCATCAGTCAGGGGTTTAGGCAAGTTCCCTAAAGTCTAAGAATATAACCGCATTTCACAGAGCCAGGACTCCTCTGGCCCCCATGTCCAAGGTCCTTCTGTAGGCCAAGGAGGCAAAGGACGGGGGAAGAACATAAGCTTTGCTTTCGACAGCCCTGGATTTAAATCCTGGCTGTTCCACTTAGCAGCTGTGAATCTGGGCAAGTAGCCTTAACCTTTCTGAAGCCCCTTTTCTTCCCTGTAGTGTACATGTGGAAGCAGAATAACCCAGTAAAGAATACAGAGTTTGAAATCTGACTGCCTGGGTTGAAATTCCTCTTTCCTCTATATACTATAGATGGAGCCTCTAAGCTTCGGAATCATATGGAAAAAATTGGGAATAATAATCACACATACCTCACGGGATTGCTGTGACAGTGAAGTAAGATAGTGCAAGTGCTTAGCAAGTACAAGTTTCCCCTACTATCCAAAAAGTACAGCATTCCTACGAAACCTTTTGTAAACTGAAATGAGAGACAGCGAGGAAGCAATCACCATTCATTTATATGGAAAAATTTTTGAGCGTTTTCTTAGGCTTTTCTGGGCACATCTTGCTGACACACACACGAAATCAACTGAAGTAAAGCATAGATGTTCCCAGGAGAGGAGACTGGTGGGGTCGCTCTCACTACTTGGGGTGCGCGGCCTCTATAATGGCTCCCTGTGAAACAAATGCTGAACGCTATTTTCATTTTTTTTTTTTGCCTTATTTTCATAAAAACGCAGATTTCTTTTGGTTAGAAAAAACAGGTACTGAGGTAGGTCTTTCATGAACGTCAGGTGTCCTAATATAACTTTTGAAAAGCAGGGGATATGTACGCTAGCACCAGGAAGCACTCGACAGTCAGTGGCTACGATTATCATCATGGAAAGCATCTAGTGCCGTGTTCGATACATTAGGGGGCTCAACACTTGTTAGTTCACCACCACCCTCTCTTGTCCCTGAGGCCAGCAGGATCCAAATGCCACCAAGTCTCTGCCCCATTCTTAGGACACGTGGATTTCAACTCCACAAGCCGTCCTGGATCTGAGTGCGGGCGCACTACCCAGCAAGGCGATGTTCATGATCAAAAAGACATGGCTTCCTTCTTACAGGATCACTGCTCAGCTGGAAGACCGTTAATACCTGACATAACCCGGTCAATGCAGAGGAATCCTTTTCTGAAGATTTACTCACTCATAAAAAGTTCTCAAAGTACAGAACGATAGCGGAAAAGGTGTTATCAAAATGTGGCCTGGCAGGGTGAGCCTGAAAGGTGGGGACCAGCCAGCCACACCTGTGAAGACTCTAGGCCTCCCTGAGAACAGCATCCCCAGCAAAGCAGCCAGGGAGGTCAGGAGACAGCAACCCCCCAGTGTGGCAGAGAACCAGAGGAGGAATAAAGAACTGGCAGGTCTAGGGGAGGAAAAGGGCACAGAGGGGACAAGGAGGTTTGAACAGGAGAGCAAAGACTATAACTCAGAGCACTGGGCCGGGGGGGTGGGGGGGGGGGGGGAGCAGGCGTGGAAGGTATAGGAGAAAATATGAGGGCAGAGGAAGGGACCCCTGAGCCACTCTGCATGCAGATGAGGGACATTCCCCAAGTCTACACAAAGACCAAGTTTGGTTCCACTGACTGCTTCCAGAAACAAGGCTGCCATTTAAGGGCAAGGGCCACCACGGAAACATCTAGAAGATCTAGACGCACATCGAGGGAGGGCCCCTCCATGAGCCACAGCATGGGGCGCCACTGTTCATGTCACCGTCTTGGATTTGATTTTAGCACTGCTTATTCCAAGAGCATTCCATGGCAGCTGTAGGAAGAACCAGGGAAGGCTTGGCGGACCGCTCCCTCGAACTCCAGAGTCGATGTTGATGGAAGAGATTCTCAGCAGTGCTGGTGGGCCCGGGAGGCGCTTCACTCCCACTCGCCTCAGTCGTCCTCGGGGTTAAGTAAAGAGGTATGAACAGAGCGCATTTCATAAAAGTCTCCTATAAGTCATCAGACAAACAAGGGTTCCCTTGAGGGGTACCAGTGGAACCCTCAGCCACCTTTCTTGGCTTCACCTCATTTGAGCGGGCCCAGGGATCGGGTCTGGTGGCTCTAATTGTTTTTCATTCTGAGGGGACTCCAGACCCTCCACTCTTTCTGCCCTGCTTTCTCTGGCAAGTATCATTATCCGCATCACCCAGGTAAATAGCCCATTCTTCTGTGACTTTGTTTTAAATGTTCAATTTGGGGCCTTTTGACATCAATTCAAATCTTCGGGTGAAATACGCTTCAGAAAAACACATCGACCGTGGATAGACTAAAGATCAACTAGGGGGCTGATCCTTGGCAAAAAAAAAAAAAAAATACCCAACCTAGTGAGGACCAAGCCAGCCATTTTCCAGCCACTTTGGGCAGGGAGCCCAGAACGAAGGACGGGGAAAAAAAATGCTCATTCAGCTCAGCTGCCACAACATGGCTAATGTATTCACTGGAAGTGAAAATGTTTGGAGATTTAACGGCATCAGGTTTCACAGGTTCCCCTCCATAGTCCGTTCTTTCCATCCCTTGCTTTTATCAATCTTTGGGACTTTCTTGTAGATTGGCACAGCTCAGACCCACCAAAAAGAAAGGTCTCAAGTGGTCACCGTTCATTCCTTGAAAAGAACTTTCCTGAGGCTAACACACACTCAGGAATCCCGTGGAATTCCACCACAGCTGGGGGTGTGAAATGTGTGCTGCTGCGTTCTTGTCCTACACCCAACCTCAGCCCGTGCAGACAAAACTCCTGCCGAGAGGTAAACTGTACCAATGCCGGGCCCACAGTCATCTCTCTTGACCTACCCACTCCTCGTCCTCCGCCCCGTCCCCCTGCTCTCGGGTCTCCGCTGTGGCTCCCTCCGAAGACTTCTGGGCCATGATGTTGTCTGTCCAGGATGCCCCTGTCTTTCCATCACCAGCAAAATTACACTTGGTCACTGTTCCAGCCTCAAGTTTGGCTAATGACTCTGAAAGGAGGGAAGAAGTTGAATGGCCCATCTCCCTATTTTGGGGGGGCTGGCCTGTTCTGCTGGGGTCTCCGAGGCCTGGGTTAAACCACTGTTCTCTCAGACCTGGGTGCCCTCGGGGAGGCCCTGAGTGTGATCCCCGAGGCACTAGATAGGAGACATCACCCACAGGAACCACGGGACTGGGCGGCACCCCAGGATCCAGAGTGTCTAGGCTGTTGGCCCCAGGGCACTTGTCCAGAGACTTAGGACTAAATCTCAGGACTAAGCAGACCTGGCCTGCTCCCATGCGTTCTAAGCAGGAGGGGTAGAGGAGCCTCAGACAGGAGGCCAGGAGCCTCTTCAGGCCACGGGGACATACTCACCCAGGAAGGGGCCATCGCCTCGAGTTTTCAGCCGTACCCCGACCCCCGGCTCCAGCTCCATCGCCTCCATCTCTGACTCGGACATCCAGAACGCCACTGTCTGGTCGGGGGTAAGGCTCTCCGTCAGCGCAAGCAGCTCTGACTTTTGTATCAGTGCTTTCAGCGCCTCGGGCGTGAGTCTGTCCGTGTCCCCCGTTGCTTCCACCTCTGTAGGCACACAGCACAAGAAGGTCGTTACTGCTGGAAAAGCAAGCACGCAGGGGGGTCTTTCAGGAGCCAGGGGAGGCCTGAGTGTTCTACATACTCATAAGCACCTGAAGGTAGAGCTCTGCGACCCCATGGTGCCGGGACTCACCGGGGGGACTCCTGGCAGAGGAGTTACGGGCGTGGGCTCTGGAGCCAGGCTGCCGGGTGCTGATCTGTTTACAAGCCACGTGAGCTCGGGCAAGTGACTTAACCTCTCTGGGCCTGACAGATGGGGATAAAAACGGTACCTACCTGATACGGCTGATGTGAGGTGTAAGTGAAGTAACACACGTAAAGCACTCAGCACAGTGTCTGTCGCGTGGGAGACCCTCAATGCATGTAAATGTCTTAATTAGTCCTTTTTGACACAGGAGAAAATGAAGGCTTAGAGAGGTCAGGTGAGTTGCCCAAGGTCACACAGCTAGTCAGTGGGGGAGGCAGGATCCCAAGCCCCCACAGAATTCTGCCTTCCCACGGAGTCCCCAGTGACGAGCCAGGGTTCTCTCCAGGCTCTCAGGGTCTCCGGGCTGGGCTGGGGTCTGCTGTAATGAGCAGCAAATGGTGGTGATCCCCATACTCTTCCTCGGCCTGTTCATCCCCATCCTGGCAAAGCTTGGGGCTCAGGGAGGATTCCAATAGCCTCACCTGCCTGCCCCAAATGTCCCAAATCTGCAGATCCCGGGTTGGGGACCAGGGGGTGGGCAGCGGTGTCCCAGACTGAGCAGTGAGGACTTGCAGGGCCAGGAGGACTCACAAGGCCCCGAGACCTCATGAACGTGTGCACAGCGACCTCCCACCTCAGCAACCCCAAACGGTCCTGCAGGTGGTCCTCTCCACACCAGCAGCCGGGGGCAGGGCTCTGCTGGAGAGCAGCCAGCCAGCCCAGGGAGCCCACACCCCCTTCCGTCAGGGTGTAAAACCTCCAAGCTCTGTCAGGAATGCTTTCTGGGGTTCCCCAGATGCCTCACTCCCACCAAGGGCTTTTGAACAGATCCCTTCTGCTCAGCCCTCGCCCTGCTTAACGTCCCTCAGACAAACCTCCTCACCTCCACTTCCCAAGATAGCAGAAGCCAGAGGTGGGGCTACTCACCCCCTGCCGCCACCTGTCAATTTACCGATAAGCACATGAAACCTCTCTTCCTTCTCTTCTGTTTCTGTCTCAAAGGACCACGGGTCCCCCTCCCGCCTCAAGCCAGTTCCTCCATCTGGGCTCCAGATCCCACCCCCTCCCCCTCCTCGGGGACCTGGCTCTCCTTCTCCATACTGGATCTTTCCTTAATGCCCTCCTGAATTCTGGCTTTGACACCCACTACTTCAGACGCCCCCCACCCCCACTCCCACCCTGACCGGGGTCACTGGGAGGCTCTTCATTGTGAGCCTGCCGGAGGCTCCGCAGTCCCCACTTTACTGGGCCCGAGATAGCACCTGACCCCATTGCTACCTCTCCCTCATATTCCACACCCCACCTTCACTGAGCCTCAGGGACACACGGGCTCCCCCTCTCCCTCAGCCCTCTGCAGGGGTCCCTCCTCCTGCCCCTTACAGGCTCCTTCCCTGTTCTCCTGTGGTTGCTCTTCCCCAAGATGGCCTCCTGGGCGACTCCATCCTCTTTTATAGCTTCAGTACCAGCGGTGTGTCATGACTCCTAAACATGTGCCTCCAGCCCAGCCCGCTTCCTGGGTTCTAGAACTGTGTCCCCAAGGCCCCAGTGGACATTGACCTCTCCCCGGAAGTGCGACCACACGTCCCAGACAGAACTCTTCTCCCCACACCTGCAGCCAAGCCCAAACCCCAGGGTCGTCCCTGACTCCTCCCTCACTCTCCCCGTCTCCAAACACTGAGGCCACTGTCCCTCCTCTGTCTCCAATCTGTCCACTCTCCATCCTCACCGACAGGCCCTTAATCCGGCCATCACAGCCTCCTAACAGGCCCGCTGGCCGCCCCTCTTTCCTGCTGGAAAGAGGAATGAAGTCACCAAGGGCCTAAGAATCACATGGGAATTTGGGCAGGAAAATGGAGGCTCTGCACAAGGGCAGTGAGAGCCCAGAGCCGGGTACATGGACGACTCTGCCCGACTGCAGGAGTCGGCAGGAGGTGGAAGGCCAGCCAGGCCCTGGGGATTGAGGTGGGGCACTGGGGATCCTCTGAGTGAATGGGGGGGCAGGAAGGAGTCCAGTCAGGGTCCCTCAGGCCAGACATGGGCTTCAAGGCCAACCACAACTAAGACACTCAGTAGGGGCCACGAGACCCCTAGAGACACAGAAAGGCCACAGGGTCGGGAGGCCCTGAGGGAGGAAGGATGGAGGATACCTACCGTAGGATGACATGAGGAAGCCCGTGTTCACCTTCCTGGTGGCGCTGAAGTTGGGCTCGATTTCATTTCCCTTGGGGTCGAACTTCCGGCGATGGATGCGACTGGGCCTGATGTACAGCACAGAGTAGTGCTCCTGGGGCCGGAGAGAGAGTGAGGGGGGTGCTTCGCTCCCCCCATCCTCCAACACACACACTCCCACAGGGCTCCACTGCAAACTGCCCCCCCAACCTCTCCCTCCACCCTGAATCCCACCTCAGCGCCAAAAGATATTCAAGCTGGGCAGATGCACCCCCACCCCCGGCCCAATATTCATTCATTCATCCAATCGTGTGCTTAGTACAGCACCTGCCACACAAAATGAACCACGTAGACAGCCATGAGACGGCAAGCCCCGGGCCTGACCCCACGGTCTCCACCCAGCCAGAGACAGAAAACACAGACACAAAACCATAACCCAAGCACCAAGGACCCCAAATACTGTGAAGCAGGAGTGAAAGAAGCCAAAGTGTCATGGAAAGGGCTGTGTAAGGGTTCTGAGTGAGGGCGGCCATTGTGCCTCTTCCAACACATGTGGGACCTGAGGCAAATCCCTCCTAGCCTCAGTTTCCCCTGGGGCAGGGGGACAACGTGCTGTCTACTTTCAGGAGTGCTGTAAAGGTTCAATGAGAGGATAGAGGAGCAAGCACAGTGGGAGACACGGAGCGAGCTGGCCACGCTGTTTGCCAGCTACTCTAATACAAGCAGGTGGACGACATGCTCCCAGAGACTGAAGAAGAGGAATCCACCTCCTAGGAGAAACAGAAAAGGCAAGGTCTCCAAGGCTGGAGAGACCTACGACTGCGGGGGGGCGGGGAAGGGTGTAGGGAGACTGTTCAAAGCCTGGGACAGGTACGAAATCAAAGTCAAGGTCCCATGTGCGTGTCTGAGCAACGCAGGGCACGCAGAGGCCTCGTGGGCACCCAGGCTAAGAATGCAAGTAGGATCAGTTTGAGATGGGCCTTGAGCTGGTACTTGGGAGTTTGGACTTGATCTGGTAGACAAGAAGGAATCCCCAAAGGTTTCTCAGCAGCAGCGAGATCCTCAGAGATGCCTTTCGGGAAACAAGCTGGCTGCAGGGCAAGGACGAGCGCTGGGGGCAGCCAGAAGGAAGGAGGGGCAGGTGCAAGTTCGATGAGGACAGGCGAAGTTCCTGAGGCCCACGTGAGGCCAGTGGAAAGAGGAAGGGAAGGGCCAGGGAAGGGATGGTCAAGGGAGCAGGCCAACAGGACCAGGCACGGCTGGCCTCGGGGAGAGGGGAGGAAGAGACAGTGGGGGCTTGCAGGCCTGTGACCAGCGGCTGGGAGGTCTATTGCCTTATCACGAGGAAGGAGGAACTCAGAGGAGGCAAGTTCGGGCCGGGCTAAGAGAGCCCCACATCAGGCTGGAGTTACTAGTGTTGGCTCTGCTGGGCAGGCTGGCTGGGGGCTCTGGATTGGTTGTCTACGCTGCGGACTTGCACACTAAGGAGGGGGTGGGCGAGCAGAGGCTCTCCCCTGGGCCGCAGAACAGCAACAGGCTCTGAGTAACCAGGCCTCTGGCCTGCCTCAGTGGCAAGGAGATGAGCGCGGCCTTAGAGACCAAGGAGCTAAGGTGGTCAGCACACCAGAGTGGGGCTGTATGGAAGAGGTTGGAAATTCAGAACTAGTGCTCGGGAAAGCGACACGGGCAAGCAGAGGTGTGTCTGTGCACACCTGAGATGGCGGGGTGACAGACGGCATGATCCCAGGGGCGTGAGAGCGCAAGGGAAGAAGGCGTGCAGACACGGGAGATGCGGCCCCCGGCAGGGTCAACAACACAGACTGTAGGCTGGACAAAGGCCCTGCACACAGCAACCCACCTCCCACCCCAACGTCCCCACCTGTAATGCACGAGGAGGTCCCAGAAACCCAAAGTGCCCAGCCACACACAGTGGTATTCAAAGACGAGCGAGCCCATGCCAAGAGATTCACCACTTTGCAAAGGGAGAGCTCCTTCTAAAAGCAAATTCCACCAGTACATTTAAAATAATGCAATTCCAAAAAATTCCAAGGACATGAGACCTCCCAGGAACAGACCTGGTACCTAGAAAGGGGAAGGTCACTGCTGACCCCGTCATACCCGCACAGGCTGCTAACCCGCTCTGACCTTGGCCATCAGGCCCTCGGGCAGCGGGAACCACCAGACCAGAAGCCAGGAATCTGGGCCCTCCGCCCTCCCAGAATAAAGAGCCATTCTTCCTGCCCACCCAGCAAGGCTCCCAGCACTCTAAACAGAAGGCAACAGGACCTCTTCACAGTGCCTTCCAGCTCACACACAGCTTCAGCCCCGAACCAGTCACCTCACCCCTTCTGCTCTCACCCTCCCAATCCCAGCCCCAAACACGCCACTGGGGTTAGGGCTGGTCTGTCTTGTCAGCAAGAAGCCAGGTCCTGCCCTCTGTCCTCCGCCCAGCACAGTCCCAGTTGACCCCTTCCCACCCAGTGGCCCCTTTGGGCTGCTATCTCCCCACCCACCCCCCACCTGCCCTACAAGCCCCTCCAGGAATGAGCTGCACCCCAAGTCTGGGCACTGGCAGAGCCAAGCACAGGGAGATGGCTTGGTGGCTGAGGACCGGGAAGCCAGTGCCGTGCGGGTGTCCCCGGGGAGGCATCCTCACCTTCCTGTCACGGGCATCCAAGATGCGGTGGCGAGACACATCTACCAGTTCTCCCTCCAGCAGGACGCCGTTTCCCCTGGGGATGTGAGAGAAAGAAAGGATCCGCTGCTTCTGTCAGTCCTCAGGGAAGAACCACAAGTTCAACGGCCCAGGCCAGAGTCTGCGCTGGGACAAAAGAAGGGCCCACAAGCATCTGCTAGTCACCTGGCCGCCCCCCACCCCCACCCCAGCAGGCCTGGTACTGAACAACGATTTTCTTTGTGCTTCCCACATGGAGCCTCCATTCCTCCATTTCTCCGAGGGTCCCAAAGGCTGGGGCTCTGCACAGAGGGTAGGGGGGACGCCTCAGGCTGCAAGACCAAGCTGTGGCCCCTCCCACAAGGGCTTACTATAAGCAGAGCCTCAGTCTTCTTATCTACAAAATGGTAGAGTAACAGCCACCTCACTGCTTCTGTGATGATGACAGCATAAATCGTGTAAGTGAAGGTGTTTGTAAACTATTAAGTGCTTGCTAAATAGAAAGGATTTTACTTTTTTATTTAGCCAAATTTGAGGGAGGGGTCTAAGGTGCTATAAAGTATCTTCCTTTTTCACCTGTTTTTTTTCCCCACCTGTTTTAAAACACTTTCCATTCTTCTCCTCATTCATACCCACTTAATGGCGGGAAAACCCAAACTTAGAAGTTTTATGACTAGTCCAAGATCGCCGGGTCCCTCGCCGAGAGGAACTAGATCCCCGCTTCCCGCTCCTAGTTCTCATAAAAAGCAGAACCAAAGGCTTCCCTTTTTAGAGCCACAGAAATGAGAGAGGGGTGGGGACATGAAAGGATGGGCATGAAAATGGAAACTCGCTCTACTTTACTTACCCTACCCACCGCCTCACCTCCAAATTCTTGCGTTTCTAACTGCAAATGGAATGGTCCATTTGTTCTCATAACCTCCCTGCGACAGCCACCCCCCATCCCGAGCCCACACGCGCCTCCAGGCAGGCACTGCCCTCCCACGGCCACGCCAAGCCAACTGCCCCGCGCTCTTGGGGTCACTGCACGACGTCCTCCCTTCCGGGGCGGGAAGCGGGGCGGCCTGTGCCAAGGCCTGCGGGCAGGGCGCCGAGGCAAGTGGCTGGAGTTCATAGTCACGGCTGGGGAGGGGTTGAGACAAAGGTCGGTGCTTTTGAGCTCCGTGTAGGCGTCGGGAAGGGTACGGGGAGGGGGGGGGGTGCAGTGGGGAGATTTAAGCCTATCTGTGTTTTAGGGGGTGCGCTCCGGCTGCAGGGCGCAGGGGAGCGTTGGGGTGGGGGGGTAGCTGTGGCCAGGTCTGCCTTCCCTCCCACCCGCACCCGGACCGCGGTCCCCTCCCCAATCCCGGAGCCCGGGTTCCAAGCCGGGGCCGGAGGGCCGGCCCAGGGGGTCGGAGAGGCGGGGGCAGAGCGCGGCGGGCCTACCCCTGGTGGATGGCGGGGTCCCAGGCCCCCGGCAGCCGCGCGCTCCGCACCGCCTTGTTCCGGAGGGCGCAGTCGTGGTAGATGCGGCTCATGATGCGCACGGCCGCTGTGCCCGCGGGCCTGGCGCTGGTCGGCGGCGCGCGGGGTCTCGGGCTGGGCGCGGGGGAGCGCGGGGGGCGCGCGCCGGGCAGCGATTCCCAGGCGCGGATCCGGGAAGGGCGCGGTCCGGGCCCGGCCTGCCCGGGCGGGATTTAAAGGGGCCGAGCCCCATTCCTGCCGCGGGACGGCGCGCGCGGGAGGTGGGCTTCCGGGAAGACCCGCCGCAGTTGGGGCCTCGTTGTGGGCGTGGGGGGAGCCAAGTCCTCCCCTTTCCCTCCCTTTCTGGTTACTAGAGGGAGACCCCCGCCCCAACACACGCACAAAGGGGAAATTGAGGCCCAGAGATCCTACAGGATCAGCTCTGGAAGGAGCAGGAATGGAGAAAAGGGAACAGTCTTCAGGGATGGCGGGGTGGTCCTCACAGAAGCTGCTCTTTATGCTTTGCCCAAGGTCCCACAGTGGCTGAGGAAGGGGTTCCAGAGATCGGTGCCTAGGCTTGGGTGTCAGATCAAGGACTTATTAAGGTTTAAATCCCAGCTGTGTGAGTATGAGCAAGTGTCTCAACCTCTCTGAACCCAAGCTTCCTCCTCTATGGGGTCAGCATCAGAGGGGTGGTAACGATTCATAAACTCACTCTAGAACATAGTATTTCCCCTCTCTGCCTTCCCACACAGTTCTTGAACCCCTCCCCAGCTCCCTACTGCCCTTTGCCCAAGTATGTAACAGTGTAGAGGGGCATTTTCTAAGCCTGGGTGCAGGAGTCTGTTCTGACCCTGGGATTGTTGGAGAACCTTGGTTCTCTTAGACCCATCTGTGGCCTCTGGGGGAGCATTCAAAGGGGGGGGTGGCCAGTTAAATACCTGGGAGTCCAAGATGAGCTGTCAGTGGTAGAAGAAACACCCTCTCCCCACACACACATTAAGACTTTGGTGGGTCCTACACACTTGTTTTCAAGGGTTCCTTCCTTGATTAAAAAAAAATTTTTTTAATTATATTTTATGGGTGGGTTGACATAAAGATGAATACATTAATATTATATATTAAAACATTTTCTTGGGGCACCTGGGTGGCTCAGTCGTTAAGTGTCTGCCTTCGGCTCAGGTCATGATCCCAGGGTCCTGGGATCGAGCCCCGCATCGGGCTCCCTGCTCCGCGGGAAGCCTGCTTCTCCCTCTCCCACTCCCCCTGCTTGTGTTCCCTCTCTCGCTGTGTCTCTCTCTGTCAAATAAATAAAATCTTAAAAAAAAAAAAAAGATATAGAACATGTCAAGGACCCATGAAGAGCTTCCCACTGTCCCTAGTTTCTAAAAAAAAAAAAAAAAAAAAATTTTCTTCAGCCTAAAAATTCTTTTCTTCTTCTAATTTTTTAAAGAAATTAAAACATTTTCATGGGTCCTAGGCATTGTGTCAAATGGCTTGTTACCTCCCCTCCTCCCTCCTCAGTCTGGCCTACCTGGCTGTTCCAGAAAGTCTGAGAGAGAAGGACAAGAGCCCTAGTGGGCTCTGAGCAGAACGAGCTTTGGGCTTTCTCTCTTCAAAACTCCCTAGTTGATTTAAGGAACTCCTACAACGTAATAGCAAAAAACCAAATAATCTGATTTAAAAATGGACAAAGGAACTATATAGATATTTCTCCAAAGAAGACATACACATGGCCAACAGCTCCGTGAAAAGCTGCTCAGCATCACTAATCATCAGGGAAATGCAAACCAAAACCACAATGAGATCTCATCTCACACCTGTTAGGATGGCTAGTATCAAAAAGACAAAAGATAAGTATTAGGATGTAGAGAAAAGGGAACATTGATACACTGTTGGTAGGAATGTAAACTGGTGCAGCCACTGTGGAAAACGATATGGAACTTTCTCAAGAAATTAAAAATAGAACCATCATATTATCCAGCAATCACACTTCTGGGTGTACATCCAAAGGAACTGAAACAGGATCTCAAAAGGATGCCTGCCCTCCTATGTTCCTTGCAGCATTGTTCACAATAGCCAAGACATGGAAGCAATTTAAATGTTCATCAATGGATAGATGGGGGAGGAAATATGGTATATACATACAATGGAATATTATTCAGCCTTTAAAAAAAAAGGAAGGAAGTCCTGCCATTTGTAACAACAAGGATGAACCTGAGAGTGAAAGAAACCAGACACGGGAAGACAAATACTGCATGATCTCATTTACATGGGGAATCTAAAATAGTCAAACTCACAGAAGCAGAGAATAGAACGGTGGTTGTCAGGGGCTGGGGGGAGGGGGAAATGGGGAGGTAGAAGTCAAAGGGGTACAAAGTTTCAGGTATACAAGATGAATAAAGACCTAGAGATCTACTGTACAGTATAGTGCCTATAGTTAATATTGATTTATGTACTTAAAAATTTACTAAGAGGGTAAATCTTTTTTTTAATTTTTTTTTAAGATTTTATTCATTTATTTGAGAGAGAGACAGCTCATAAGCAAGGAGGGGGGCAGAAGGAGAGGGAGAAGCAGATTCCTCGCTGAGCATGGAGCCCAATGCAAGACGCGATCTCAGGACCCTGGGATCATGACCTGAGCCGAAGGCAGACGATTAATCAACTGAGCCACCCAAGCACCCTTAAGAGGGTAAATCTCATGTTAAGTGTTCTTATCACATGCATAAAATAATAATAGTAATAAATAAACTTTTGGAGGCAATGGGTATGTTTATGGCATAGATTTTGGTGATGGTTTTTTTGGGTGTGTACTTATCTCCAAACTCATCAAGTTGTATACATTAAATATGTACAGCGATTTGTATGTCAATTATGCCTCAATAAAATGGTTTGAAAAACAAACAAAAAACCCCAGGCTGGTTGCAACCACATGGCTGGTGTGCTCCCCTATCTGTCAACTTCCCGCTCCAATGGCTTCAAATCTCCACTGCCTTATGTGGCAGCTACTAGCTACATATGGCTATTTTAATTTTAGTTTTAATTAATTAAACCTAAGTAAACTTCAATTATTCCATCTCACCAGCCACATTTCAAGGGCTTCATAGCTAGCAACATGTGGCTAGTGGCTGCCATTTTGGACAGCACAGACACAGGACACTTCCATCACTGCAGAAAGTTCTATGGGACAGCACGGCTGTAAATCCTTTTCTGAGAAGAGTAATCCCTTGCTTACTGGGCTCTATGACTTCACCCCATCAGTACAACTGGTAGACCAGGCACCAGCAAGACAGGAAGCTAAAAGAACAAGAAAACATTTTTTAAACATATTTATCTCCTAAAGAGCACCAATCATCATGGGGAAAAGACCAGAACTTTGTTGGACTTCCTTATACCTATTTGTAGGTTACTGATGTTTCTATATTAAATTATAAACCATGAGGGGCGCCTGGGTGGCTCAGTCGTTAAGTATCTGCCTTCGGCTCAGGTCATGATCCAGGGTCCTGGGATCGAGCCCCGCATCGGGCTCCCTGCTCCATGGGAAGCCTGCTTCTCCCTCTCCCACTCCCCCTGCTTGTGTTCCCTGTCTCGCTATCTCTCTGTCAAATAAATAAATAAAATCTTTAAAAAATAAAAAAAATAAATTATAAACCATGAGGTACAACATGGAGACAGCTTAAGCTTTGGGCCCCTCAGTTCAACGGCCCCTTTTGAGGACAGGGTTGAGGGCCCCAAACATTATGTTTATATGGGCATATGCTTTTACAAAATTTTCACAGGTGGGACAGTTTTTGGTATAGTCAGTTCAGACCAATATCTTTTTTTTTTTTTGCCTGAATTTTCCTTTGCCTCACATCAGATGATATTGCAATGGACCTGAATGAGAGAACAGTTGACATGAGATACATTTAGTTTGGGCTTTGTGGGATAGATTTATGGGGTCTGTAGTCTTTCCCACTATCATTCAGTTTTTGCAAGCTGTCCTGGTATAGGAGGGCCCTACCAGCCTCTGTGCCAACTCACCTAGGGGAGGGCTCAAAGGTGCAGGACAAGGGGTCCCATCACAGTGGAAATGTGTGCTGCAGCGCCTGGCACTGAGACCGCATGGGGAGAGGACAAGGACCAAACTGTGGAACATAAGGAACTGGAAGCTAGTGTGTAGAAAATTCTCCTACTCACCAGACAGGTAAAACCGTAAGCAGAGGATTGGTTCTTATTAACCTTAGTCAAAATGGACGTTTACTCAGGAATGTTCTCACTAAAGCCGCACATGTCATTGTAAACCCACCAACCTTTTTTTTCCTCTTTTGGTGTGCATGGGACAAAACTGAATTTACCAGGATTTCTGTAGAGCAGAAACAGACAACAGTAAAACCAACAAGAAGTGCCTGTGTGTGTAGTCTTAGATTTTATGCCTCACAACACATCTTAGCATATCTGACACATCTTGTCTTGACAAAGTCTGCTGGTTCCGGAAGAAAGAGAGGGCCAAATTGCCACAAATGCAGTGAAATCACCTGAAGAAAACACACAGACACACCGCAGAGCAAAAGATGCAAAACAAAGGACGCAGTGAAGAGAGCAAGCATAATATAAAATAAGATGCCAGAAGGAGAGCTAAAGCTATCCATCACATTACATCAATAAATGCAAATAGGACAAGCCTTGCTGGGAAAGAAAATCTATGATATGCCTTTGTAGCAGACATCTCTTCAGGCCACATCAGAACCTCTGGTCCTCACATGCCTCTGGGGCCTTTGACCCGTCCTGTCCTAGACCCTCGGTGATGACCAACCCTGCTGACTTCACACAGAAACAATCCTCCACGCCTCACCTCACGGCCACACCTCAACACTTGCCCCCGAAGACAATTGGTCCCAAGGGTGTCCCTTAAAAGAAGACTCTCAGCGTAGGATTGTGAAATTGAATTACCTATTGGTCTGATGGCAATAAGGACACTTGATATGGAAAGTGGGTGGTGGTCACCCTCGGCACAGAGAGGCATCGAAATTCTTGAGGTTTTCATCTGTGGTTAAATGGGGTGAGGTACAGGTGGGAGGTGACATTCTGCTGGGAGATGGAATGTCTGTAGCCTGTGATGGGTCTTGGGGGCAATGATAATTATGAGACATGTGGAACAGGCCAGCTTTTTATGAACGGCAATGGAAACCCTGATGGAAAGAAGGTGATAGGCTCAGGGTAGCCCACGGCCAACCTCAGGATACGCCATGGGGAGCTGTATGGCAGTTTTTAAGGAGACTCATCTCCTGTGGCTCCAGGGCAAACTGCTCTGCAGTCAGGCTCTGCAGCTGATTGTAAGGATGACAGAGCTGCGTGTTCTGTTCCAGCTGTTGCTGGGATGACAGAACTTCCACGCTTCAGCTCACTTCGTCCGGGTACAACCCAGCGGTGCCTTGAGCCCTCCCCAGTGCGTGTCTCTTGCTCTTGCCCTGAGGCATCCACGTTGATGCTGAAGCACGAGACACCTGGGCCCTCTGGGTACCAACCTTGCACAACCCCATATGCAGGGGAGTTAACACCTTGGAGAGAACATTTGAGAATAGGGGGGATGGAAGCTGCCAAGTAAATTCTTTCTCCTTTCTCTCCCTGTACAGACTGTGATGAAAAATAGCTGAAAGGGCAGATGGCCTCTTAGAAGATGGTCCCATGAGATCAGACACTCGCTCCCTCTTATTTCCAAGTGGTGACCCACTGCATAGGGCACCCTTAGACTTGCCCTTCCTGCTTCCCTGCCCCCCAGCGATGTTCCCTTCCTTTGGCTTTCCTGGGATTGCATTCCCTAATAAAGCAGTGGCAAGGGAGATTTGGTCTCAGGCTCTGCTTTTTGAAGAACCCAATCTAATACAATCATATACAAGAATTTTCTAAAACAAAGTGACCCAGAAAGATGTATGTAAAAGGACTTGGCAAAGGGCGCCTGGGTGGCTCAGTCGTTAGGTGTCTGCCTTCGGCTAGGGTCATGATCTCAGGGTCCTGGGATCGAGCCCCACATCGGGCTCCTTGCTCTGTGGGAAGCCTGCCTCTCCCTCTCTCACTCCCGCTGCTTGTGTTCCTTCTCTCGCTGGGTTTCTCTCTGTCAAATAAATAAAATCTTTAAAAAAAAAAAAAAGGACTTGGCAAAGAGGAGAAAGATGCAAACCAAAATGGCAGAGTCACACTTGTAGTAACAGACAAGGCTGAACTTAACACAAAATGCATAAACTCATTTTTTAAAATGGGATTTTGGGGCGCCTGGGTGTCTCAGTCGTTAAGCATCTGCCTTCGGCTCAGGTCATGATCCCAGGGTCCTGGGATCAAGCCCCGCATGGGGCTCCAAGCTCGGCGGGAAGCCTGCTTCTCCCTCTCCTGCTCCCCCTGCTTGTGCTCCCTCTCTCGCTGTGTCTCTCCCTGTCAAATAAATAAATAAAATCTTAAAAAAAAAAGACTAAAAAATAATAATAATAATAAAATGGGATTTTATAGTGCTAAAAATTACAGTCCACAAGGAAACGGAATGAAGTTAATATTGACACGTCAAATAAAGTAGGATTGGAATTCAAAAATAAAACATTATAGGATGAATAGGAATCAAAGGGGATCACAATGAGATCCACATTCACACCCATTAAAATTACTATTATATAAAAACAAAAACAGAAATAACAAATGTTGGCGAGAATGCAGAGAAATTGGAACCTTTGTGCACTGTTGGTGGGAATGTAAAATGGTGCAGCTGCTGTGGAAAGCAGTATGGAGGCTCCTCCAAAAATTACACATAGAATTGCCATATGATCCAGCAATTCTACCTCTGGGTATACACCCAAAAGAACTGAAAGCAGGGACTCAAACATTTACTTACCTACCCATGTTCACAGCAGCATTATTCACAACAGCCAAAAGGTGGAAACAATCCAAATGTCCATCAGTGGATGAATGGATTAAAAAAAAAGAATGTGGCATATACATACAATAGAATATTATTCAGCCTTAATAAAGGAAGGAAATGCAGGGCACCTGGGTGTCTCAGTTGGTTAAGCGTCCAACTCTTGATTTCAGCTCAGGCTGTGATCTCAGGGTTGTGAGATTGAGCCCCACGTCAGGCTCTGCACTGGGCTTGGAGCCTCCTTGAGATTCTCTCTCTCCCTCTGCTCTCTTCCTGTCCCCCTCTCTCTCTCTTTTTTTAAAAGATTTTATTTATTTATTTGACAGAGAGAGAGAGACAGCGAGAGAGGGAACACAAGCAGGTGGAGTGTGGGAGGGAGAAGCAGGCTTCCCAATGAGCAGGGAGCCCGATGCGGGGCTCGATCCCAGAACTCTGGGATCCTGTCCCTCTCTCTTAAAAAAAAAGGAAGGAAATGCTGACACATACCACAACATGGATGAACCTTGAAGACATTATGCTAAGTGAAATAAACCAGACACAAAAGGACAATATTATATGATTCCACCTATATGAGATACCTAGAGGACTCAAGTCACAGAAATGGAAAATAGAATGGTGGTTGCCAGGGGCTGGGGGTGGGAAGAATAGGGAATTGTTGTTTAATGGGTGTGGAGCTTCAGTTTGGGAAAACAAAAACCTTCTGGAGAAGGATACATCACAGGAATGTGACTGCACTTAACAACACAGAACTGTACGTTTAAAAATGGCAAAGATGGGAAATTTTATGTTAAATAGATTTTACCACAATAAAAAAAATCAATGTACACATGCACTGTAGAAAATATGATAAGCAAAAAGAAAACATTTTTAGAAATTGCACTAAGGGGCAAAAAAAGAAACAGATCTGAGTCTATATCTAAGATGATATATGTAAATTAAAAAACAAACACATGCATACACCAACACTGGATGTCTTAGTTTACTAGGCTGCCATAACAAAGTCCAATACACTGGTAGCTTAGACAGCGGATATTTATTCCCTCACAATTCTGGAAGCTAGATGTCCCGAGACCGAGGTGCTGGCAGGGTAGGCTCCTACCAAGGCCTCTCTCCTTAGCTTGTATATGGTCATTTTCTCCCTAAATCTCACATAGTCTTTTCTTTGTGCAGGTACATGTCTGTGTCCACATTTCCTCTTCTTAGAAGCATACCAGTCATGTTGGATTAGGGCCAATTCTAAAGACCTCATTTTAACTTAATTATCTTGTTAAAGACTTCATTCTGAGGTCCTAGGGGTTAGAACTTCTACATAGGAACTTTGATGGAGACAAAATTCAGACCACAACACTGTATGTCATTCAGTGATACATTCCCAACCAAGGACGCACAGTTAAATGCATAAAAGTGGGCGCTAGAGGATGAGGGTGGCAGGAGGACAGAGTTGGAATGGGAGTGGAAATAGTGAATAGAGGGGAAATGCCATTTTATTTTATTTACTTTTTTTACAGTTAAATGGGTTTATTTTCTGAATATTATGGTAATCCATACTTCCTAAGGATATGAGTTTGGGGCTTGAAATGGATCATAATAACATCACAGACTCATATTTTATTGATTTCTACCCTCATGTCCCACACTGTCCCTATGACATTCTCCTAATTATTTCATGGAGTCCCATCCTCCAAGAAGATCATATAGCATCCATCACACTTGTCCTTTCCTGATCAGTGTGCCTGATCCTATGTCTCTCGTTGAGGCCCCTGCTGTGTGTGAAGAATCTGGAAGGCACTTTATCTTTGCCTCTGATGTCAAGCGACCATTGGGTACCCTTCTTCCCTCCCCCTCCCCTGACATACCAACCACTGCTGCATTTTCCAGTTAGGTATGTTCCTTCGGTACTCTGTGGGGTAGCACAGTTCTTGAGAGGCTGGTTGTAGCCCTGTGTTCTTTGCAGCCCCACCTTGCTTCATGCAGAAATGAGAGGATGTTTCTCATTCCCTTGTATGTTAGCATAATGCCTGGACACCAAAACAGAACTACTTCTGATCCAATCCTTTAGAGTATCTTCTATGAAATATCTTCTTTCATTTTCTGTCCTCTGCAACTCCTTCCTTAGGTTTAAATATATCACAGGCTTGGGCATGTTCAGTGAGGAAATGCCATTTTAAAATGTACATGTCTGTAGGGCACCTGGGTGGCTCAGTCAGTGAAGCATCCAACTCTTGATTTCGGCTCAGTTCATGATCTCAGGGTTGTGAGATCCAGCCCCACGTTGGGCTCTGCACTGGGCGTGGAGCCTGCTTAAGATTCTTTCTCTCGGGCGCCTGGGTGGCTCAGTTGGTTAAGCGACTGCCTTCGGCTCAGGTCATGATCCTGGAGTCCTGGGATCGAGTCCCACATCGGGCTCCCTGCTCAGCAGGGAGTCTGCTTCTCCCTCTGACCCTCCTCCCTCTCATGCTCTCTGTCTCTCATTCTCTCTCTCTCGCAAATAAATAAAATCTTAAAAAAAAAAGATTCTTTCTCTCCTTCTGCCTCTGCCCCTCCCCCTCTAAAAAAAAGTAAAAATGTACATGTCTGTATATATGTGTATTAGAAATACAATAGAATGAAAGGACAGATGAATTAATCCCAAATGAAAGAACAAGATAAGGCCAGAGCCAGAGATCTAAGTGAAACATAGGTTCACATCAGGCACATAAGTAACATGCCTGATGGAGAATTTAAGGCAACAATCATAAGGACGCTCACTGGACTTGAGAAGAATGGAAGACATCAGTGAGACCCTCACCACAGAGATAAAAGAGTTAAAAAAGAATCAATCAGAGACGAAGTGTGCAATAAACGAGATTAGAAACATACTTGATGCAATGAACAGCAGGCTGGAAGAAGCAGAGAAACAAATTAATGACCTAGAAGACAAAGTAATGCAAAGCAATGAAGCTGAAAAAAGAGAAAGGAGAATTATGCAAAACAAGAATAGACTTAGGGAACTCCATGACTCCATCAAATATAATAACATTTGTGTTATAGGAGTCCCAGAAGTAGAAGAGAAAAGGGGGCAAAAAATTTATTTGAAGAAATAACAGCCAAAAACTTCCCTAATCTGGAGAAAGAAACAGACATCCAGATCCAGGAGGCACAGAGAACTCCCATCAAAATCAACAAAAGCAGGTCAACACCAAGACATATTATAAATAAAATGGCAAAATATGGTAATAAAGAAAAAAATCCTAAAAGCAGCAAGACAAAAGAAGTCACTAACTTACAAGGGAAAACCCATAAGGCTGGCTGGAGATAGTTTCAACAGAAACTTTGCAGGTGGAAAAGAGTGGCATGATATATTCAAAGTGCTGAAAGGGAAAAATCTGCAACCAAGAATCGCAATCCAGCAAGGCTACCATTCAGAACAGAAGGAGAGTTAAAGAGGACTAAAGGAGTTCATGACCACAAAACCAGGCCTGCAAGAAATAGTAAAAGGGACTCTTTGAGTGGAAAGTAAGACCAAAAGTAACAGTATAAATGTAGGAAACACAAAAGCAGTAAAAATAAATATTTCTGTAAAAAATTATTCAAGTAACTCATACAAGGAAAAAAAGGATAGAAAATATAATCACATATACCTAAATGTGGGGAGGAGAGAAGAATGGGCTCAAACTTAAGCGATCATCAACTTAATATAGATCGCTACATGCAGAAGAGGTTATATACAAACCTAGTGGTAAAACCACTAATAAACATGCAAAGAATAAAGACAAAGAAATCCAAATATATCACTAAAGAAAATCAGCAAACCATGAAAGAGAGAAAGACAAAAAAGGATCAGAGAAAATCTCCAGAAACAACCATGAAACAAGTAACAAAATGGCAATAAATACATATCTACCAATAATTACTTTCGATGTAAATGGACTAAACACTCCAATCAAAAGACATAAGGTGAGAGAATGGATAAAAAACAAGACCCATCTATATGCTGCCAAAAGAGACTCATTTCAGACTGAAAGACACCTGCAGATTGAAAGTGAGGGGATGGAGAACATTTATCATGCAAGCGGATGTGAAAAGACAGCCAGGGTAGCAATACTGATATGGGACAAATGAGACTTTAAAACAAAGACTGTAACAAGAGGCAAAGAAGGACACTATATAATAATAATAAAGAGGACAATTCAACAGGAAGGTATAACAATTGTAAATATTTATGCACCCAACATGGGAACACCCAAACACATAAAACAATTAATAACAAACCTAAAGGAACTAATTGATAATAATACAATAATAGTAGGGGACTTTAACACCCCATTTACATAAATGGACAGATTATCTAAACAGAAAATCAACAAGGAAAGAGGGGCTTTGAAGGACACAGTGAACTAGATGGATTTAACAGATACATTCAGAACATTCCATCCTAAAACAGCAGAATACACATTCTTTTCAAGTGCACACGTACCATTCTTCAGAATAGATCATGTATTAAGCCACAAAACAGGCCTCAACAGATTCAAGAAGATCAAAGTCATACCATGCACCTTTCTTACCACAGCACTATGAAAAGTCTGGAAAGACCACAAATACATGGAGGTTAAATTACTGCTACTAAACAATGAGTGTGTCAATCAGGAAATAAAAGAAGGAATTAAAAAATACACAGAAACAAACGAAAATGAAAACACAATGGTCCAAAACCTTTGGGATGCAGCAAAAGTAGTTCTAAGAGGGAAGTTTATAGTAATACAGCCAAACTCAAGAAGCAAGAAAACTCTCAAATAAACAATGTAAACTTACACCTAAAGGATCTAGAAAAAGAACAACAAAAAAACCTAAAACCAGCAGAAGGAAGGAGATAATAAAGATGAGAGCAGAAATAAACAACATAGAGACTAAAAAAAAAAAAAGGGGGGGGGGCACCTGGGTGGCTCAGTCGTTAAGCCTCTGCCTTCGGCTCAGGTCATGATCCCAGGGTCCTGGGATCGAGCCCCGCATCGGGTTCCCTGCTCTGCGGGAAGCCTGTTTCTCCCTCTCCCACTCCCCCTGCTTGTATTCCCTCTCTTGCTGTGTCTCTCTCTGTCAAATAAATAAAATCTTTAAAAAATAAAAAAAAATAAAATAAAAAATAAAAAAATAGAACAATGAAACCAGGAGCTCATTCTTTGAAATAATTAATAAAATTGATAAACCTCGGGCGCCTGGGTGGCTCAGATGGTTGGGCATCTGCCTTCGGCTCAGGTCATGATCCCAGGGTCCTGGGATCGAGTCCCACAGCGGGCTCTCTGCTCCTTTGGAGCCTGCTTCTCCCTCTGCCTCTCTCTCTCTGTCTCTCATGAATAAATAAATAAAATCTTTAAAAAAAATTGATAAACCTCTAGCCAGACTTATCAAAAAGAAAAAAGAGAGATCCCAAACAAATATAATCACAAGGGAGAGAGGAGAAATAGCAATCAACACCACAGAAATACAAACCATTATAAGAGAATATTATGGAAATCTCTATGCCAACAAATTGGACAACCTAGAAGAAATGGGTAAATTCCTAGAAACACATAAATTACCAAAAATGAAACAGGAATAGAAAATTTGAACAGATTGATAACCAGCAAAGAAATTGAATCAGTAATCAAAAAACTCCCAACAAACAGAAATCCAGGACCAGATGGCCTCACAGGCGAATTCTACCAAACATTTAAAGAAGAGTTAATATCTATTCTTCTCAAACTAGTCCAAAAAATACAAGAGGAAGGAAAACTTCCAAATTCATTCTATGAGGCCAGCATTACCCTGATACACAAACCAAATAAAGACACCACAAAAAAGAGAACTACGGGCCAATATCTCTCACAAATATAGGTACAAAAATCTTCAACAAAATCCAGCAAACCAAATCCCACAATATGTTTAAAAAAATCATTTACTACAATCAAGTGGGAATTATTCCTGGGTTGCCAGGTGGTTCAATATTCACAAATCAATCCACATGATACATCACATCCACAAGGGAAAGGATAAAAACCATATGATCATTTCAGTAGATTCAGAAAAAACATTTGACAAAGTACAACATCCATTCATGATTTAAAAAAACCCTCAACAAAGTAGGTTTAGAGGAAACATACCTCAATATAATAAAGGCCATATATTAAATATAGCTAATACCATCCTAAATGGGGAAAAACAGAGCTTTTCCTCTAAGGTCAGGAACAAGACAGAGATGTCCACTCTCACCACTATTATTCAGCTAGTACTGGAAGTCATAGCCACAGCAAGCTGACAACAAAAAGAAATAAAAGCCATCCAGGGACACCCGGGTGGCTCAGTCAGTTAAGCATCTGCCTTCGGCTCAGGTCATGATCCCAGGGTCCTGGGACTGAGTCCCATGTTGGGGGGGGGGGGGGGCCTTGCTCAGTGGGGAGCCTGCTTCTCCCTCTCCCTTCCGCTCCTCCTGCTTGTGATCTCTTTTTCTCTCTGACAAATAAATAAGTAAAATCTTTAAAAATAAATAAATTTTAAAAAAGAAATAAAAGGCATCCAGATCAGCAAGGAAGAAGTCAAACTGTCACTATTTGCAGATGACATGACATTATATATAGAAAACTCCAAAGACGCCACCAAAAAAACTGCTAGAATTGATCAATGAATTCAGGAAAGTTGTAGGATCCAAAATCAACATACAGAAATCTACTGCTTTTCTATACACCAATAATGAAGGAGCAGGAACAGAAATTAAGGACTCAATCCCATTTACAACTGCACCAACAATAATAAGATACCTAGGAATAAACCTAACCTAAGAGGCGAAAGACCTGTACTCTGAAAACTATAAAACACTGATGAAAGAAATGGAAAATGACACAAAGAACTAGAAAGACAGTCCATGCTCATGGGTTGGAAGAACAAATATTGTTAAAATGTCTATACTACCCAAAGCAATCTACATATTTAAGGTAATCCTTATCATAATATGAACAGCATTTTTCACAGAGCTAGAACAAACGATCCTAAAATGTGTTTGGAACCACAAAAGAACCCGAATAGCCAAAGCAACATTGAAAAAGCAAAGCAAAGCTAGAGGCATCACAATTCTGGACTACTACAAATCTGTAGTGATCAAAACAGTATGGTACTGACACAAAAACGGACACATAGATCAATGGAACAGAATAGAAAACCCAGAAATGGGGGCGCCTGGGTGGCTCAGTTGGTTAGGCGACTGCCTTCAGCTCAGGTCATGATCCTGGAGTCCCGGGATCGAGTCCCACGTCGGGCTCGCTGCCCAGCGGGGAGTCTGCTTCTCCCTCTGACCCTAACCCCTCTCATGTGCTCTCTCTCTCAGTCTCTCTCTCTCAAATAAATAAATAAAATCTTTAAAAAAAAAAAAAAGAAAAGAAAACCCAGAAATGAACCCACAATTATATGGTCAATTAATCTTTGACAAAACAGGAAAGAATATGCAATGGGAAAAAGTCTCTTCAACAAATGGTGTTGGGAAAACCGGATAGCTACATGCAAAAGAATGAAACTGGACCACTTTCTTATGCTATACACAAAAATAAACGCAAAATGGATTAAAGACCTAAACGTGAGACCTGAAACTATAAAAATCCTAGAAGAGAGCACATGCAATAGCTTCTTTGACGTCAGCCATAGCAAATTCTTTCTAAATATGTCTCCTGAGGCAAAGGAAACAAAAGCAAAGACAAACTGGGGTGCCTAGCTGGCTCAGTCAGTAGAGGATGGGACTCTTAATCTCGGGGTTGTAAGTTCAAGCCCCACGCTGGGTGCAGAGATTACTTAAAAATAAAACCTAAAAAAAAAAATAGTAAACTATTGGGACCACATCAAAATAAAAAGCTTCTGCACAGCAAGGAAATAATCAGCAAAACAAAAAGGCAACCTACTGAATGGGAGAAGATATTTGCAAATGACATACCCAATGTTAGTATCCAAAATATATAAAGAATTTATACAAATCAATAGCCAAAAAACAAATACTCCAATTTAAAAATGGGCAGAAGATATGAATAGATATTTTTCCAAATAAGACATACAAGATGGCCAACAAACACATGAAAAGATGCTCAACATCACTCATCCTCAGGGAAATGCAAATCAAAACCACAATATCACCTTAACACCTGTCAGAATGCCTAAAATCAAGAACACAAGAAATAACAGGTGCTGACGAGGATACGGAGAAAGGGGAACCCTCTTACACCGCTGGTGGGAATGCAAGCTGGTGCAGCCACTCTGGAAAACAGTATGGAGGTTCCTCAAAAAGTTAAAAATAGAACTACCCTATGATCCAGCAATCACACTACTGGGTATTTACCCAAAGGATACAAAAACACTAATTCAAAGGGATACATGCACATCAATGTTTATAGCAGCATTATTTACAATAGTCAAATTATGGAAACAGCCCAAATGTCCATCGACTGATGAATGGATAAAGAAGAGGTGGTGTATATATACAATGGAATTTTTTTTTTAAAGATTTTATTTATTTGACAGAGAGACACAGCGAGAGAGGGAATACAAGCAGGCAGAGTGGGAGAGAGAGAAGCAGGCTTCCCGCAGAGCAGGGAGCCAGACGTGGGGCTCGATCCCAGGACCCTGGGATCATGACCTGAGCCGAAGGCAGACGCTTAACGACTGAGCCACCCAGGTGCCCCAATATACAATGGAATATTATTCAGCCGTAAGAAAGAATGAAATCCTGCCATTTGCAATGACATGGATGGAGCTAGAGAGTATAATCTAAATGAAATAAGTCAGCCAGAGAAAGACAAATACCATACGATTTCACTCATATATGGAATTCAGGAAACAAAACAAATGAGCAAAGGAAAAACAAAAGAGAGAGAGAGAGAGAGAAACCAAGAAACAGACCCTTAACTACAAAAACCAAACTGCTGCTTACCAGAGGGGAAGTGGGTGGAGGAATGCAGGAAACAGGTGATGGGGACGAAGGAGTGCACCTGTGATGAGCACCAGGTATTGTATGGAAGTTTTGATTCGCTATATTGTACACTTGAAATTAATATTACACTGTATGTTAACTAACTGGAATTTCAATAAAAACTTAAAAAAATACAATAGAAATGAGAGACTAATTTACTTCTCTCAACCTAGAACAGACAAAATAGACACGAATTATTTGTTAGCATCTCAGTTCAGCATTTTGCCATGAGTGTGCATTACCCTGTTTTCTTCTTCGTTGTTTACAGTTTTTAATTTTTTCTCTTCAAAAACCAGTCCTATTTATCAGTTCTGGCTGATAGTTTTTCTGTTTTTGAATTTATTCTTCTCTCAGCTGCATGATTTCCTTCCTTTTGCTTTCCTTACATTTATTTTGTTCCTTTAAAAATGTGCTGAATTAAATGCTAAACCCTTTGTTTTCATTCTACCTCGTTTAGTAATCTCAGTTTATAGGGTTGTAAATTTCCCCTTGAGCCACCTCCCAAGCTCTAACACCCTCAGGCCCTGCCACCTGTCCCATGCCCTTGAGATAGATGGCTGGGGGGTGCCCCCACACTGAGAGCTCTAGTTTTGGAAGATCTTCCTTCTTGCTACTCTCAAAGGTGCTTACTTCTTTACCCTCACCACAGCATTATGCCTCAAGATTCCTAGGCTTCCCCCAAACAAAATCTCTAGGAAGGCGGCTTCACACATTCATATGTGACTTGACGTTCCCATAACGAGGGTGTGGTAGACAAATGGAACACCAGTATATGATAAAAGTGCCATTGCCAATCAGCAGGGGAGAGATGGACGGATCAGTAAGTGGTATCAGGACCACTGAATCCCAATCGATTAAAGGTGAAAATTCTAAAGGACTGTAAAAATACTAGAAAAAAAACATGCAAAAAAAAGCTTCATAATTTCAGAGTGGTATGGCTTTTCCAAACAAAACCTAAAGTCTCAGCCACAAAAAAAAAAAAAAAAAAAAAAAAAAGATGGGGGGCATGGATTGCAAGCGCATGTAATTAGGAGTTCTGCACCAATGTGCCAATGGCATAAAAATAAGGTGGGGGGAGCCCGGTTCTAGATTTATAATTGCCTTATAAACATGGCAAAATGTGCTCCTCCTCATTCATCGTGAAAGCTATGCGATAAAACCGTTGAGTAGGGTTGACCATCTTTTAACATGTTTTATGAGCCATTTATATTTTCTGTGAAAGCCGATTTTTGCTTGTGTCCATATTTTCACCCACTTTGAGGAAAATCAGAACATTTGGTAATAAAATTTGGTTACAACATGGATAAACAGACACAGACATCTCTGGGGGAAATACATGTGGGAGTTGGTGTGACTTTTTTCAAAGGGCACTTGATCTATTAAAAGCACAAACACAGATCTTAAAAGTTCTCATCCCGAGAAAGAAAATTTTGTAACTATGGGTGGTGGAGGATGTTAACTAGACTTACTTTGGTGATCCTTTCCCAATATACACGAATCATTACACGGTACACCTGAAACCAGAATAATGGTGTGTGTCGATTATACCTCAACAAAATATAAAAACCTATAAACACACATACCGCTTTATCCAGCAATTCTATTTCCAGGAATATATTCCTATGTGTGTGGATTAACATATATGTGAGCCTGTTTTGAAATACCAAAATACTACAGGGGCGCCTGGGTGCCTCAGTCTTTAAGCTTCTGCCTTTGGCTCAAGTCATGATCCCAGGGTCCTGGGATCGAGCCCCGCATCGGGCTCCCTGCTCCGCGGGAAGCCTGCTTCTCCCTCTCCCACTCCCCCTGCTTGTGTTCCCTCTCTCACTGTGTCTCCCTCTGTCAAATAAATAAATAAAATCTTAAAAAAAAAAATGAAATACCAAAATACTACAAACGATCTAATTGTCCATCCATGGGGAACAGGCTAAATGAATCATGAATTATTTACGAAGAAGGAAAATGAATGGAACATATATATACACACACACACAACATACGTATGTGTGTGCACGCGATACCGAACTAGTTCACTCACTGTGAAATAAAAACAGCAAAATTCAGTACAGTGTGCCCAAGAAGCACACATTCAACAAATATTAGTCAAGGACTTGCTTTATGCCACACCTGTCCTAGGCACTGGAGAAATGGAGGTACCCGGAATGGCTCAGATCCAAGCTTACATTCTGCTAGAGGAGAGGCGCAAGGAACAAATGGGATATCCAGAAATGAGCTCATTTCAGATAGTGGTAAATGCTGCAAAGGAAACTGTGCACCAAAGATGTGACTGTGAAAGATCGGGGGCAGTGGGGCTGCTTTAGAACACGTGGTCAGGGAGACTTCTCTAGAGGTGCCATTGGGGTTGAAGCAGCAGGGTGCAAGAAAAAAAGACCCCGAGGCAGGAAAGAGCTCAGAGTGAGGGCCACAAAGATGGCCGGTCCCGTCAGAGTGTGGTGACTGGTGGGGAGAGCGCCCCAGATGGGGTCTGAGCAGTAGGCAGAGCTGGGGATCTGTATTTCTCTCTAAAAACATGCTCTTGCTGTATACAAAAAAGGATATAAATGTACATTCATGCATTTTTTTTTCTTGTGTGCTTGTTTATGTACATATTTCTGGAAGGAGACACAAGCAACTGATCGTGGTGGCTGCCTTGGTAGGACTGGGGCTCCAGGACAGGAAGGAGACTTATGTTGCATAGTGTATATTTTTATGTTGTTTGATATTTATATCATGTACATGAATTACCTTTTCAATTAAAAACTAGTTAATTTTTTAAACTCTGGAAACATCATAATATTCCATCTCAGTCATAATCAGAGAAATGCAAATTAAAACATCAGGGAAATAAGATTTTTTAGAAAGGATTCAAAAACTCATAAAGCTCATATTTGATGAGAATATGAGAAAACGGACTCTCAGGGACGCCTGAGTGGCTCAGTCGGTTAAGCAGCTGCCTTCGGCTCAGGTCATGATCCCAGGGTCCTGGGATGGGACCCTGCCCCAGGCTCCCTGCTCAGTGGAGAGCCTGCTTCTCCCTCTGCCCTTCCCCCCCGCTTGTGCTCTCTGTCTCTCTCTCTCTGACAAATAAATAATAAAATCTTTTAAAAAAAATAAATGCAATGTATAAATCTTATCTTTTATAGTTACAACTCTTTTTGGCATCTGGATTAAGGAATCTTTCCCTACTCTAAAATTAGACAGGTAGGGGCGCCTGGGTGGCTCAGTCGTTAAGCGTCTGCCTTCGGCTCAGGTCATGATCCCAGGGTCCCGGGATCGAGCCCCGCATCGGGCTCCCTGCTCCGCGGGAAGCCTGCTTCTCCCTCTCCCACTCCCCCTGCTTGTGTTCCCTCTCTCGCTGTGTCTCTCTCTGTCAAAATAAACAAATAAAATCTTTAAAAAAAAAAAATAAAATAAAATAAAATTAGACAGGTATTTCCTAGACTGCTTTGTAAAAGGTTTTAAGTTTTACTTCTGGCATTTAGATCTAGCATATACCAATTTTCATACTGGTCTGAGGAAGAAGAGA
>NC_058411.1:138030068-138041348 GCF_002201575.2 Neomonachus schauinslandi
GCCTTGGACCTGAGGGAAGTCTGCAGTGGCCCCTGAGGTTTCCTCCTTAATATTAACTGAGACTGTTTTCTTGCATGTTGTCATATGAGGATTTGGTGCTAGGGACTGTTTCAGCCATTGTGTCCCCAGAGAGGAATGTTGCTGATACACAGAATATGGACAATTAAAAATCTACAAAGGACTAAAGTCTTTGATCATATAATTGAGCCACTGAGTCAACTCTAGCAGCAAGCATCTGGTACATATTAAGTCCTCAATAAATATTTCGGAATAAGCGAATGAATGAATACATCTTCCACACAGGACCACTCCCTGTGCCTCACAATACCTAGTTCTTTTCTGCCTCTGTTGTCTTCATATTTTCTGTTCCTTCCACTGAGAATGCCATTCCTTCGACATCTCCATCTCCTAAAATTTGACTCAACCTCCAAGACTCCTCTAGAATGCCACCCTTTCCCTGGCGCTTATCCCAAACTCCAAAAGCAGATGTGATTTCTCCCTCCCTCAAGTACTCATAGTACTTTGTACTTTCCATATCTACCTTCTTAAACTTTTGACTTTTAATTATTGGTGCCTAGTCTCGCTCTACAAAAGATTTGGAGGAATATGTCCCAAATGAAAGAACAGGAACAAATTACAGCATGAGACCAAAGTAAGACAGATATAAGTAATATGCCTGATAGAGAATTTAAAGTAATGATCATGGGGCGCCTGGGTGGCTCAGGCAGTTAGGCGGCCGGCTCTTGGTTTCAACTCAGGTCATGATCTCAGGGTCCTGGCCTTGAGCCCCACATCCAGCTCTGTGCTCTGTGGGGGAGCCTGCTTGAGGATTCTATCTCCCTCTCCCTTTGCCCCTCCCCTGCTCACTCTTACACACACGCGCTCTCTCTCCTTCTTTCTCTAAATTAAATAAATAAATCTTAAAAAGATAAATAATTTTTTAAAAAATTTTAAAAATAAAGTGATGATCATAAAGATACTCACTGGACTTGAGAAAAGAATGGAGAACATCAATGAGACCCTTAACACAGAGACAAAAAGGAAACAATCAGAGATCAAGAACAAAATAAATGAAATTAAAAATACACTTGATGGAATAAATAGTAGGCTAGATGAAACAGAATGGAGTAATGACCTGGAAGACAGAGTAATGGAAAGTAACCAAGCTGAGGAAAGGAGAAGAAATAAAATTATGCAAATTGAGAATAGTCTTAGGGAACTCAGTGATTCCATCAAATGTAATAACATCCCCATTATAAGGATCTCAGAAAACAAAGAGATGAGGGCAAAAAATTCATTTGAAGAAATAATAGCTGAAAACGTCCCTAATCTGGGGAAAGAAACAGATATCCAGATCCAGGAGGCACAGAGACACCCCCAAAAATTCAGCCAAAGGAGGTCCACACCAAGACACATAGTAATTAAAATGGTAAAAAAGTGGAGTGCCTGTCTGGCTCAGTTGGTAGAGCATGTGACTCTTGATCTTGGGGTCATGAGTTCAAGCCCACATTGGGCATAGAGTTTCCTTAAAAATAAACAAATAGAATGGCAAAAGGTAGCGGTAAAGAAAAATATTTAAAAGCAGCAAGAGAAGGGGTGCCTGGGTGGCTCAGTTGGTTAAGCATCCCACTATGGATTTCAGCTCAGGTCATGACCTCAAGGTCGTGGAATCGAGCCCCACATCAGGCTCTGAGCTTGGTGGGAGTCTGCTTCTCTCTCTCTCTCTCTCTCCCTCTGGCCCTCTCCCCACTCGTGCTTTCTCTCTCTCTCTCTGAAATAAATAAATCTTTAAAAAATAATAATAAAAATAAAAGCAGCAAGGGAAGAGAAAAGTTATGAACAAGGGAAACCCCATAAGGCTATCAGTGGATTTTTCAGCAGAAACTTTACAGGACAGAAGGGAGTGGCATGATATATTCACAGTGCTGAAAGGGGAAAATCTGCAGCCAAGAAAACTCTATGCAGCAAGGCTACCATTCAGAATAGGAGAGATCAGGCGTTTGTCAGATAAACAAAAACTAAAGGAGATCATGACCACTAAACTAGCCCTGCAAGAAATATTAAGGGGACCTTAGAGTAGAAAGGGAGACCATAAGTGAAAGTATGAAAAGTAAAAATCACAAAAGCAGTAAAAACAAATATTTCTGTAAAACCCACTCAAGGGATTTGATGTAAGGATTTGATGTAAATATAAGGATGTAAAACATGACACCATATACCTAAAATGTGGGAGGAAGAGGAAATAAGAATCAGTTTAAACTAAGAGACCATCAACTTAATATAGACTGCTGCATGCAGAAGAGCTTATATACAAACATAATGGTAACCACAAATCAAAAACCAGTACAGATATGCAAAGAATAAAGAGAAAGGAATCCAAGCACATCACTAAAGAAAGCCAACAAACAATGAAAGACAAAAAGAGAAGAAAGGACCAGAGAAAATCAATAGAAACAACCACAAAACAAGTAACAAAATGGCAATAAATACATATCTATCAATAATTACTTTGAATGTAAATGGACTAAAAGCTCCAATCAAATGTCATAGGGTGACAGAATGGATAAAACACACACACACACACACACACAAGGCCCATCTATATGCTGCCTACAAGGGACTCATTTCAGACTGAAAGACACCTGCAGATTGAAAGTGAGGGGATGGAGACCATTTATCATGCAAATGAATGTGAAAAGAAAGCCAGGGTAGCAATACTGATATGGGACAAAATAGACTTTAAAACAAAGACTGTAGCAAGAACAAGGAAGGACACTATATAATAATGAAGGGGACAATTCAACAAGAAGATATAACAATTGTAAATATTTGTGCACCCCAACATGGGAACACCCAAACACATAAACAGTTAATAACAAACATAAAGGAACTGATCGATAGTAATACAATAACAGTAGGGGACTTTACCACCCCACTTACATCCATGAGCAAATCATCCAAACAGAAAATCAACAAGAAAACAATGGCTTTGAATGACACACTGGAACAGATGGATTTAACAAATGTATTCAGAAAATCCCATCTTAAAACCGCAGAATATACATTCTTTTCAAGTGTACATGAAACATTCTCCAGAACAGATCACATATTAGGCACCAAAACAAGTCTCAACAAATTCAAAAAAATTGAAATAATACCATGTATCTTTTCTGACCACAATGTTATGAAACTAGAAATCAACCACAAGAACACAAAAATCTAGAAAGAGCCTAAACACATGGAGGTTAAATAACATGCTACTAAACAATGAATGGGCCAACCAAGAAATCAAAGAAGAAATAAAAAATTACATGAAGACAAATGAAAATGAAAACATAATACTCCAAAACCTTTGGGATGCAACAAAAGTGGTTCTAAGAGGGAAGTTTATAGCAACACAGGTCAACCTCAAGAAGCAAGAAAAACCTCAAATAAACAAGCCAACCTTACACCTAAAGGAGCTAGAAAAAGAACAACAAACAAAAACCCAAACCCAGCAAAGGAAGGAAATAATAAAGATTAGAGCAGAAATAAATGATATAAAAACTAAAAAATACCAATAAAATAGATCAATGAAACCAGAAGCTTGTTGTTTGAAAAAATTAATAAAATTCTACTCCTGAAACTAATATTACACTATATATTAACTAACTAGAATTTAAATTAAAAAAAAGGAAAAAAGAATAAAATTGAGACGTCTCTAGCAAGATACATTAAAAGAGAGAGAGAGAGAGGACCCAAATAAACAAAATTACTAATGAAAGAGGAGAAATAACCAGTATCACAGAAATACAAACAACTGAAAGAGAATATTATGAAATGATATGCCAACAAATTGGACAACTCAGAAGAAATGGATAAATTCTTAGAAACATAAAACCTATCAAAACCAAAGCAGGAAGAAATAGATTTGAACACACCAATCACCAGCAATGAAATTGAATCAGTAATCAAAAAACTCCCAACCAACAAAAGCCCAGGACCAGGTAGCTTCACAGGCAAATTCTACTGAACATTCATTTATTTATTTTTAAAGATTTATTTATTTATGGGGTGCCTGGGTGGCTCAGTCAGTTGAGCCTCTGACTCTTGGTTTCAGCTCAGGTCATGATCTCAGGGTTGTGGGATTGAGCCCCCTGTCGGGCTGAGCATGGGGTCTGTTTAAGACTCTCTCCCTCTCCCTCTGCACACCCCCTGAAATAAATAAAATTTACTTATCTATTTATTTATTTATTTCAGAGAGAGAGTGCACACACCCATGTGAGCAAGGAGAAGGGCAGAGGGAGAGGAAGTGAGAGAATCCTCAAGCAGACTTCCACTGAGCATGGAGCCCCTCCATGGGGCTGGACCATGAGATTATGACCTGAGCCTAAATCAAGAGTCAGACACTTAACCAACTGAGCCACCCAGGCACCCCAATCCTACCAAACATTTAAAGAAGAGTTAATACCCATCTTCTCAAACTATTAAAAAAATACAATAGGAAGGAAAGCTTCGAATTCATTTTATGAGGCCAGCTCTACCCTGACACCAAAACCAGACAAAGACACTACAAAAAAAAAGAGAACTATAGACCAGTATCTCTCACGAATATGATGCTGAAATCCTCAACAAAATATTAGCAAACTGAATCCAACATTATATTAAAAAAATCATCCTACATCATCAAGTGGGATTTATTCCCAGGATGCAAAGGTGATTTAATATTTGCAAAACAATCAATGTGATGTGTCACATCAATAAGAGATAGGATAAGAACCATATGATCATTTTAAATAGATGCAGAAAAAGCACTTGACACAGTACAACAACCATTCATGATAAAAACCCTCCGCAAAGTAAGTCTAGAGAGAATATATCTCAACATTTAATAAAGGTCATATACGAAAAATCCACAGCCAACAAAATACTCATGGATGAAAAACTGAGAGCTTTTCCCCTAAGGTCAGGAATAAGACAAGGGTGTCCATTCCCACCACTTTTATTCAATATTGTACTGGAAGTCTTAGCCACAACAATCAGACAACTTAAAGAAATAAAAGGCATCCAAATGGGTAAGAAAGAAGCAAAACTGTCACTATTTGCATATGACATGATATTATACGTAGAAAACCCTAAAGACTCCACCAAACAACTACTAGAACTAATAAATGAATTCAGTAAAGTTGCAAGATATAAAATCAATAAACAGGAATCTGTTTATTCCTATACATGAATAATGAAACAGCAGAGAGTGAAACTAAGAAAATCCCATTTACAATTGCACCAAAAAACAATAAAATAGCTAGGAATAATTTTAACCAAAGATGTGAAAGACCTGTACTCTGAAAACTATAAAACACTGATGAAAGAAATTCAAGATGACACAAAGAAATGGAAAGACATTCCATGTTCATGGGTTAGAAGAACAAAAAATTTTTTAAAGATTTTATTTTTAAGTCATCTTAAAAGCCCCAACATGGGGCTTGAACTCACAACCCCAAGATCAAGAGTCACATACTCTACCAACTGAGCCAGCCAGGTGCCCTGGAAGAACAAATATTGTTAAAATGTCAATATGACCCAAAGCAATCTACACATTTAATGCAATCCTTATCAAAATACCAAAAGCATTTTTCACAGAGCTAGAACAAACAATCCTAAAATGTGTATGGAACTGCAAAAGACCCCAAATAGCCAAAGCAACCTGGAAAAAGCAAAGCAAAGCTGGCGGCATCACAATTCCAGACTTCAAGTTATATTACAAAGCTGTAGTCATCAAAACTGTATGGTACTGGCATAAAAATAGACACATAGATCAATGGACTAGAACATAACCCAGAAGTAAACCCACAATTACATGGTTAATTTAATCTTCAACAAAGGAAGCAAGAATATGCAATGGGGAAAAGACAGTCTCTTCAACAAATGGTGTTGGGAAAACTGGACAGCTACATGCAAAAGAATGAAACTGGGCCACTTTCTTTCACAATACACAAAAACTCAAAATGGATTAAAGACTTAAACATGAGACCTGAAACCATAAAAATCCTAGAAGAGAGCACATGTAATAGCTTCTTTGACGTCAGCCATAGCAAATTCTTTCTAAATATGTCTCCTGAGGCAAAGGAAACAAAAGCAAAGACAAACTGGGATGCTTAGCTGGCTCAGTCAGCAGAGGATGAGACTCTTAATCTCGGGGTTGTAAATTCAAGCCCCACACTGGGTGTAGAGATTACTTAAAAACAAAACCTAGGGCGCCTGGGTGGCTCAGTTGGTTAAGCAACTGCCTTCGGCTCAGGTCATGATCCTGGAGTCCCTGGATCGAGTCCCGCATCGGGCTCCCTGCTCGGCAGGGAGTCTGCTTCTCCCTCTGACCCTCCTCCCTCTCATGCTCTCTGTATCTCATTCTCTCTGTCTCAAATAAATAAATAAAATCTTTTAAAAAAATAAAATAAAATAAATAAAAAAATAAAAACAAAACCTAAAAATAAATAAATAAACTATAGGGACTTCAGCAAAATAAAATGTTTCTGCACAGTGAAGGAAACAATCAACAAAACTAAAAGGCAACCTAATGAATGGGGGAAGATATTTGCAAATGACATATCCTATTAAAAGGGTTGTATCCAAAATATATAAAGAACTTATAAAACTCAATACTCCTTGGGGAGCCTGAGTGGCTCAGCTGGTTAAGCGGCTTCCTTCGGCTCAGGTCATGATCCCAGGGTCCTGGGATCGAGCCCCATGTCGAGCTCCCTGCTCAGCAGGGAGCCTGCTTCTCCCTCTCCCTCTGCTCCTCTACCCTGCTTGGGCTCTCTCTCTCTATCAAATAAATAAATAAAATCTTAAAAAAAAAAAAAACGCTCAATACTCAAAAAACAAATAACCTAATTTAAAAGTGGGCAAAAGACATGAATAGATATTTCTCCAAATAAGACATACAAGATGGTCAACAGACAGATGAAAAGATGCTCAACATCACTCATCCTCAGGGAAATGCAAATCAAAACCACAAGGAGATATCACCTCACACCTGTCAGAATGGCTAAAATCAACAACACAAGAAACAACAGGTGTTGGAGAGGATGCGGAGAAAGGGGAAACCTCGTGCACTGTTGGTGGGAATGCAAACTGGTGCAGCCACTCTGGAGAACACTATGGAGGGTACTCAAAAAGTTTAAAATAGAACTATCTTATGATCCAGGAATTGCGCTACTAGGTATTTACCCAAAACATACAAAAATACTAATTCAAAGGGGTACATGCACGCTTATGTTTATTACAGCATTATCTACAAGTCAAACTATGGAAGCAGCCCAAGTGTCCATCGACTGATGAATGGATAAGGAAGATGTGGTATATATACACAATGGAATATTACTCAGCCATAGAAAAGAATGAAATCTTGCCATTTGCAACAACGTGGATGGAGCTAGAGAGTACAATGCTAAGTGAAATAAGTCAGTCAGAGAAAGACAAATACCGTATGATTTCACTCATATGTGTAATTTAAGAAACAAAACAACCAAGGGGAAATGGAGACAAACTGAGAAACAGACTCTTAACTAGCGAACAAATTGATGGTTAGCAGAAGAGAGGTGAGTGGGGGGTGGGGGAAAATAGGGGCTGGGGATTAAAGAGTACACTTACCATGATGAAAAAATAAAATAAAATAATAAAAATGATAAAAAAAAAAAAAGAAAAGCACTTACCCATGTAAAAAAAAAAAAAAATCAAACAGGAGTAAAAATGTAAAAATCAAGACCCAAAATAAAGAAACTAGAATAGAAGACCAAAGCAAGGAGGGTGCTAGAAAGCACTTCTGTGAGCCATGGCATTCATAGTTACTAAATAGGAACTAATTTTTACATCTGTAGCAGTTCCTGATATCCCCCTCACCCCCAATTTGTCATTATATTCAGAACTAAATACATCCCTACTTGAAATGTCATCTTTGTCCTATCTTTTTTTTCTTTTCTTTTTTTTCTCTACTTGCAAACATTTCTTGGCTTTTTCTTCTGACCCACTGAACTCTCTGTGTAGAACCACACCGTTCTAATTTTTGTAGTTCTAGGAGATATTCCAATAACTGAAAAGGCAAGTTCCCCTTTGTAACTCTTCTCTATTTGACCTTGAATTTTCCTCCTATACCTATTTTCCTAGGTGTATCAATCTATTCCAGACAGAGTAGAGACCCTGGGGTGATACTTGAACTTCAAAGCTTAGGGCATGGTGATGCTGGGCTCCCAGGCAGGTCTCTCTTTGCCCAGCAGGAATCTCCATTGCTAAGGCACAGTCTGAGTGATGGTAGCTGTCCCCCAACCTTTGAAGCAAGGTATCCTTAAGGGGATCCCCATTTATTGCCAGACTCACATTCCAGAATGCTGAAGAGTGTCCTCTTCCAATTGATGGTCCACTGCTGCTCACCCAGGTGTGATTGATTTGCCCAGAGCCCCTGAAACTTGCCTGTTTTGAGGAAGGGATTAAATTCACTTCTTCCCTAGACTAGAAGCCCTCACACCAGGCACAGGTCTGCCCAGGGGAGCTGTGGTGTTGGAGACTCCCGACATGGTGTTAGGTGTTTTTATCCTTGGTGCTATTTGCAAGACGCTGAGTTTTGGAAAATAAATGCCCCCATATTCAAAGTTGCCATGCTGCCTGTAAGGGAAACTGTCTGACAGAGCAGAGAGGTGGGATAGGCCAGGATGATTTGAGTGAGTGTCCCTTCAGGGGCCTCTGGCCACGCTCCCCTGCTCTGACCGCTGGACACTGTTCTGCCTGATCAGACAGACAGGCTGTCTTCATCTGGCCACATTTTGTTTGTATTTACATCCTTATTTGTCTTAGGTGCCTATGGAGAAGTAAATTATTGCTGGGGATTAGAATGCCGGACTCGGGTCCTCCGAGAGCTGCTAGCATGGAGGCCAGCGTGAATGGGAAATTCGTCCCTGACGTGTTCATAAAGAAATGGGTAGTGTTGTGTGGTAGGGCTTAGGGACAGCTTGGAGAAACCACTGCTATATTTCTGCTTTGAGGGCTAGTGTTACAGAAATATCCTGTGAGTTTTCCCCCGAAAACTGTCATACTTGGGCTGGTTTTAGGGAACAGGGAAAAAGGGATCATTCCCCACAATCGCTCCCTCAGCCAAGTCGCCCATATCCCCTTGCAGGTGGGTTATGTTTGAGAAGAGTGAGGGGTTTCAGAAACCCATTTGTGACATTTGCTATATAAGATTTTGTTTCTAAATGTTTTTATTATTTTTTTGGCTCTACATACTCATTGTAGAAAATTTGGAAACTACAGAGAAGTATAAGGAATTAAAATTACCCATACTTCTCTGTTCAGAGTAACCACTGTTAACATTTTAGTGAATTTCCTCCAGTCTGTTTCTTATATCTGAGGTCTTTCAGTATATACACATTTATTTCCTGATTCCCACTTATTGTATAATTAAAATAGTCCATAAAGATCATTTTGATAACTGTGTAAAGTTATATTTGATGCACGCGTAATAACTGGCTAAACCATCCTCCTATTGCAGTCCCTCAAAATTGTTTCCAGCTTTCACTTTTATAAATGTAGCAAGGTCTTGAAATGCAACTATCTCTGGGAGGTGAAGACAAAAATGTAGCTCTTTCATTTTTTCTGGTCTCCCCCATATCCTACCTCTGGCTAGTCTGGGGGAAAAAAAATTACCTTCCAAATATTAGTCCTAGTCAATAATCCCTATATGTGAGGCTCAGCCTCTCTAAGAAAAATAGCCAGTTTTCCACTATTGCTGAGATGGAGACTGGGAAACAGGGGAAGGAGTATGGCTTCTGGGATCCCAGGGGCAGGGCTGGAAGGGAAGCTGGGGGTTCCTTGGCCGTGGGGTTCCTCAGGTGCCTTCTGAGTCCCGGGTGATGTCACATCACAGTGGTCCTCTCCAGCAACGTGACAGCTCCCTCTTAGCTACGTCTGGATCTCCATGTGGAGGCAGTACAGAGGCTGGGGGAGCCAGATGCAGGGCCCCTCCACCTGGAACTGCGCCTGGGCTAGTTACAGGACTTTCTGGGAGGTCACCGCTTCCAGGGGCTCCAAGCAGGAAGAGAGGCAAAGCCCCCCATCATGGGTGTCAGGAGTTACCGACTTCTCTATCTCCCGTCCCATTCTGCCTGATGTGCTCTCCTCCCTCCGCCCCCTCCTCCATTGCTTTCATCTTCCTGCTTTTCCCCAGGCCTTACACAGGCGGGCTTCCGCCGGGCTCTGCCTCCCATCCCTGCCGTGCAGAGTAGCAAGCCTCCTGGCCTGCCTTCCCCAGCTGGAAGGATTATCTCCTCCACTTAGGGAGGACCCCACAGGCTGAGTTCTCTGAGCTCCGCTGTTGAAATGCTGAAGAAAAGGGGGGTTGCGGGGGGGTACCTAGGATCAAAAGGAAATAATTTAGAAGATCTTCTTCTAAGACAGACACCCGTTTTGCAAGGCTAATGTCGTGCTGCATAATTCTATTCTGAATGTCTGAAGCTAGATATTAATTCCTTCTTTCTCTCTTCATTCTTTCTCTAATTTTGCATTCACTGAAATGAACGCCATCGGTTGTAAGATGCACTGTTATTTTAGGTACTCCCAAGAAAGAAAAACAAGCTGCCAATTAAGTTATGAGTGATGCTTTCTTATAATTTAGAATTTCGGTTTATACTTATTGCAAAAGCTCTTTTTGGACTTATTTAGACATACATTTTTATCACATATCACCCCTGTGCATCGGTAAAAAAGAAAACAGAAGTGAAATAAATTGGAAAGTATTCCTAAAACTTCTTTGCAGAACAGACTGATGCAGAGGGTTCTTCTGAATCCGTTTTCAACTCAGAGTTGTCTGTGCTTCCAGAGTGTTGTCCACGCAGGATCTCTTAACCCAGAGACTAAGTAAGAGATCTGCCACTGCCTCTGGAACTGCTGACACCCATCCTGCAAGTTTTCATGCTGCCCTTCCCCAGCCCTTTTTTTTTTTTAATTTTTTTATTGTTATGTTAATCCCCATACATTACATCATTAGTTTTAGATGTAGTGTTCCATGATTCATTGTTTGTGCATAACACCCTGTGCTCCATGCAGAACGTGCCCTCCTCAATACCCATCACCAGGCTAACCCATCCTCCCACCCCCTCCCCTCTAGAACCCTCAGTTTGTTTTTCAGAGTCCATCGTCTCTCATGGTTCATCTACCCCTCCGATTTCCCCCCTTCATTCTTCCCCTCCTGCTATCTTTTTTTTTTTCCTTAACATATATTGCATTATTTGTTTCAGAGGTACAGATCTG
>NC_058411.1:138041748-138080195 GCF_002201575.2 Neomonachus schauinslandi
ATGGTAGCTCTATTTTCAACTTTTTGAGGAACCTCCATACTGTTTTCCAGAGTGGCTGCACCAGCTTGCATTCCCACCAACAGTGTAGGAGGGTTCCCCTTTCTCCGCATCCCCGCCAACATCCAGCCTTTTAAAAGCCTTAAGGAAGGTGTTAATAGAAGGTTTTCAGACCAAGTTTGCATATATGCCGACAATGACAACCATGTCCCGACCGTTGCCAAGCCAACAGCTACTGTCAGCCAACATTGATTACAAGACACACCCAATCTCAAAGAAATGTAAGTCTTAGAAATGATGAATTATAGTAAGCCTTAATATTTCTCCTTCCCACCCCTCCTCTTCAGGCAGGTAGATGCTTCCAGTCAAACCGAAAGAAAGTCATGTTCCTGGAAAGATTCTAATACTTTCTGAGCTATTAGTCCCCTTAATTTTATCAATGCTGCTGGAAAGAAAAACTTTGAGTAGAAAACCTTGACTACAATTCTACTATTTCTTCAAATAGACTCTTTAGAAGAGGGTTTAGATATTTAAAAGTTCGGCGATTTTTTGTGTGTGAATACATGTCATAGCTATCGGATCAAAGGTGAGGTAGGCAGATACAGGTGTGTGCTCGTGTGCGCATGCATGCAGACTACGGTGACACTGGAATACAAGTGTTCTCAGTAGACCAGAAGTGATCAGGAACTCTTAAAAGACAGAAGGAGAATGAGGCTAGACTGAAGGAGGAAACCACAGTAGAAACCACGTGCAAGAGAAGACTGCTTATAGAAGCCAAGAGCAGCTGAGAGGCTCTAAGCTCAGAAATGGCAGATACGGGAAGCAGAAAGCAAGCTCTCTGGCTGCTTGAAGGTGGTTTGTTGAGGCATTAATGTAGGAACAGGACACTGGCTCTCTGTTTTCCTCCCCTTATTGTGCCAAGAAGAGGACAAGAGAAGCATCTGCCTGCAGTCAGTAGTAAGGGGGGCACTTGAGCTTAAAAATAATGGCAGTGCCCAGGAAGGCCATCAACACTTAGGAGCAAGGAGCTTCTTTGGTCAAAGACATAAGCTCCTTGTTCACCTCACCCGGTAGAGTCTTCCATTCCTCCACTTTCCATTATGGGAAACTGTTCCCCATAATCCGGGGATTATGGGAAATAATCTTTCCCAGGATGTGGGAAAGAGTTACAGTGTTCACGCACTGGCCACATTTGTCAGAAATCTTTAATAAGTAATAACAAATATGACTAATAGTGGCTCAAGCAAAAAAGACATTTCATTAAATCACATCACAGGATGTCTAGAGGTGGTTTCAGGTTTGGCAGCTCTGACCCAATTAAAGCTATCCACAAATCGATTTCATACTCTCCACTTCAACATCCTTAGTGTATAGCTGCCTCATGGTCACATAATGGCTGCTGTGTTCCAGGCATTACATCTATGTCAAAGGAAGGAAGAAAGGAAAAGAGGCAGTACCATTGACTTTTCCTCATACAAATGTTCCTTTTACAATAAAGTAAAAGATTTCCCAGAAATTTCTCAGTAGGTTTCCACTTATATCTCATGGATAGAAGTTCGTTACATGCCAGACTTAGCTGCAGGGAGACTGGAAAAAAGAGGCACTGGAATTAGAATTGATTTAGTACAATCAGGATCTGTCACTTGAGCTGGTTGGGTATATGACTGCCCAAAAACAATCAGGGTTCTGTCAGGAAGCAAGAAGTGAGGAATGCTTATTTGTAGCCCATTGCCTGAGTCTTCTGTAGAAGCTAATAGGAGCACTTGAACACAGAGACAATCACACATCCAAGAGTCAAAAAACACTTGAGAATTAACAACACCTTGAAACAGAGATCCCAAACCCAACAAGCAGAAGAAACAATAAGACATTAGATTACTTATATATAATAACCTCAGATAGATAAAAGAGAAGTTGGCATTCAAAAATAATAATAATTAGAGATTCTGGCAAAAAGTTAAATTGGATATTAAAAAAAACAAACTCAAAGTCAGAATTGACACACTTGAAATGTGAAGCCTAGAGCAGAAAGATAGACCAATAAAGAGGGAAGGGAAAAAAATGATCTACACCTAGACACAGTGTGATATTTCACGACACCAAGGATAAAAAAAGAAATCGTTAAGAGAGGAAAAATGAATCCACTAGAAACTAAAAATGAAAGGATACTATAGAAAAGGAACATTTGGGGAATAAAAAATAAGCTGCTGGAAATTAAAGACGTAACAGTTGAAGTAGAGAGCTGGAAATTAAGGTGAAGAAATCTCCCAGCAAACAAAGCAAGAGACAAAGAGACAGAAGAGAGAAAATAGAGAATCCATCCAGGAGATCCAATGGTCCAATAATTAGCCTGGACAGAGAAAACCAGGAAAATGGAGGAGCGGAAATTATTTACAAAACAATGTAATTTGATGAAATGTTCCAGAATTGTTGCCGTGAAGCACAGTGCTGCTGCGAACACTTTTACAAGAGCTGAGAACATGCTATCATTGTGTAGCTCATGCATGTTCTCTCATTTGATTCACTTAGACTTGCATTTATGTATGCAGTGTGCATCTGTTTACATAATGAACTCCCATAAACCCACCAGCCAACTAGCCAACAACTCTCTGCCGCCTCCTGTTTTTCCCATCCCCCAGCACCCCCCAGTGAAAGGTAGCCACCATCCTGAAATTTGTGTTTATCATTCTTTGCTTTTTAAAAAATGGTTTTATCACATATATGGGCGCCTGAACAATGGATGGTTTTGTTTTACTCAGTTTAGAATCTTACAAAAAAAAAAGAATGTCATTCTGTGTGGTCGTCTGAGATGTGCTTTTCCTCTCATCATTAGACTGTCGAGATTCATGCCTGTTGTTCCTGGAGCTATGCTTCATTCATTTCCACAGCTTTGTGAACATACCAAAGTTTATTCTTTCCTTCTCCTACCTCCTACCAGCTTGGGAGGATTGGGAAGAGGGATGCGCGTGTGCTGATGGAACTGTTCCCTCTTCATCCTCTCCAGTGGAAAGTCAACAGATGATGACCAAAACTGAAAAATGAAGAAGGAGCAGTTTATTTAGAGATAAAGAAGTAAATATGAGAAGAATCAGCTAGAGGAGTGAAAGCGGTTTCCGCTGGTGAGGAGGAAATGGTAGGGGGGAGGAAGGGCGAGACTATTTTTCATAACAAAACTTGTACAGTGATTGGACTCTGACACTGAGCACATATACAACACTGCAAAAAGACGAACACATTAAGGCTAACCACCAGAATTACAAAAATAGGAAATAGATCTTTCAAACCATCTATAAGAAAAAAAAATTGGAAAAAATAAAATGCAATCAAGCCAACAAATGGTAGATAAAGAAACAAGAGGGGCACCTGGCTGGCTCCGGTTGGTAGAGCATGAGACTCTTGATCTTGGGGTCATGAGTTCAAGCCCCACATTGGGTGTAGAGCTTACTATAAAAAAATAAAAAATAGGGGTGCCTGGATGGCTCAGTCGTTAAGCATCTGCCTTCAGCTCAGGTCAGGATCCCAGGGTCCTGGGATCGAGCCCCGCATCAGGCTCCCTGCTCAGCGGGAAGCCTGCTTCTCCCTCTCCCACTCCCACTCCCCCTGCTTGTGTTCCCTCTCGCACTGTGTCTCTCTGTGTCAATAAATAAATAAAATCTTAAAAAAAAAAGATCTTATCCTAAAAAAAATAAAAATATATAATAAATTTAAAAAGGCTTCCCTAAGAAAGAAAAAGAAACAAGAAAAACAATTTTTAAGTGTATTGGGGTTTTTTTTTTAAGTGTATTAGTTTCCGATTGCTACTATCACACATTGTCACAAATTTAGTGTCTTAAAACAACACAAATTCGTTAGCTTACAGTTCCAGAACTTTAAAAGTCCAAAATGAATCTCACTGGCGAAGCTGCATTCCCCGCTGGAGACTCTAGGGTGGAATCCATTGTCTTGCCTTTTCCAGCTTCCAGAGGCCCCCCAGTGTTCCTGGGCTTGTGGCCCTTCCTCCATTTGCACGTCAGCATGGTTCAGTCTGTCCACATCTCATCACTCCAACACAACTCTCCTGCTTCCTTCTTTCACACTTAGGGGCCCACATTATTATGTTGGCCCCACCTGGATAATCCAGGATAATCTCCCTATTTCAAGGTCAGGTGCTTAGTCACCTGAATTCCATCTGTAGCCTTAACTCCCCTCTGGCAAGTAATGTAACATAAGTCACAGATTCTGGGGATTAAGAGGTGGATGCCTTTGGGAGGATATTATTCTGCCCACTGCAAAAAAGTATAGCGAACAGAAAACATAGTTAAACAGAAAAAATAGGTGAAACTCTGGAAAGGGGGAAAAACCAGAGAGGAGTAAATAATTGAAAAATAATAAAGACAAATTCACTAGAATTACGCCAAGAAGAAGGATTTCAGATCGAAATGGGCCACGAGGGCCCCAGAAGAGAGAGAAGGAAATCCCACACCTAGAGAAATCATAATGAGATTTAAGAACATCAAAGACAAAGAGAAACTTGAAAATTTACAGGAAAAAGAACAGATTTTATCACAGGAACTGAGATCAGATTTACATCAACTTTTCAATATCAGTACTGGATGCAAAATGGCAAAAGAGGCTTCTTTTCAAACGATTGAAGGAAAAAGATTAGAAACAAAATTTTACATCCAGCCAAAGTTTCATTCAAGTAGAAGGGCATGATAAAAAAATATCATGAGATATACCAGGCCTGAGAAGATTTGCCACAGCAAGATTCACACTAGAAATACATTTGCAGGGTGCCTGGGTGGCTCAGTCGTTAAGCGTCTGCCTTTGGCTCAGGTCATGATCCCAGGGTCCCGCGTCAGGCTCCCTGCTTGGCAGGAAGCTTGCTTCTCCCTCTCCCACTGCCCCCTGCTTGTGTTCCTGTCTCACTATCTCTCTCTCTGTCAAATAAATAAATAAAATCTTTAAAAAAGAAAGAAATACTTTGCATAAAGTATTTCAATAGTAACAGAGACAAATCTAATGGATGCTGCAAGAGATATAAGAACTGAAAGTGATTGTCTTTTTTTTTTTTATTATTATTTAAGCAGGCTCCACACCCAGCATGGAGCTCAAGAGTTGGATGCTTAACCAACTGAGCCACCCAGGTGCCCTTGATCAAGCTTGTCTTAAAAAAATTTTAAGATGAGGGGCGCCTGGGTGGCTCAGTTGGTTAAACGACTGCCTTCGGCTCAGGTCATGATCCTGGAGTCCCGGGATCGAGTCCCGCATCGGGCTCCCTGCTCAGCGGGGGTCTGCTTCTCCCTCTGACCCTCTTCCCTCTCGTGCTCTCTGTCTCTCATTCTCTCTCAAATAAATAAATAAAATCTTTAAAAAAAAATTTTAAGATGAAACTAAAAGGTAAACATACCTATAATAGTAATATGATGGAGCTTTTGTCTTACTAGGGAGGGAGATGTAGGCATCAATTTTTGAAAGAAAACAAAAAAATTAAAAGAAACAGAAAAATTAATAAGTTGGCAGGACCACATCCAATTATATTAATAATTAAAATAATTTAATTTTTTAAATTTTTTAAATTTTTTTAAAAGATTTTATTTATTTATTTGACAGAGAGAGAGATAGCGAGAGCAGGAACACAAGCAGGCGGAGTGGTAGAGGGAGAAGCAGGTTTCCTGCCGAGCAGGGAGCCTGATGCAGGACTGGATCCCAGGACCCTGGGATCATGACCTGAGCTGAAGGCAGACACTTAACGACTGAGCTACCCAGGCGCCCCAATAATTAAAATAATTTTAAAAGATAAAGAGGTAAATATTGGATTTTTAAAACTTAGCAGTTATATGCTACTATATAAAATGTGACCTAAAAACATAAGGATGCACAAACATTGAAGGTAAAGGATGGGAAAAGGCTTATCAGGCAAATGCAAACTAAAAGAAAGGTAGCAATAATCATATTAATATTAGATAAAATAGGCTTTAAGACAAAGAGCATTATCAGAGGTGAAGAAGGTCACTGACATAATTCTCCAAGAAGTCATAGCAATTTAAAATGTGTATGCACCTAATAAAGTATATAAACCAAACACTGGTGAAGATATAAAGAGAAATTCTTTTTTTAAAGAGTTATTTGAGAGAGAGAGCACACATATGTGAGTGGGGGCAGGGGCAGAGGGAGAGAATCTTCAAGCAGACTCTCCACTGAGGGGGGAGCCAGATGCAGGGCTAGATCTCACCACCTATGAGATCATGGCCCCAGCCAAAACCAAGAGTCGGGCACCCAATCAGCTGAGCCATCCTAGAGAGAAATTCTTAAATGTACCTCCATCAGAGTGGGAGATTTCATCACACCTCTCTTGACTATTGAGAGGTCAAGCAGAAAAACACTCAGCAAAGATATTAAACGTCTGAACAACACAATGAACAGGTTCAATCTAATGAGTCTAGAGAGAGTTCTGCATCCAACCGGGAAAGAATGCAATTCTTGTTTCGCAGTTACCCATGAAATACTAACAAAAACTAATCTAGAAAACCTCAACATATTTTTCAATGCATAGGTCAAGATACACCATACCTTTATATCTTTACCATACCACACCAAACAATTCAATGCTCTGTGACACAAAACAAACGTCGTACAATTTAACTCAGTTCTGACACTGTCTACCTGGACACAGCATCACATCCCACAGGTTAATGGCTCCGCCCCCAAGACGGCCCCCACCCCCTGCCATGCCACGCACTCCAAATGCCAGCTGCACGTCCAGCTTGTCTCCTGTGCTTCTGAGCAACCGGCTATAGATCGGAGATTCCAACCACCCCGCCTCCGTGGGTTCAATTAATTGGCTAGAGTGGCTCAGAACTCAGGGAAACAGTTACTTACGTTTACAGTTTATTATAAAATGATATGATAAATGATACAGATGAACATCAGATGGAAGAGATGTACAGGGCGAGGTATAGGGAAGGGGACATGGAGCTTCCATTACCTGTCTGTGGACACCCCTCTCCCAGCACCCACACACATTCTCCTACCTGGAAGTTCTCCAACCTCCTACTTTGGATTTTTATGGAGGCTTCACCTCCTGGTCATGATTGATCATTAGCTCTATTTTCAGCCCTTCCCCCTTCCCAAGAGAACATGAAACATGAGAATTCCAAGCTTCTAGTCACGGCGCGGTCTTTCTGGTGACCAGCCCCCATCCAGGAATCTAGCCAGAGTCACCTCAATAGAATAAGACACTCCTTTCACCCAGGAAATCACAAGGGTTTCAGGAGCCCATTGTCAGGAGCCCAGGTCAAAGACCAATCTTAGACCAAGAGATGCTCCTAGTGTTCTTGTCACTTAGGAAATTACAAGTTTTAGGAGCTCTGTGACAGGAACTGGGGGCGGAGACCAATATATATTTTCTATCACCTCACAGAAATTAATTACGGAAAGGTAAGTAAAAAGTCCCTACATATTTGGAAACTATAAAACATATTGCTAAATAACTCATGGGTAAAAGAGGTCATCATGACATTTTTAAATAACTAGAACACAATAACATGAAAACATATCTCAGATTGTGCAGGGCACAGCAAATCTTCACTTCAAATTACTTAAACATTAAAGAGAGGAAGGCCTTAAAATTTACTGAACTAAGTGATCACCTTAAGACGTTAGAAAAAGAACAATGGACTAGAAAGACAAAGATGATAAAAACAGAAACCAATAAAATAGAAAGCAAAGATTCAAGAGAGTTGATCAAAAAGTAAACATTGTTTCTCTGAAAAAGAACAAATAAAATTGTCAAACTTTTGGCAACATTGGTCAAGAGAAGAGATAAGACGCAAGATACTATGAATGAAGGGGCACCTGGGTGGCTCGGTCATTAAGCGTCTGCCTTCAGCTCAGGTCATGATCCCAGGGTCTTGGGATCCAGCCCCGCATTGGGCTCCCTGCTCCGCGGGAAGCCTGCCTCTCCCTCTCCTGCTCCCCCTGCTCCCCCTGCTTGTGTTCCCTCTCTCGCTGTGTCTCTCTCTGTCAAATAAATAAATAAATAAAATCTTAAAAAAAAAAAAGATACTATGAATGAAAATAGAGATATAATTACACATAAAGTACAGAGGAAGAAGAGAAGAGACAACAATGAACAATTTTGAGAACTTGGACAAAATATTCAGATTTTTAGAAAAATAGAACTAATCATAATTAACCCAAAAAGAAATAAAAAGCTTGAATGGTCCTATAACTATTTTAAGAAGTTAATCAGTGCCTGAAAATCTTTCCACAAAGGAAAGACTAGGCCCACAATTTTTTTTTAAGTAAGTTCGATGTCTGACATAGGGCTCAAACTTACGACCTCAAGATCAAGAGTCACATGCTCCACCGATTGAGACAGCCAGGCATCCCTGGACCTGTAAACTTTAAAGAGATCTACCAAACCTTCAAGGAACAGACCAAACCAATTTAGTACACTCATTCTACAGCACCAACATAATCTTGAAGCTAAAACCAGACAAAGATTATGAGAAAGGACAATTACATAAATATAGATGCAAAAATTCTAAACAAAATATTATCAAACCAAATCCAAAGTGTATAAAAAAGACAATACACGATGACCAAGGTAGGTTTGTCCCAGGAATCACAGGATGATTAGAAAATCTACAAATGTAATTTACCATATTAGAAGATTATGAGAAAGAAATCCACCTAAACACTCGATACAGAAAAAGTATTTGCAAAAATTCAACACCCATGTGGAATTTTTTTAAAAGTCTTAGTAAATTAGAAACAGAAAGAACTTCTTAAATCGGAAAAACCAGAGCAAACATGATTCTAAAGGGGATGTTTTAAAAATATTCCCTTTAGGGCGCCTGGGTGGCTCAGTCGGTTAAGCAACTGCCTTCGGCTCAGGTCATGATCCCAGGGTCCTGGGATCAAGTCCCACATCGGGCTCCCTGCTCTGCGGGGAGCCTGCTTCTCCCTCTCCCCCTCACCCTGCTGGTGTTCCCTCTCTCGCTGTGTCTCTCTCTGTCAAATAAATAAATAAAATCTTTAAAAAAAAAATCCCTTTAAACTCAGACATGTGATAAGAATGCCCACTATCATCACTTCCATTTAACACTGTATATGAGATCTTAGCCAATGCAACAATCTGAGAAACATTAATTAGAGGCATAATAATTGAGAAAAAACAAAGCTTTCGTTATTTGTAGATAATATTATTAACACAGAAAACCCAAAAGAATATACAGGTAAGTATCAGAAACAAGAAGAGATTTTAACAAAATGGAAGGATATAAGATTAACATACAAAAGTTAGTTGCATTTTTATACCCCAACAGCAAACTACTAGAAAATGTAATTCAAGAGAAGATATTTGAGACCTCTAAGGAAAATAATAAATCTCAATTAAGACATATTAAAGATGACCTAAATAGATACAGAGATGTATCATGTTCCTGGGTAGGAAAATGTATTATTATAAAGATATCAATCTTCCCCCAGATTGATCTGTATATTCGATGCATGTTCAATCAATATTTCAATAGAGTTTGCCATAAAACTTGTTAAGATTATTCCAAAATGTACAATGGAAAAATAAAAAGCCAAAGATAGCCAGGACATTTCTAAAGACAAAGAGGTGAGAGTAAGATTTTTCCTACCAGATATCAGGGTTTAATACGAACTTATTATAATTAAAATAGTTTTCTATTGATACACAATACACAAATAACAGAGATAGTGTGTCAGATCGGTGAGAAAGGAGAAAAATTATTACCTATGTAGGAAAAAATTAGAGAAAAAAATCCCTACCTCACATCATACACAAAAATCAATTCCAGAACATTTAAGAATTGAGATTTCAAAACAAAACTGGAAAAAAGTGAACAGAGAACATAGAGGTCTGCCCTTTGGACCATGGAGTACAGAAAAATTTCTCAAGCAAGCTACAAGAAACATTGACAATAAAATATGATCGACAAATCAGCTACATTGAAGTTAAGATTTTTTATCTCAAAGGAAAACCTAAAGAAACCAAAATTCACACCCTGATAAAGAATTCAGCTCAAAAATGGTTAAAGAACTTCCATTAATTAATATAAAAAGGACAATCAGTCCAATAGAAAAATAGGTAAAAGATGTGAACAGGCATTTTATAGAAAGGGAACCATATATATCAATAAATCTATGAAGAGATATTTAAAACTGATCTGGTAAATGCAACTCAAGACCACAAAGAGATGCTATTTTACATATACCTGATTGGCAAAAATGTGAAAGTTTGATACCATCAAGCATTAGAAAAGACGTGAATCTCTAATATCTCTTAAACATTGCTGGTGGGAATGTAAATGGATGCAACCACTTTAGAAAACAACAAAGTAATTATACTCTCTGCTCTTAGATAAATATTCTAGAGAAATTCTGACACATGCACATCCAGAGAAACACATAAAAAATGTTTATAGCAGCATTATTGAAAATATCAAAAACTTCCAAATAATCATGACAGGGTCTGTACACTGAAAAAGATAAATAGGGGTCAAGCTTGAAAGAATCTTCCACGTGCTGGGACAATTTGTGAAAAAAGATTCACACACTGTCACATCCTGAAGGAGCTTCCAAATTCCAAGAAAAAGAGAAAAATTGTAAAGCAAGCAAACAAAACCTGGAAATAATCTAGATGCCCATCCATAGAGGCGTAGACGAATTAACTATGGTGAAGTCATACAAATCAAATTAGCAGTCAGATGATCGAACTATAGTGAGACAGATAATACTTATCTTGGGAGAAGTCTGGAAGAGAGGTGTGGTGGGGACATACGGTTAGATATAAAATATTGTCACAGTTCTTGCTTTCCTTTTAGGCTATGGATTAATGAGTACTTACTATATTATTAAAACTAAGTATGTAAAGGCAGGCCCTGGGGCACCTGGGTGGCTCAGTCAGTTAAGCATCTGCCTTCCATTGGTGTCATGATCCCTAGGTCCTAGGATCCAGCATGGGGCTCCCTGCTCAGCAGAGAGTCTGCTTCTCCCTTTCCCTCTGTCCCCATCCCTGCTTGTGTTCCCTCTTTCTCTCTCAAATAAATAAATGAAATCTTTAAAGAAAAAAAAGAAAAGAAATAGACATAGGTATGTTTGTGTATAGATATACACTTTATGTAAGTAAAGTCCCTAGCCCTGTCTGCTGAGAGGACCTGGGAGAAGTGACTCCCCAAAAGGTATGGGCACACCTAACGCCCATATCTGGAGGACACACAGGGGACAACTGTCCAAGAGCTGTAAGCCAAACCATGCCCACATCCATTCAGGGCACGAAGATGTTTAGTTCCAGCGAGGCTTGAAAAGTCCCTGAAAAAAACTCACAAATTGCCAAAACTGGAATAAGGAGAAATAGACAATCGGAATATCCCTGTATCTGCTAAAGAAATTGGATTTGTAATTTAAAAACAACATCTTCACACACATGCCACATTCTTAGAGGGAAATTTATAGCTGTGCAAGTACGTGTATTCAAAAAGAAGAAATTTCTAGAAGAATGGCAAATTAAACTCAAAGTAAGTAGAGGGAAAGAAATAAGATAAGAGCAAAAATCAATACATTAGAGAACATTAGAGGAAATCAATGAGGCCAAAATCTGGTTCTCTGAAAAGATCAATAAAATTGATCCACCTCGAGACAGACTGATCAAGAAAAAAGAAAGGAAGACACAAATTGCCAATACATTTTGATTTAAGCTTGTTTTACTCTTATGCCAAACATTCACATAATTCTAGAGTCACATCTACAAAAAAAAACGAGGTAGTTTCAGAGAAGTGTGTCTTCTACCCCTGTCCCTCCCATCTTGTCTCCTTCCTCTCCTGTAGGTAATCATTTTATTTATTTAAAGTGGCTTACCTAGGGGCGCCTGGGTGGCTCAGTTGGTTAAGTGTCTGCCTTCAGTTCAGGTTATGATCCCAGGGTCCTGGGATCGAGTCCCACATCAGGCTCCCTGTTCAGCAGGGAGCCTGCTTCTTCCTCTCCCTCTGCTCCCCTTGCTTGTGCTCTCTCTCTCTGACAAATAAATAAATAAAATCTGAAGTGGCTTATCTATTCCATGTTTTGGCACATACATGCATAGGGAATATATTTGTAGTGTTGTTTTAAAGAATGTTATGTTTCTCAGATGGGGCACTCATGGGGTAGTTTAAGGTTCTTGCGCATACAGTCATGCTCAAATATAATCAATCCATCCCAACAAAAACCTTTTAGTGTGTTCAAAAACACATGCAAGAGTGTGTTCAATAGATCAATGAATATGGTTACCTTTGATAAATATCTGCAGAGAATATCAAAGGGGCTTATCCTGACTCTGCAGGGGGGAAGTTTCAACTTTTTGTTGACTGTATAGCGGAAAAGCATCTGGCCATCTGAATTGGGTTTCTGTGCAAAATGTGTCCCGTTTATTTTTTTAAATCCTATTTTGTATTCCCAAATTCCAGCTAATTCTGAGTGATGCAGACTCCTTTCATAATTTGGCCAGTAAGGTTTGTGACCCTGATACTGTCAATGAACAAGGGTGTTCTCACTGGGGGATGGACTCTTTCAAAAGAGTGTTGTTGTCAGTGTTTAAATTTATTACCCTTTTCCTTTTATAAAGTAGTAAGCCTTAATTAAAACTCTTGACGAAAACTATAATTGCTTGTTTGTTTTATCCTGAGATGAAATATTATTCCAGCACTGATCATATAACTAGTGCATGCGTAATGAAATTTAATATTATAGCTGTCCTTGGTAGCCATATGGTGAATCTATCGATCTGGTGATGGGTATTGGTAATATTTCCTGATTCAGCTGTGATAGTATAAACACTTGCATAGCTTGATCCAATTGTTTACATTTATTTTCAAATCAAAGGTGATCGTGCTCTAGTAAGTTACAATTTATGCTTCTTACTTGGCAGATGTGTTTAGTTGCTAACATGAAAAGAAATGGATGGAAAATGTGGGCCACCATCATGTACAAAAACTTGGATGGGCCTGTCTCTGGTTCAGTGCTGTTTACAAGGGCAAAGTTCCTACATAAGAATTCTTGTGAGGGGGGCGCCTGGGTGGCTCAGTCGTTAAGCGTCTGCCTTCAGCTCAGGTCATGACCCCAGGGGTCCTGGGATCGAGCCCCGCATCGGGCTCCCTGTTCAGTGGGAAGCCTGTTTCTCCCTCTCCCACTCCCCTGCTTGTGTTCCCTCTCTCGCTGTGTCTCTCTCTGTCAAATAAATAAATAAAATCTTTAGAAAAAAAATAAAAAAGAATTCTTGTGAGGTTGTCTGGGTGGCTCAGTCGATTAAGCCTCTGCCTTCAACTCAGGTCATGATCCTGGGGTCCTGGGATTGGTCCCACATCTGCCTCTTTGCTCAATGGGGAGCCTGCTTCTCCCTCTTCCTCTGCCCCTCCCCCAAGCTCCTGCTCTCTCGCTCTCTCAAATAGATAAATAAAAATCTTTTTAAAAAATAAAGAATACTTGTGAGATCATCTCCATTTAGCTACTGTTTATAAAAGCAAACTTTAGGGACACGTGGGTGGCTCAGTTGGTTAAGGGTCTGCCTTCAGATCAGGTCATGATCCCAGGGTCCTAGGATCGAGCCCGCATCAGGCTCCTCGCTCAGCGGGGAGCCTGCTTCTCCCTCTGCCCCTCCCCCTGCTCTGTGCGCTCACTCTTGTTCTCTCTCTGACAAATAAATAAATAAAACCTTAAAAAAAAAAAGCAAACTTTACATTTATCTCCACTGCCACACCTCCCATTCTGAACTATTGGGGTTCTTTGTTTGTCTGTTTGTTGTTTCTTTTAGTCCTGATTCACATATATGTGCATACAATCATACATATAAAATATAGTATATTAATCTTTGTAAATGGATGTGGGTTTATGACAAAAATTTTTAAAATTAATAGTTCAGGAAATGGAAAGAAATAAATGCAAAGTAAGTTTATTCTCTCTCTATATATATATATATCCCACACATATAAATATTACATATGTATGAGAGATTGTTATAGCAAACTATATTGAATTATTATCTTAGAGTTTTAAAAATCGTAATTTTAAAACATAACTAAATTTTAAATGGTAAAATTACAGTGTCAAACCTGTAACACATTAATTGTTTTACTTGTAAGCACCTAATAACATTTTGGGTTTAGGAAGAACCTGTCTATTTTAAAATTAGACAAAAATGCTGAGTTGGAGGGGCGCCTGGGTGGCTCAGTTGGTTAAGCGACTGCCTTTGGCTCAGGTCATGATCCCGGGATCCTGGGATTGAGTCCCGCATCGGACTCCCTGCTGGGCAGGGAGTCTGCTTCTCCCTCTGACCCTCCCCCCTCTCATGCTCTCTGTCTCTCATTCTCTCTCTCTCAAATAAATAAATAAAATCCTAAAAAAAAAAATATTAGGGGCGCCTGGGTGGCTCAGTCGTTAAGGGTCTGCCTTCGGCTCAGGTCATGATCCCAGGGTCCTGGGATCGAGTCCCGCATAGGGCTCCCTGCTCGACGGGGAGTCTGCTTCTCCCCCTGACCCTCCCCCCTCTCATGTGCTCTCTCTCTCTCATTCTCTCTCTCAAATAAATAAATAAAATCTTAAAAAAAAAATGCTGAGTTAGATCTCATGTAGGGATAGTGCTGTGGCCATGAATCCTTTTTCCTTTCCTTTTAGGGCCAAATATGTTTGTACTGACTTTGAGTATATAGATCTAGATGATTTTCATGATCAGCACCATTGTGAACACAACACCAGTTATTTTTAAAAGAAAAGAAGTTTTAATATACCCTAAGGGACATATAGGGAGAATACCTATTTGTTGATAGAGTTTAATAAGAGTAATAAAAGTTGGAATATAGAGAAATACACACTTTTGAGGTATAAGCAAAATTCTCCTTTTGCTTTTTATGTTGTATAGGTAAATACTGACTCTTTTTTTTTTTTTTAAGATTTTATTTATTTATTTGACAGAGAGAGACACAGCAAGAGAGGGAACACAAGCAGGGGGAGTAGGAGAGGGAGAAGCAGACCTCCCGCCGAGCAGGGAGCCCGATGCAGGGCTGGATCCCAGGACCCTGAGATCATGACCTGAGCCGAAGGCAGACGTTTAAGGACTGAGCCACCCAGGCACCCCAATACTGACTCATTAAAAAAATTTAGTGTATACATTTACCTATGACATTATTTATCTTTTGTCACAGGCAATATTCTGTTACCAACTATTCACAAGTCTTTGGATAAACTGAGATTATTTTATTTTATTTTATTTTTTTAAGATTTTCTTTTTAAGTAAGCTCCACGCCCAACGTGGGCCTCAAACTCATGACCCTGAGATCAAGAGTCACACGCTCCTCTGACTGAGCCAGCCAGGAAGCCCAGACTGAGATAATTTTAAAGTCAGTATTATTTTTTGTCCGAAATCCCCAAAACAAGATTGCCAAAAAATAAAATTAAGTGAATATAAGCATACTATATTAATATAGTGTCAATAATAACTAGAGAAATATGTATTTTAGTAACTTTACCCAGAAAGTTTAAGTAGAAAATTTCTATAGGTCTATAGAAAAATACCATTTGAGGAGCACCTGGGTCGTTCACTCGTTAAGAGTCTGACTCCTAATCTCAGCTCAGGTCTCGATCTCAGGGCCGTGAGTTCAAGCCCCATGTTGGGCTCCACCACCAGTGTGGAGCCTACTTAAAACAAAACAAAAACCATTTGAGTTTGATTGGGACCAATTTATTTAAGGTGCAATTGGATTATAACAGAACTTAATTATTATTTTGTTTCATTTTTTAAAAATTTTAAAGATTTTATTTACTTATTTGAGAGTGAGCATAAGTGGGGCGGGGCAGCAGGCAGAGGCAGAGGGAGAAGCAGACTCCCCGCTGAGCAGGGAGCCCGATGCGGGGCTCGATCCCAGGACCCTGGGATCATGACCTGAGCCGAAGGCAGACGCTTAACGACTGAGCCATCCAGGCGCCCCTAATATATTTTTTTTAGGATTTTATTTATTTATTTGAGAGAGAGAGAATGAGAGACAGAGAGCATGAGAGGGGGGAGGGTCAGAGGGAGAAGCAGACTCCCCGCCCAGCAGGGAGCCCGATGCGGGACTCAATCCCAGGATCCCGGGATCATGACCTGAGCCAAAGGCAGACGCTTAACAAACTGAGCCACCCAGGCGCCCTTCCTAGTTATTTCTTCATTATATACTACCCCTTTGTTTTGTTAATTCTTCACAAATTCTTTGTTTCTTTGTCTAAAAGTATGAAAGCTTCATGCTCTGATAACTACTTTGGGTCTTCATTCTCTTCTGAAGGCTCCCTTGTACATGTAAAAGTTCAGTAAAATGTGTAGGCTTTTCTCCTCTTAATCTGTCTTTGTCAGCTTAATATTCAGACCCAGCCAGAGACTCTAAGAGGGTCAAGGAAAGCTTTTCCCTCCCCTACACTGTCTTCTTGTAAATAGGATGCGTAAACAACTGTTTTGTGATTTTTCAGTTTGGGATATTATCATTTGACTTCCCACGACAGAAGATTAGGATTAGCTACCATGCACACATAGAAATCCCAGCCACCTACCCCCACCATATGGACATAGAGACCCCTGTCCCTCCTTTCTGTCCCTACTCGCCGTTGAGCCAAAATAGGTATGTCACAGTTTTGGGTTAAATTATTTTTCCGTGCTTACCTTACTATGACTAAGTAAACATATTTCTTTTCTGGAAACAATCTTTTGTTGTTTTAGCCCCCCTGGAATTAGTAATTGCTTTATTTTTAAATTTGCTTTCTTTTCTTTTTTTTTTTTTTTAAAGATTTTATTTATTTATGTATTAGAGAGCACGCGAGAGAGAAACAGCATGAGAGGGGAGAAGGTCAGAGGGAGAAGCAGGCTCACCGCTGAGCTGGGAGCCCGATGTGGGACTCGATCCCAGGACTCCAGGATCATGACCTGAGCCGAAGGCAGTCACTTAACCAACTGAGCCACCCAGGCGCCCAATTTGCTTGCTTTTCTATGTGCCTATCACAAATGCATACCCAAATTCTCTACCAGAACTCCAAAACTCCTCTCAATTATATCAAATATGTCAGATAATATATCAATGTTTTTAATACTTTGGGGACATCCATCCTGGAGCCAGCCATCATTCATTCATTTCAAAAATATTTATTAAATGCCTCCTAGGGGTTTTAGGTTGGGGATATAGCGCGGAACAGAATAGGCAAGTCGCCTTTACTGAGCTTCCATTCAAGTGGGGGAAGGAGAAGATAAACAATAAGCACATAATTAAATATTATGTTGGGAGATGATATATGCTATGAAGAAAAATAAAGCCATGTCACTGGGACTAGATAGTCCTGGGGAGAGGAATTCTAGATGATATGAGAAGGGCCTTTCCAAAGAGGTGATCTGAGCAGAGACCTAAGTTAAATAATGGAGTGACCCATTCAACCTCTGGTGGAGGACCATTCCTTGTGGAAGGAACAGTCAATAAGACATGGAGATGTTTGGTCATTAATTAAAAGCATGACCGTCACTTTTCAGCGGTTAGTTCATGTGCCGCCAGAGTTAGTGGAAGGTGGGTGGTAAGTTGGGGCAGAGTTTTTCCAGACAGGTTGGGGTACAAGGGCGTGGTTATAATGATGTGATGGTTGGAGCTAAACTGTGTCACAAGGGTAGTTGGGAGGGAGGGGCCCAGAGAGGGAATGGTGGGTCACCCTGAGAAAGTGGTCATCTGTGTACTGGAGGTTCCCACAGGGTTGGGGGCATTGATGGAACAGGAATATGGGAGGAGGTGGGCAGAGAGGACAGTGCTTAAGAATTGAGATTTTTTGGGTCAAGACTTTATTGTTAAGTAATCTCTACACCCAATGTGGAGCTCGAACTTACAACCCCGAGAGGAAGTCACATGCTCTCCCAACTGAGCCAGCCAGGCGCCGCAAGAATTCAGCCTTATGAGGTGAAAGATGATGAGGACAAGGATAAAACCACGCTTCAGCCAGGAGTGTGCCCTACAGGGGGTGTGCAGGGAGAAGGCTAGCAGTGAAGGAGACCCAGTCCACACTCCCCTCACCACCCCTGTTCCTGGGGGCTCTGCCACCCAGAGGGGCTGTCTTTTTCTAACTTAGCCTAAAGCACTCTACAGTCAAGCCCGTGATCCTGAGTTCAGTAGGTTTCCCCGGGGAAAGCCAGGATTCTTCCAGAGCAAGAAGGTGAGGGTGAAGGCAGCCTTCAGAGAAAAGGTTGAAGATGCAGGAGAACTTGCTGGGAAGAGGCCCTGTGTCTCAGATGGTATGGGGGCAGACTCAGGAATAAAATCTCTCAGGGGCAAACAGAAAAACAGCTTTATTACCTTGGGTGGGGAGGGATGCAAGATCTTTTAAACAAAGTTTTTAAATTACATAAAGTAAAAAAAAAAAAATCAATGGATTTGACCACTTAAAGATTTGAGTTCAGTAGAGCACCCCATCGACAAGGGAGCAGCTTATGACAGCCTGAGAGAAATCTGTACAAAGCCAAGAACAGAGTCATAGCTAGAACATTCAAGAATTGCCGATCAGCAAGAAAAAGACAAGAAACGCAGTTCTTTCTTTCTTTTTTTTTTTTTTTTACAAGAAACCCCATTTTTTTCCTGGGCAAAGGATTTGATAGATAATTCACTGAAGGGGAAACTCATCCTGCCGGTAAGCATTTGATCTTACCAGTAATGAGAACAATGCCAATCAAAACAACAGATACCACTTCGCTAAAATCAGGAAGTGAGATGTTTTCGGGTTCGGGAGAAGGTGGGGTAATAAAGGGCCCTTGGGTCTTGCTGGTACGACTCTAAAGCAATGCAGCTGTCTGGCGAGCCGCACCATAGCACTTAGTGAAATAAAGAGCACGCCCTCCCTACAACACAGCAGTCCGTCCCCTCCTTACCTCTCAAAACACTGTCTTGCAAAAGCTTGTCACCTTTACAACAACACAACATGTGTCATAACAAATTGCTGGTTCCGATACCAGCAGGATGGATGAGGAAAAGACAGAGTGTGTTTTCCGTGGAATGTTGTGCAGCACTCGGGAAAAGCAACCCGGATTCCATGAAACAATACTTCGAGATCTCAGAAACTTACAAATTGAGTGCAAAAAAGAAGTAAAAAACAGAACATGATTGATAGTACGATACAATTCTGTAACTTTATTTTTTTTTAATTAATTTATTTATTTGACAGAGAGAGGCAGCGAGAGAGGGAACACCAGCAGGGGGAGCGGGAGAGGGAGAAGCAGGCTTCCCGCGGAGCAGGGAGCCCGACGCGGGGCTCGATCCCAGGACCCCGGGACCATGACCTGAGCCGAAGGCAGACGCTTAATGACTGAGCCACCCAGGTGTCCCAATACCAATTCTGTAACTTTAAAGGTATCTACAAAAGGGATGACTGGGTGGCTCAGTTGGTTAAGCGTCTGCCTTCGGCTCAGGTCATGATCCCAGAGTCCTGGGATCGAGTTATGCATAGGGCTCCTTCTGCCTGTTGCTCCCCCTGCTTGTGTGCGCTCTCTCTCTCTCTAAAAAATAAAATATTTTTAAAAAAATAAAGTACAATAAAGGTACAAAAGTACAAAAACAACAAAAAATAAAAGGTCCAAAAATAAAAGTACAAAAAATGGGACGTGCTATATTTTTAAGAAGAGACATATATCGAAATAAACAGAGGTGGTAGATTGGAAAAGCATATGTTAAATACCTATATTAAATTCCTACAAGGACAGAAGAATGGAAGAAAAAAAATCATAAAATAAAAGAGAATTTGCACAAACCAATGAGGCAGAAACTCTGAATTTTGTGCACCCGGAATAAAACAGATAAATAAATAGAATGAAGGTATTTGACATGTATTAATATTGTTCCAGCTAGCTATTGCCATGTAACAAACTACCCTGAAGCTTAGTGATTTAAAAAAAATTTTTAAAAACCCACCCTTTAAATATCTCACAATATTTTGGGTCAAGAATTTGAGCAAGGCTGATTCTTCAGCGTCCACATGGAGTTGACAAGCATTGCTGGATGGTCTTCATCTGGCAGCTGGCCTGGGCCCGAAGGTCCAAGAAGGCTTCCTTTTTGTGCCTAGTGCTTTGGGGAGAATAGCTGAAAATATCAGCTCAGTTTGGCCCTTCTCCCTCTCAATTGTAGTCCCAGGGTCCCTCCACGTAGTCTTCCCAAGCAGGGTAGCCAGATTTCTCTCACAGCAGCTCAGGGCTCCAACAGAGAGTGAGTGTTGAGGAGATGGAACAAGGCAGGAACTGCAAAGCTGCTTCTGACCCAGCCTTGGAAACCCTGCAGCTCCATTGTTGCCACGGTATATTGGTTACAAGGCTCAATAAGCATTTCTGAATTCTGGGGATGCCTGGGTGGCTCAGTTGGTTAAGCGTCTGCCTTCGGCTCAGGTCAGGATCCCAGGGTCCTGGGATTGAGCCCCGCATCAGGCTCCCTGCTCGGCGGGGAGTCTGCTTCTCCCTCTGCCTCTGCTGCTCCCCTTGCTTGTGTTCCCTCGCTTGTTATCTGTCTCTCTGTCAAATGAATAAATAAAATCTTAAAAAAAAAAGAATTTCTGAATTCTGGAGGAATCAGGCGGTGGCTTTGTCCATTCAGACTGCCGTAACAGAATCCTATGGACTAGGCGGCTTACAGACAACAGAAATTTATTTCTCACACTTCTGAAAGCCGGGAAGTCCAAGCTCAAGCTGCCGGCAGGTTCAGCATGTGGGGAGAAGCTCCTTCCTCGTTCATAGGCCGGTCTTCTCATTGTGTCTGCACGCCAGGGAAGGAGTGAGGGAGCTCTCTGGGGTCGCTGGCACTTTCATTCATGAGGCCTCCACCCTCATGACCTGATCACCTCCCAAGGACCCACCTCCACATACCAGCACACTGGGAACCCCAGTCTCTCAGGTTGAGAGAAAAATTAATGTTTTATTTCTGTTTCCAAAGATATCATTTATGCATCACTATAAGTTGCAAATAGCTTATGAGAAAAGAGAAAAAGTGTTTCCTATGTCCAGAAAATAGAACATTAAAGAGCCAGCAAAAATTTAAACAAAAAGGCCATAAAAAAATGTATAACCATCTCCATCAGCTTATTTAATCCTATGTAATTAATTCTTTTTCTGCCTGATCTTTCCTTTTTTAAGTTTTTATTTTAATACCAGTTAGTTAACGTACAGTGTTACACTAGTTTCAAGTATACAATATAGTGATTCAACACTTCCATCCATCACCCGGTGCTCATCACGACAAGTGCCCTCCTTCATCCCCATCACTTTTTTCCTCCATCCCCCCACCCACCTCCCCTCTGGTCACCAGCAGTTTCTTCTCCATGGTTAAGAGTCTGTTTCTTGGGGCGCCTGGGTGGCTCAGTCGTTAAGCGTCTGCCTTCGGCTCAGGTCATGGTCCCAGGGTCCTGGGATTGAGCACCGCATCAGGCTCCCTGCCTGCTCAGCGGGAAGCCTGCTTCTCCCTCTCCCACTCCCCCCTGCTTGTGTTCCCTCTCTCGCTGTATCTCTCGCTGTCAAATAAATAAAATCTTTAAAAAAAAAAAAAAGAGTCTGTTTCTTGGTTTGTCTCTCTCTCTTTTCCCCCCTTTGCTCATTTGTTTTGTTTCTTAAATTCCACATATGACTTATTTCGCTTAGCATTATACTCTCTAGCTCCATCCATGTCATTGCAAATGGCAAGATTTCATTCTTTTTTGTGGCTGAGTAATATTGTAATAACATCTTGTTTATCCATTCATCGTCTATCAGTGGACACTTGGGCTGCTCCCACAATTTGGCCTTTGTAGATAATGGTGTTCTGCCTGATCGTGAGTCAGCAGTTTTATCTAGTCTTCCATTTCTTTATTAGAGTTCTGGAAATTCTTACCCAGTCAAGTGGTATGCTTTCCAAGTTATAAGAAAACTGTACTCCAGAGTATTTGTCAGAGGCTTCTCCATGAACTTCTTTGAGGATTAAGTACTTTTGGATTGCAGCTGATTATAAAAGATTTCAGGGAAGTGTCAGAGTAAAACAATAATTGTCGATGAATGACAAAAGATTTAAAATACCGCAGTGAAATGTCTGATGAGAGTTCATTGTAATGCAATTGACAAGGAAACTTTATTACTTCTGTGGCATACAAGATTTTAGTTGAAATTACGACTGAGTACATGGATAATAAGAACATTCACACAATTCTGGGAATTTCATGTAATTGCTAAAACACTTATATTAATAACATATGTCCATACAATTACAACCTAAAGAAAGTTAAACCACTTTTTATTTGACAATGCTTCCTGTGTAATTTAACATATAAAATAAATCAAATCAGCTTAACATCTCTGTTTTTACCAGGTGAGAGGACAAATCCTTGGAGATTTCCCAAGGACCTCATTAAAAAAACAGAACAAAACAAAAGAAAAAACTCGAAGTTAGTTTGAAGTCAAAGACTTTATTTAGAATTTGGTTTTGTAAAGGCTGTGGAGAACGCCCAAAGTTTTAAGCACTTGATTGGCAGACGGGTCCCTACTTAAAATGGTTTGACTTAGGATTTTTTCAACTTTACAATGGTGCAGGAGCAATACGCATTCAATAGACACTATACTTCAAATCATGAATTTTTATCTTTTCCCAGGGCTAGTAATATGTGGCACAGTAATCTCTCAGGATGCTGGGCAGCGACAGCAAGCCAGGGCTTCCCTCAGCCACTCGATCACGAGTGTGAACACTGACAGACACACTGACAACCATTCTCTATCCACACAGCCATTTTGTTTTTCACTTTCAGTGCAGTATTCAATAAATTACATGAGATGTTCAGCACTTCATTATAAAAAGAGGCTTTGTGTTAGATGATCTTCCCCAGCTGTAGGCTAATGTAAGTGTTCTGAGCACATTTAAGGTAGGCGAGGCTAAGCTATGATGTTCAGTAGGTTCAGTGCATTAAATGCATCTTCACCTTATGATTTTCCACTTACAGGAGATTGATCAGGACATAACCCCATCGTAAATGGAGGAAGATCTGTAAATAGGATTACAGATCACTATGAAGCAATGCTTACTTATTCATTACTTGGCAATGAAAGATTTCAAAAACAAACATAGGAAGTAACATAGCTGAGGGGAAAAGAAAAACAAAAAAAAAACTTAGCTGTGTTAATATTGAGAAGACTTTGTTTTCTTAACTAATCGAAGACTTGATAAAGATAACATGAAGCGTGGGAAATTATTTTGATAAAGCAATCTTTGCTTCCAAGCCATATTACTTGGTAGATTAAAAGACAAACAACTTTTACAATTTTCTATTAAGAACAGACCAATAGGGGCGCCTGGGTGGCTCAGTCGTTAAGCGGCCTTTAGCTCAGGTCATGATCCCAGGGTCAGGGGGATCGAGCCCCACATTGGGCTCCTTGCTCAGCGGGAAGCCTGCTTCTCCCTCTCTCAATCCCCCTGCTTGTGTTCCCTCTCTCGCTGTCTCTCTCTCTGTCAAAAAAATAAATAAAATCTTAAAAAAAAAACAAAAAAAACCAGACCAATAGTCCCATGAAACTTTATCTTTTTAACACAGAAAGAAAATCAAGTTCTACTTTTGCATTGGTATTCTATTGATATTAAAGCTTCTTTATATCCTTATAATAAATCCATGCAACTTTAGCTGGCTTGACACCACAAGGTAAGATATTCTCTGTCTCTTTCTTTTTTTAACTTTCTATACCCTTTAGGATTTTGCCCTTTATTTTCCTCTCTCTCATTCTGAAACAACCTTAAATAACCTCTAAACGAGGACAAAATTACTCTTCTTTTCCCTTAACAAAAATGTACCCATCATGGGGTGCCTGGCTGGCTCAGTGGGTGGAGCGTGTAACTCTTGATCTCGGGGTTGTGAGTTCGAGCCCCATGTTGGGTGCAGAGATGACTTAAAAATAAAATCTAAAAAAAAAAAAAAAAATTGCCCCTGTCATTCCTTACATCTTTCCTTAAAAACCTGTCTCACTTTCCTTGCATGCTCTGCATGCAGGGTTTTCTCCTTTACCCATAGTATTCTTGTAACTCATTTACATGTATTGATTAGAATTCTTAAGTCTTACTGACCTTAATTTCCAGAGAAAATTGGGGATCATGCAATTATGAAGTATCATATATCAGCATTCTTCAGATTAGTAAATTTATTAATATGCCATTTCATAATTTCTACATAATTTTTCATAGTATAATTTTTCAGTGTGGCAAAAAAGACATGCTTATTAACAGATCCAAGTATCTTTTGCCTCTCTATAAATATTGAGAAGCCAAAGTAGATAAACTTATATTTATGTTTAGCAATTAATGTTTCAGTATTTTATCTTTTTTGGAAATGATCTAGATAGTCACTGAATATCTATCATTTAACTAAACTTAGTATAACTTAAAGGTTTCAAGTTACCAAAAAGATTTTGGGAACTATTTTTAAGTAGATATATTATAAAACATAATTATTGTTAAAAAGTTCATTTACAGGGGCTCAGTGGGAGGAGCATGCGATTCTTGATCTCGGGGTTGTAAGTCTGAGCCCCACGTTGGGTGCAGAGATTAAACAAATAAACGTTTTTTTTAAAAAGTTCATTTATAAACGTTTTCCCACTTACATTTATTTAATTTGCTTGCCTTAACAATTACATTTGGATTGCTCATGAAAACATCATGAGACATTAAATAAAGCTAACCGTCCTCCTGATTTTTTTGTTGTTGTTGACAAATCAGGCAAGTATCCAAAAAAAAAAAAAAAAATCACAGAAGCAAAAGACCTAGAAGTTAAACATATGTCTCTCCCTTCTCCCATTTTTATTTTTACTGCCATGTTTGACATATATCAAGCACTTCATCTTTATTGTATCTTTTGTTCTTAGGTTGAATTTATAATTTTATAATCTTAGACATCTAGGAGAAGCTTATTTGACTAGTAAACCCAGGCAGAATAAAATTGTATGTCTACATTCTGTCTAGTGCTGCCAATTCTGACGACATACTTACTTTTATTTAACCAATAATCGTAAACTAACCTTATTTAACAAAGATTATCCCACATCATGTGAACTTGAAAAACATTGAGGTTAGTTTTTATTTTCTTTTAAAGTGTTAGAAAGACTTAATTTAGGGGTGCCTGGGTGGCCCAGGGTCCTGGGATTGAGTCCCACTGTCGGGTTCCCTGCTCAGCGGGAGCCTGCTTCTCCCTCTCCCTGCGGCTACCTCTGCTTTTACTCTCTCTCTCTGTCAAGTAAATAAATAAGATCTTATTAAGAAAAAAAACAAACTTGGGCGCCTGGGTGGCTCAGTCGGTTGAGCGACTGCCTTCGGCCCAGGTCATGATCCCAGGGTCCTGGGATCGAGTCCCACATCGGGCTCCCTGCTCTGCGGGGAGCCTGCTTCTCCCTCTCCCACTCCCCCTGCTTGTGTTCCCTCTCTCGCTGTGTCTCTCTCTGTCAAATAAATAAATAAAATCTTTAAAAAAAAAAAAAAACAAACTTAATTTATACAAGCACTTACTTTTTTTAAAGATTTTTTTATTTTTAAGTAATCTCTACACCCAAAGTGGGGCTTGAACTCACAATCCCAAGATCAAGAGTCCCGCACTCCACCAACTGAGCCAGCCAGGCACCCCCAAGCATTTACTTTTTAAACTCGATGACTAGAGGGGCTCCTGGGTGTGCAGTTAAGCCTCCAACTCTTGGTTTAGACTCAGGTCATGATCTCATGGATTCTGAAATGGAGTCCTGTGAAGATTCTCTTCCTCTGCCGCTATCCCCCCACTCTCACGCGTGCTCTCTCTCTCTAAAATAAATAAATACATCTTTTTTTTTAAGTCAATTAATAGAGCTTTATTACAAATTAATTTGGGCAATATCATCCGGACTTAGAATAATATCGCATGTACACAACATAAATACCTAAGCATACAAATGCAAATAGAGATCTTACAGCTTTTAATCTAAATTTTTGCTATGAGTTTGGTATAAAAATAGAAACATAAATTTCACTAATTTTTATGAGCTGATTCTCGTCCTAGTCTTATTTTGGTTTTAATCGGAATTATGTTTCTGGCAGACGGAACAAGTTAAGGTTACCTGCTCAATGAGGGCTGAAACTTTTACCAACACCTGTGGAGAATTTTAGGATTTTTATTTGCCCTGAGATGCACTATTATGGAGAGTGTGGACTACATTTTGGAATGGAGTCCAAATTGATTTGTCAACAACACTTGGAAATGCCAAGTGGCGGTTTATTTCCAAAAAAGCTTCTTTTTTCCCCAAGTTTATTTCCTTCTGGCTCAGGTGGCTGCATAGCCAAGAGTTATCTCCTTGGATGTTCATATTTCAAAGGTATAGTAAGATTTGCACCTCAAAGGGACAGAGAAAGGATGTAGGTTTTCTCTCAGAAGGAATTCAGGGGGCCTATTTATCTAGTATCAGAAATCAAGGACCATTGGGCTCCTGGGTGGCTCAGTTGGTTAAGCGACTGCCTTCAGCTCAGGTCATGATCCTGGAGTCCCGGGATCGAGTCCCGCATCGGGCTCCCTGCTAGGCAGGGAGTCTGTTTCTCCCTCTGACCCTCCCTCCTCTCTCTCATTCTCTCTCTCTCAAATAAATAAATAAAATCTTTTAAAAAAAAAGAAAGAAAGAAATCTAGGACCATTACTACTTAATCCCCCCTCCCTTGTATTCTTACCTGTAGGACAATTGTTTTTCCAATATCATGGCTTTTTCTAGTATCTGCAGTGTCTTGAGATAAATAAGAAAGCTCCTGCAGTTGGTGAGGAGGCTTTGAGTCATTTAAAAAAAAAAATTTTTTTTTTTTAAGATTTTATTTATTTATTTGTCAGAGAGAGAGACAGAACACAAGCAGGGGGAGCGGTACGCAGAGGGAGAAGCAGGCTCCCTGCCGAGCAAGGAGCCCAATGTGGGACTCGATCCCAGGACCCTGGGATCATGACCTGAGCTGAAGGCAGCCGCTTAACCGACTGAGCCACCCAGGCGTTCCTAAAAAAAATTTTTTTAATACAGTTTATTTTTTAGAATAGTTTTAGATTGACAGCCAAATTAAGGTGGGTAATTTCTCATGTAGCCTCTGTCCCCACACATGCACAGCCACTGCCATTATCCACACCCCCCACCAGAGGGTACATTTGTGACAACTGATGAGCCTCCACGGACATATCATCATCACCCAAGTCCATGGTTTACGCTAGAGTTCCCTTTGGTGGTGTACACTCTGCGGGTGTGGACAAATAAATGTATGATGACATGCACCCCCCATTACAGTATCATACAGAATAGTTTCACTGCCCTAAAAATCCTCTGTGCCATTCATTTTTTATCCCTCCCTCCAAACCCCTGATAACCATTGATTTTTTTCACTGTCTCCATCGTTTTTCCTTTTCCAGAATGTCACATAGTTGGAATCCTACAATATATAGGCTTTTCAGATTGACTTTTTTCACTTAGTAATAGGCATTTGTAGGGGAAGAAAAAGTTATTCCTTGACCCCCGTTAGGGTCCCTGACTGGGTCTGACAATTACACCGACAAAGACAGGTTAACAGGAGAAAGGTAAACAAATTGATTTAAGGTGAGCGTTACCTGACATATGAGCCTTCATCAGGAGATGAAAACTTGTGTGTTTCTATGCTAGGTTTGACGAAAAGTAGGCAGTGAAGTATGCTAGGTTAGGAGTATAAGCTAACTGTAGTAGACTGGGGGAACTCTGCAGGTCCTGTTGGTTAGGATACTTCTTGGCACCCTTTGTCTTCAGAGATAAGGATGCTCCTTCCCTCCAGGTATAGGGAGGGCACCTCTCACATGACTGTTTTATGATGTGTTTCAAGGAAGAAGAGCAAGGGACTGTGGAGGTCACAGACTTTTCTTGTTTCTGCCATTTTCTCAGACTCCTTCACTTGGGATAGCATATCCTGAACCCCAAACACATTTAAGTTTCTTCCATGTCTTTTCCTGACTGGATAGCTCGTTCCTTTTTAGTGCTGAATAATATCCCATTATCTGGATATACTGTAGTTTATTTATCCGTTCACCCAGTGAAGGACATCTTGGTTGCTTCCAGGTTTGGGCGATTATGAACAAAGCTGCTATAGACATCCTTGCTCTGGAGTTTTGAGGACATAAGTTCTCAACTCTTTCGGGGAAAGACCAAAGAGCACAATTACTGGATCATACGATGAGAGTATTTTTATTTTTGTCAGAAACTGCCAGCTATCTTCCTAAGGGAGTGCACTATGTTGCATTCCCACCAGCAATAATGAGAATTCCTGTTGCTCCCCAGCATTTGGTGTTGTCGCTATTACGGATTTTGGCTGTTCTAACAGATGTGTGTAGCAGTATCTCATTGTTATCTTACCAGAGTAAGACATTTCCTTGATGACGAGAATCTTTTCATGGGCTTATTTACTATCTGTATATCTTCTTTGGTGAAGTGCCGGTTAAGGTTTAGGACCTATTTTTAAATCGGGTTGTTTGTTTCCTTATCATTGAGTTTTAAGAGCTCTTTGTATATTTTGGACAACGGTCTTTTATCAGATGTGCTTTCAAAAATACTGTCTCCCAGTCTGTGGCTTGTCTTCTCATTCTCTTGACATTGTCTTTCACAGAGTCATTTTATATAGTTTTGTGTTTTACACTTAGGTCCGTGATCGATTTGAGTTAATTTTTATGGAAGGCATAAAGTCTGTGTCTACACTCACTTTTTTGCATGTACATGTCCAGTTGTTCCTGCACCATTTGTTGAAATTGTAATTTGCTCCATTGCATCATCTTTATTCCTTTGTCAAAGATCAGTTGACTAGATTTATGTGGGTCTGTTTATGGGCTCTCTATTCTATTCCATTGATATATATTCACCAATACCACATGATCTTGGGTACTGGAACCTATGGGGACTCCCTTGTATGTGACAGGTCACTTTCCTCTTCTGATTTCCAAATTCTCTCTCTGTCTTTGACTTTTACCTTTTAATTTAAGGGAGTCCCTTAGGCTAATGGTAATGCTTTGTGTCATGTGTCCTCCTTATAATGTGATCTTTCCATAGGTACCAATATGATATTTGTTTTGAATGAGAGCTCTCTAAAAATCCATTTATGTATAAAAATGTTTTCAAATCAAAAGATCTATTGCCTGGACATCAATACATAGGATCTCCCAAAGGCATACTCATTCCAAATGCAGCACAAACAAGAAAACCTTTTTTTTTTTTTAAGATTTTTACTTTTAAGTAATTTCTATACCCAACATGGGGCTAGAACTCACAATCCCAAGATCAGGAGGCACACACTCCACTGACTGAGCCAGGTGCCCAGAAAACCTTTTCAAGGGAAGACCCAGAAACAACTTTCTAGGTCTAGAGTAAATTTTTACCATGGATGCAGGCAGTGTCCCCAGAGCAGGTACAGACGATGTAGCCCATGTGATCCAAAAAGGTCACGCCCAGAGACTGTCAAAGAAAGCAAAGAACTTTGTTGTCATATGCAGTAAGGAAACGCCAGTGTCCAACAAAAGTTAGATGTCTTTAAATGCAGACACACTAATCTGCAGTACAGGGAGGCAACGCGAGGATGGGATTTTCCCAGCACTGCCCGGGCAGCGAGGGTTAAAGACAACAAAGGCTTCTTATGGGCTGTGACCCCTTCTCCAGACAAATTCCCTGATTGCTGGCACAGTTGGTGAGGAAGTGTCTCAGATTCCCAGCCTGATAGCTCGTCACCTATGAATGCAGACCCCAACAATCTGCATGCCTGGGGAGGCAGAGAAAACAAGGAAAATATACATTCATGGGATCCAAGCCAAACTCTCAAGACATGAAGTGAGACAGAAAGAGAATTTCATCTCGGTTTTTTCGTTTTTTTGTTTTTTTTGTTTTTTTTTATTGGTGACCCACAGCAAAGTTTGTCCAAATAGATATCAGTCCGGAGAGAAGTCAACTCGCCAATCTGTGAGGCCAACACAAACAAGGGGCTTATAGGACCTGTGTTTATGTTTTATCTTATGATTCTCCCCACTATGACAAATGACACAAAAGACAAAGACAAAGAAAAATTATGTCTGCCCTTGGGAGAGAATCAGATCAATAACAAATAGCAAAAACAGCACAAACCCAAAGAACTATCTCACACAAATAGTTTCTCCTATTAATCTAAATTTTGGGTGGGGGAAGGACAAGGAGGAATTCTTACCTTCCTCTCTCAAGCAGCCACCACAAACAGACATGCAGGAGGTTGACATGACAAACGAATTCTTAACCTCTTGCCAGCTTTTATCCATTGTTCCAGGATTTCATCTGTAGGTTCCAGAGCCAGTAGGGCATCCCAGGCTTTTACTGGCCCTTCACATTTGCCAAAACTATAGGAGAGGAGGAAGGTTTTTCCTCTACCCATCTTAGGTTCACTGGTTGGGACCCTGAAAATGAGACTGAAAAAACAACAACAACAAAAACAACAAATTAACAAGAGAAAACAAGGGTGCCTGGGTGGCTCAGTTGTTTGAGCATCCAACTCTTGATTTCGGCTCAGGTCATGATCTCAGGGTTGTGAAATCGAGCCCCCCATCAGGTTCTGCACTAGGCGTGGAACCTGCATAAGATTCTCTCTCTCGGGCCACCTGAGTAGCTCAGTCAGTTAAGCATCTGCTTTTGGCTCATGTCATGATCCCAGGGTCCTGGGATTGAGCCCTGCATTCGGCTCCCTGCTTTTCGGGGAGTCTGCTTCTCCTTCTCCCTCGGTCCCTCCCTCCCCGCTCCCCTTGTTCTCTCTCTCTCTCTCTCTTTCAAATAAATAAATAAATCTTTTAAAAAAAAAAAAAAGATTCTCTCTCTCTCTCTCTCCCTCTGCCCATGTCCCTCCTCCTCCGCTCACACATGTGCTCTCTCTCTCTAAAAATAAACAAATACAATAAATTTAAAAAACAAAAACAAGAGGAAAACAGACAGAAGTTGGTTAACACCTGCATCACACATGCATATAGGTCTTAACAATGAATAACTCAAAGGGCTGGTTAGAACTTGGGCTTCCAAAGCATCTCTACAAAAGAGCGATAAGTTATACAGAAGTGACAAAACAAAAGAAAGGGACTTTGAGCTTCTAGGACAGCAAATTATGGGAAAGTAAGCATGTAGGGGAGTAAGATTGGTTATGTAGACTCCTCTGGCCCCATCTCCAGACTGAAAAGACTCTATAGAGTTGTTTGTGTTGGTTACCAATCATCCTGTCCTTCCTGGTGGAGGTGACTGGGGGAAGAGTTTTTCTTGTGTTTGTTTCTTCTCAATTGCCTTTAGCTCAAAATCATCCTTATGCTGGAGTGGCATATTTTGGAGTGGCATACTCTGCTGCCTCTCATCTGTAACTGAAAATGATTAAAAATCCGTAAGAATTCAGAAGATTAGGACATTATTAGCAAATCTGACTTAACTGACATATATAGGACACTGCATCCAACGACCACAGAATCTGTATTATTTTCAAGTGCAAATTAAATGTTTACTAAAATCGGTGACAAACTGGGCCATAAAGCAAGTCTCAACATATTTCAAAGTACTGAGATCATATAATATATGTTCTGACTGCAGTGGAATTAAGCTAGAAATCAGTTACACAAGATAGCTAGAAAAGGCACAAATGTGCAAAAATTAAGCAATATACTTCTAAGTAACCCAGGAGTCAAAGATGAAATCACAAAGAAAAATTAAAAAATCGTTTGAACTGAAGGATAAGAAAAATATGACATCAAAATTGTGAGATGCAGCAAAAACTATGAATAGAGTGCAATTTATGGCTTTAAATGCAGGTGCTAGGAAAAAAAAATCCATTATCTAAGTATCTTCCCTTAAAAAGCTAGAAAAGAATAACAAATAAAACTCAAAGAAAGGAGGGAAAAAAGGATAAAGATCAAAAACTAATAAAGTAAAAGACAAATTTTGCTTTCTTTGGGAAAAAATAATAAAATGTATGAGCTTTGTTCCAGAGAGAAAGAGAACGCAAATAACCAGTATCAGGATTTGGAAAGAGAATACCATTATAGCATCAACAGACTTCAAGAAGATAGTAAGAGGAAACTATGGAACACCATGCCAACAAATCCAAAACTGGACTAATTCCTAGAAAAGCATTTTACCAAAAAGAGATATAAGAAGAAATAGAAAATCTGAATAGTCTTATAACTAGCTAGGAATTCAATCTGATCTCCGATGCTTCCAAATACTTACTGGAAAAATAATTTTAATCTTTCACAAATTCTCTCAGAGAATAGAAAAGAAAAGAATACTTTTATAACCCACTTTATGAAGTATACATAACCTTGATATCAAAAGGACACTACCAGAAAGAAAAATTACAGATAAATCTTTCTCGTGATTATAAATGCAAAATTCTAAGTTTTTAAATTTTTTTATTTTTTGAAAGATTTTATTTATTTATTTGACAGAGAGAGACACAGCGAGAGACGGAACACAAGAGGGGGGAGTGGGAGAGGGAGAAGCAGGCTTCCCACTGAGCAGGGAGCCCGATGTGGGGCTCGATCCCAGAACCCTGGGATCATGACGTGAGCCGAAGGCAGATGCTTATAGACTGAGCCACCCAGGCGCCCCCTAATTTTTTTTTAAATAAAATTCTAGCAAACTAATTGGCCAACTGGTATACGTACAACTTCTCAATGTCACTCATCATCAGGGAAACCCAAATCAAAACCACAATGAGATATCCCCTCATACCTGTTAGAATGGTTAAAATAAAAAAGACAAAAGATGTGCTGGCAAGGATGTGGAGAAAAGGGAACTCTTATAAACTGTCAGTGGAATATAAATTGGTGCAGCCACTATGGAAAACAGTATGGCAGTTTCTCAAAAAATTTAAAAAAGCACTACCCTACGATGCAGCAATCCCACTTCTGGAGGCATATCCAAAAGAAATGAAATCAGTATCTCAAGGAGGTAACTTCACTTCCACGTTCCTTAAAGCAATATTCACAATTGCCAAAGAATGAAGACAATCTAAATATCTGTCAACAGATGAATGGATAAAGAAAATGTGATATATTAGAATATGATATATTACAATATTATTCAGTCTCAAAAAAGAAGGAAATCTGCCATTTGCTACAATATGAATGAATTTGTAGGATATTATGCTAAGTGAAATAAGCCAGACACAGAAAGAGAAATACTGCATGATCTGACATATTTGTGGAATCTAAAATAGTCAAATTAGTAGAAGCAGAGAGGGGCACCTGGCTGGCTCAGTCAGAAGGGCATGCGACTCTTGACCTCAGGGTTGTGAGTTCAAGTCCCAGGTTGTGAGTTGGGTGTAGAGATTACTTAAAAATAAAAAATCTTGGGGCGCCTGGATGGCTCAGTTTGTTAAGCATCCAACTCTTGACTTTGGTTCAAGTCATGATCTCAAGGTCGTGAGATGGAGCCCTATGTCGGGCTCAGTGCTCAGAGTGGAGTCTGCTTAGGATTCTCTCTCCCTCTGTTCCTCTCCCCACCCCTCTCAAAATAAATAAAATAATTTTTAAAAAATAAAAAATCTTTTTAAAAAGCTTGGAAACAATCCAAATGTGCACAGAAAGTAGAATTATAAATAGGGGCACCTGGGTGGCTCAGTGGGTTGACCGTCTGCCTTCAGCTCAGGTCATGATCCCAGGGTCCTGGGATCGAGCCCCACATTGGGCTCCCTGCTCAGCAGGAAGCCTGCTTCTCCCTCTCCCACTCCCCCTGCTTGTGTTCTCTCTCTCGCTGTGTCTCTCTCTGTCAAAAGAATAAATAAAATCTTTAAAAAAAAAAAAAGAATTATAAATAAGTTGTGGTGTAGTCCTCTAATGAAGTAAGGCAGCCATAAAAGTGAAAGAACCTTTGCTACACCAACATGGAAGGTTGTTGTAAATATAATGCTGAGTGAAAGAAGCCAGTCACAGAAAAAAACTCAGGGAGTGTGTAATTCAATTTCTACAGAGTTCAAAAATTAGGAAAGATTAATTATATTGTTTGGGGATAAAAGCTCATGTGGTAAAATTCCAAAAGAAAATCAAGGAAGCCCTCCTTGTGGGAAGAAGTAGGGAAATGACATTGTGTAAGATGGGCTTCTGGGGTCCTGACATATGGTATTTCCCGGCTTGAGTCGTGGTTACATGGGTGTTCACTTTGTGATAAATCACTGAGTTAAATGTGTGTGTTTTGTGTACTTTTCTGCATGCATGTTATACTTTTCAATAAAAATGTTTTAAAAAGAGTATTTATTAGGGGGCACCTGGGTGGCTTAGTCAGTTAAGCGTCCAACTCTTGATTTCAGCTCAGGTCATGATCTCAGGGTGGTGAGATCAAGCCCCGCATCAGGCTCCACGCTCAGGACGGAGTCTGCTTGAGATTCTCTCTCTCCCCCTCTCCCTCTGCTGCTCCCCCTGCTTGCACATTCTCTCTCTCTCAAAAGAAAAAAAAAAAAGAGTATTTATTAGCAAGGAAAACGTTCTTGAAGTATCAGACAGTGAAAAAAGTTTACAAAACTATACAGCATCATCTTAATTTTACTATATGAATATATATTTACACATGTTTATATAAATGAAAAGATCTGGAATGATAGACAGCATAGTAAAATGGTAGTTATCCCAGGATACAATGATGAGTGTTTTTTGTTTCTGTGTATTTTCTAATCTTTCTGTAATAAGCCTTTATTGCTTTTCTAATAAGAAATAAAGTCATTTTGTAGTATCAGCCCGGGAATAAACTAACAGATCAATAGAACAGAACACAAAACTGAGGAGGAGATTCACTAGATATAAGAATTCGATGTGTGATAAAGGTACGATGTTGAATCAGTGGGGAAAAGATGGGTAACTCAATACATTACATTAGTTCAACTGGCTAACAGTTTGGAAGATAAAGTTGAGTCCTCATACCAGTTGCTAAAAAAACCCCTACATTACTTAAGTGCAAACAAAACACTTTTAATCATACGAAGTAGAAACATGAAAATTTTAGAAGAAAATCTAAGCAAATGGCTCCATAATCTTGGAGTGGAGAAGACCTTTCTAGGCTAGTATCAAAGTTGGCAGGTGTTGAGGAAAAGGTGGGCAGATTTGACAGTATAAAAATATACAAACACTATATATATACACACATGTATATATATGCTTTAAAACACCCTAAGTTCAAAATAATAACAGCTGCAAAATACCTAGGAATAAACTTAACAAGAAATGTGAAATTCCTATGTGACAAAAACTATACAACTTTACTGGAGGACATAAAAGCAGCTCAGGGAAAATGAAAGCTCGGTAGAAGGAGTGGGATTTATTCACGGAGCTTTGTTCATCTTTAGAGAGGGAGCGAGCATCTAAATGTTCGTGAATAGATTAAGCCTTTTGACGACATGGTGTGTGGTGGTTAAAAAGAATGTGTCAGCTCTGCGGGTACTTTTCCGTGCAGGGCAGATTACTCTGCCACTTCCTCTCCACACACCCCAAGCCTGGAGGAGGAGTTGCTACGCTTTGATCAGACCCTGTCTAGCAGGGGATGAGGTCACCGTGTTAAATGGACACGGCCATGCGTGCTCTTCCCTAGGCTGCCCTCCATGCTCACCGACCTCGTGGGCTGGTAGCATCACAGAACTAGAACTAGAACTAGAACAGCATCACAGTTAGGAACACAGATTTGAGACTGTCCACGTTCAAATCCAGATTCTACATCTAGCCAGCTGTGTGACCGTTGATGAGTTACTTAACCACTCTGTTCCTCAGTTTTCTTCGCTGGAAAACATTATCATCCTAAAATACAATCATGTCGTGTTTGCTTTCCAGAGCTCTCGGGAGGATTAAGAGTTAGTATATAAGAAGCAGGCTCAGAGCCGTGCCTGGCGCAGGGTAACTCTGTGAGTTGCTATCATCATTACAATGGAATCCAAGAGACTCCGAAAAACCCCTGCTCAGGCAGAGCTCCAGCCTGGACAGCTGGCTACGCTAGCGCCTCTTCTGAGAGGGGACCAGGAAACTGGAGAAGCCACCTCTCACACCCCCAGCCTGTGGCCGCGGAGCAACGCTGGCTAACTGGCCTCCTGCTCACTAATTGCAGGAACACGGACCTGCTCGAAGATGGAAGCACCAGGATGCGCGTTGGGTGCCGGTTTTCAAACCCAGGCCTCTCCAGTTTCAGGCATTTGCTCAGCCAGTAGTGAAATGAATGGTGCTTTGATCCCCATCTGGCTGCTAAGCCACATACAAGAGCTCCCTTGGGAACCTCTCCGGTGATCGATGGGCAAGTGCGGCCTTCCGGGGTTTCCTGGCTCAGGGCCACGAACCCCACCTTGCCTGTGGGGCCTTCACAACCCCACCTCCACCCCACTCGGGGCTCACGCGGAAAGACACCCATCACGTTGTTAGAACCATGTGTCTAATACAATTCTTGCTTAAAACATACATAAAAATGCATTTTCAAACTCTAGGGGGGTGTATGTCGAACAGCTCCCAGTCATGCTGTTGGGCTGGTCTTCCGAGGCGGGCGTGTGGGTGCGGAGGAAGGGGCGCGAGCAGTGTTTGCTGTAATCATTCGTGTTGCTGGGGTTAGAGCAAGTAAAGGCAACTCTCGCTATGAGGACATAGAGATGTTTTCTCAACACACATCAACTATTTACAACACAAGTGGCGGACAAAGGGTTACAGCAATATCTGTAAGTGTGTGTGAATAGAAGTAGTAGAGACTAGAATAAAGCAACAGTGCTTATCCCTAGAGGAGAGCTTAATGGGGTAGTTTAATTTTCTTCTTTATACCCTTTTCCTATATTTTCCAAACATTTAGCAATAAAAATGCATTACACTTTCGAGTCAGAAAATATGATTTTTTAAATCGGAGGGAAATACCACAATAAAAACAGATAATTAAAGAGGAGCTCAACCAGAAGGCTTAAAAGGTTTGAAAGGACAGAAGGTAAAATGAGGCCATTTAAAAGGGAAAAATAATTGGGAGCCATACAAGTCCAAATAATAAAATAGATGCATTCATTTTTTTTAATTTTTTTTTTAAGATTTTATTTATTTCTTTGAGAGAGAGAGAGAGAGCACAAGAGGGGGGAGCGGGAGAGGGAGAAGCAGACTCCCTGCTGAGCAGGGAGCCCTGATGCGGGACTCGATCCCGGGACTCCAGGATCATGACCTGAGCCGAAGGCAGTTGCTTAACCAACTGAGCCACCCAGGCGCCCAAAATAGATGCATTCAAATAATAAAAAAAAAAAGAATGAGCTAGGATATTAGAAATCAGTAGTCAGGTGGAAAAGAAACCACGAGAAAGCGGACCAGTGGTGAGTCCCCAGGCAGGGCCTGCAGGGAGGAGACCCTGGCCGAGCATCCCACAGGTTCCCTGGGAGAGAGGCCCCAGGCCCTTGGCATTTTGTGGCCATCTAGCAGCTAGGGCTCCACCTTCTGGGATCCTCCACCCTACCTCAGAGTCATGTGGGCATTTGTCCTAATGCTCCTGGGGCTGCAAACCCCATGAGGGCCGGTGCTGGGCTCCACCTGCTTCAGTCTCCGCGGGACCCATAACTCCCTCGTTGCTTGCCCTGCCCACCCCACGGCTGCCAGGCCCCGTGCCCTTGGCTTTCTCAGGGCCGGCCTGCAGGGGAGCCCACCGGGCAGCCTGGCCCAGTCACATCACAAGGCTGAGCCTCGGCTCCCAACCACGCCTTGGGAGATATTGGGGCACGGATTAATCAGATGTTGGCAAAGTACCTGGCACACCGTGGGTGCTTAGCAAATGCTTAGGGAGTAAGTGACTGAGTGGCATCCCAACCCCAGGTGGTAGGACAGAAAATCAAACTTACAGCCTGCCCAGGGTCCCTGCAGATGCCGCTCTGCCCTCCCCAAAGACAGACCCCTCATAGCAGCAGCGTCGTCGGCCTGCCCGTTGAAGAAGGCCCCATGCTGCTCCATGCCAATCCCAGGTCCGCCAAGGAGACTCATGGTGCAAGATAGAATGGGCTTCTGCGGGTACAGGAGGGTGCCCTGAGGCTGTCAGGGAGTCCTCAGCAGTCCCCTTCCTCACCCAGACCGTGGTCCCCCTGCCTGAGCGTACCCCATGAGCTTCTGTACAGCCCACAGCCTCTAGCCAGCCCCAGAGTTGCTGGCTGGGGATGCATGTGTGGTCATCAGCTAATGATGAGCCTACGTCACAAATAAGCCCTTAAGCTGAGAGCTGTGGTCAGCCCAGGGCAGGCCAATGCTGGTGAGAGCAATGGAGGCTGTCGGACACAAGGACAGCACTTCTCAAGCTGTCCTGTGTATGTGGCTCACTTGTGAAAATGCAAATTCTGATTCCTAGGGCTGCGGGGGGGGGGGGGGGGGGGGGGGGGGCAACCCCCCCCCCCCCCCGGGGGGGGGGGGGGGGGGCGGGGGCCCCTGTCTCAAAAACTTCCCCCCCCCCTTCGGGGGCCGGAACCAACCCC
>NC_058411.1:138080295-138124332 GCF_002201575.2 Neomonachus schauinslandi
AGCAATGCCTTCTCAGCCCCAGGGAGGGGGGCGGAGCCGGAGATCCGCATTTCTAACAAGTTCCCAGCCAATGCTGCTGGGCCAGGAATCACACTGTGAGTGGCAGGCCTCTGGACAGTGCCTTCATGGCCATGAAATCATTAAACACGGAGGGACCCCAGAGACCATGCTTTCCTGTTTCCCATTAAGGCCAGAAATCCTTCCTGCCGCAGGTCCGACGGCGGGACAGTGCCCGGCATGTACCAGGTGCTAAATGAATGTTAGTTGGCCTGAAATAAAATTATGTCCAGGAACAGGAAGCTCTTCTGGTGGAGCAGCTCTCTCGTGGGTAGAAAGCTCCTCTGGATGCAGCGGGGCTCCCCGAAACTGCCACCCCCTGGCCTCAGCGCACCCCAGGTCACTTCACACAGTGCTGAGGCTGAGCAAAATGTTTGCAAGCTACAAAGCGACCAACGAGCAAACAAAAGAGATTGACTCCAAAGACTAAAAATAGCACGATCACAATAAATGTTTGCCTGAAAAATGTAACCTTCGTCAAACAGGCAAGTGTAATGTGACTCTCATGTAGTTAGATTGAAGGGATATTGAATTGTGGGTGCAGGTGCATTTTATTATGTTTCATGAGACCTGGGGTGGCATGTTTCTGACCCTCAAAGATCTTAGGTGGCCCTGTACCAACTTCCTCAAGCTCTCTTCCCCCTTAGAAGTCAGCAGTCGGGGACTCCTTGCTTTACTGCCCCTCCAAGCTAAGTCAATCCCACAGGCTGCATGAGGGGGAATACACCTCAAAAGCAGCTCAGAATGCTTCTAATCTTCTGTCAAAAATAACAGTGGAATCAACATCTTTTCTTTTCTTTTTTTTTTTTTTGCATAAAGGCTTTTTAATAGTTAGGATGATTTCACTGGCATAAAGACTCAGAGAAGGGCGCCTGGGTGGCTCAGTCGTTAAGCGTCTGCCTTCAGCTCGGGTCATGATCCCAGGGTCCTGGGATCGAGTCCCACATCGGGCTCCCTGCTTGGCAGGAAGCCTGCTTCTCCCTCTCCCCCCCGCACCCTGCTTGTGTTCCTGCTCTCACTATCTCTTTCTCTGTCAAATAAATAAATTAAAAAAAAAAAAAGACTCAGAGAAGATGAGCATCACTAAAATCTCTTTCACCTTGACCAGTCAGCTACCAATCCCATCAATCCTTTCTTTTTACTGTCTCTTGAATCCATCTAATCTTTCGAGTTCACTGGTTATTTATTTATGAAGATTTATCCATTTACTTTAGAGAAAGAGAACAAGGGGAGGGGGAGGGGCAGAGAGAGAGCTCCACACTGAGCGTGGAGCCTACATGGGACTCAGTCCCTGACATCAAAGTCGGACACTCAACCGACTGAGCCTCCCAGGTGACCCTCAGGTTCACTATTTAAATTTATGTTGTCAGGATTTCTTGGTCAGATTTAGGCCATTGCCTCCTACCTGGCCTCCCTTATGCTTGGATTGCCTTCCTCCAGTTTACCTTCCATATTTCTGCTAGAGTATTCTTCCTAAGATTAAATTAGAGGGAATCACTCTCCCATAGAAAATCTTCAATGCCTTCTCATTGCCTCTGGAGCAGAGCCCTAATTCCTTAGACTGGCTCACAAGGCCCTTAATGCCTGGACCCTACCTTCTCATCCGGTGCCCAGGGCACATTGCCTAATCTCCCCATCCTACTTATGCTGAGCCAGTTATGGCCCCTCCCCCACAAAGAGAGGCCATGCTATTTCTTGCCTCCATGTATTCATGCATACACTAATCCCTCTGCCTGGGATCCCCTTTCCAGATGCTCTTCGCAGAAAATACAACTCTCACTTCAAGCTCAGTACACATCTGAGGAGGGAGGGAGGGAATGATGAATATGGATGCAAACATTCTGAAACACTGACAAGCACATGGATGGGTTATGGGAAAGCAGAGGCTTGGAATCCCCTAATGTAAGAGCTGCAGGGAAGGTGGCTCTGGAGACTATCTTGTCCAGTCTCTTCACTTCATGGGTAGGAAACCTAGGACAGAGAAGGGCACTGACTAGTGTCCAACATCCCCAAAAACTGGTGGCAAATCTGGGACGAGAACCCAGGACTCCTAATTCCAGACCAGCCATTTCTCCACACCACTGCCCAGCTGCAAAATGCTCTTTTTGATGGCCTTTTATTCTTTGAAAATTTCTGTTCCTCAATTATCTACCCTGAGTAGCCTATCCCACTCGGTGCCTTAGTCCTTTTCAATAAAATGCCTGAGCCGCATGTTCATTTATGTAAAAGATGATTAGAGCTGTAATCCTCAAATCTGGAGCAACAGAATCACCTTGTGTGGAGGCTTACTAAAAGTACAGTTTTCCAGAACCCTATCCAGATCTACTATATCAAAAACTCTAGGAAGAGCCCCAGAAATATGTATTTTGTTTAAAGCTTCCAAAAGAGCCAAGAAACTGATAACACTGGGTGCCTCTGGAGAGGAGAACTGGAGAGTGGGAGACAAAAATGGAAGGACCTCATGTACTTTTAAAATTCTGAACCATGTGAACGTATTTCTTTCAATAGATTGTATAGTTTTTTAAACGAAAGAAATAGAATAACCAGACAGAAGATCAATAAGTAAACGCATGACCTGAATGATACTACAGACTAATTGGACCTAACAGATATATGCAGAACACCCAACAACAACAGAATGTATATTCTTCTCAAGTACATACAAAACAAGATAAACCACATTTTAGGCCACAAAACAGTCTTAACAAATTTAAATGATTGAAATCATAGAAGGTATCTTTTCCCAATAACAATGGAAGGCACTAGAAATCAATAGAAGGAAAATGAAAATCCGCAAATTCATGGAAATTAAAGAACATGGCTGTTAAATCACCTGTGGGCCAAAGAATAAATTATAAGAGAAATTAGAAAATACCTTAAGACAAATGAAAACAAAAACACAGCATACCAAATCTTATGAGATGCAGTGAAAGCAGGAGGAACATTATAGCTGTAAATGTTTATATTTAAAAAAAAAAGAAAAGAAAAGAAAAAAGAAAGGTCTCAAACCAACAACCTAACTTCATACCTCAAGGAACTAGAAAAAGAAGAATGAACTAAAACCAAGCTAGCAGAGGAAGGAAATAATAAGATTAGAGCAGAGATAAACAAAATAGGGAATAGAAAAAACAATAGAAAAAAATCAACAAAATTAAAAGTTGGTTTTTGAAAAGATAAACAAAGTTGACAAACACATAGCTGGATTAACTAAGAAAAAAAGAGAGAAGACTCAAATAACTAAAATCAGAAATGGAAGAAGAGACCTTAAACTGATTTTACAGACATAAAAACTATTGTAAGAGAATATTGTGAACAATTGTACAACGACAAATTGGTTAACCTAGAGGAAATGGATAAATTCCTAAAAATACACACCTATCAACACTGGATCATGAACATCTGGTCTGACTACAGGCCCCACCCACCAAAGAAAGCTTCTCAGGGGATGGGGCGCCTGGTTGGCTCAGTCAGTTTGGCGTCCGGCTATTGATTTTGGCTCAGGTCATGATCTCAGGGTCATGGAACTGAGCCCCACATCAGGCTTTGTGCCCAGAACACAGTCTGCTTGAGATTCTCTCTCTCTCTGCCCCTCCCCCCACAAGCACAAGCACATGCTCTCTTGCTCTCTCTCTCTCTCAAATAAATAGATAAATCTTTGAAAGCTTCTCAGGGGACAGCAAAGGGAGAGTGCCTTGCAGTTTGGTGCCACCCAGCTCTGGCAAATGCCTGTTCTGACCCAACATAAGCTCAAGGCAGACCCAGACTGACCTCTTAACAACATGGGGACCAAACACTGTCCAAAACAAGCAAAAAGAACCACTGCAGGTGACTGGACTGAAGGCAAATGTGGCTCAGCCACAAAGGTAGGGTGCACATAACACAACTAGGAGACACGCCTGAAGAACCAGGGTCTAGTGAACAGGGGACATTGCACTTCGGGGCACTATAGGACCTCTTCTTTATAAGGCCACCACTTTCAAGAGCAGAAGATGTAGCTGACTTTCCTGTTGCACAGAAACAGACACCGAGAGTTAGACAAAATGAGGGGACAGAGGAATATGTCCCAAATGAAAGAACAAGACAAAATCACAGCAAGAGAGCTAAATAAAACAGAGACAAGTAATTTGCCTGATAGAGAATTTTAAGTAATGATCATACAGATACTCACTGGACTTGAGAAAAGAGTGAAGGATTTCAGTGAGATCCTGAACAAAGAAATAGAAAACATTTTTAGAAATTAGAGATGAAGAACTCAATAACTAAAATTAAGTTAGGCTAGAGGAAGCATAAGAATGGATCAGTGACCTGGAAGACAGAGTAATGGAAAGCAATCAAGCTGAACAGGAGAAAAAAAAGAATGATAAAAAATAAGAATAGATTTAGGGAACTCAGTGACACTATCAAGTGTAATAACATTCCCATTATAGGCATCCCAGAAGGAGAAGAGAGAGGAAAGGGGGCAGAAAATTCATTTGAAGAAATAATAACGGAAAACTTTCTGAACTAGGGAAGAAAACAGAAATCCAGATCCAGGAGGCACAGAGACCCTCCCCCACCCCCAACAAAATCAACCCAAGAAGATCCACACCAAGACACGTAGTAATTAAAATGGCAAAAAGTAGTGTAAAGAGAGAATTTTAAAAGGAGTAACAGAAAACAGTTACACACAAGGGAAATCCCATGAGGCTAACAGTTGATTTTTCACCAGAAATTTTGCAGGCCAGAAGACAGTGGCATGACATATTTACAGTACTGAAAGGAAAAAACAAAAACCAAAACAAAACAAAAAACCCTGCAATCAAAAATACTCTATTCAGTAAGACTATCATTCAGATAAAGAGAAGAGAAAAAGAGTTTCCCAGATGAACAAAAGTTAAAGGAATTCTTCACCACTAAACCAGCCTTATAGGAAATGTTAAAGGGGACTCTTGGAGTGGAAAGGAAAGACCATAAACAGGAGTAAGAAGAGTAGGGAGCACAAAAGCAGTAAAATTAAGTATATCTATAAAAATCAATCAAGAGACTCACAGAATAAAAAGATGTAAACTATCACACCATATATGTAAAACATGAAGGGGAGAGGAGTAAAAATTTAGTGCTTTTAGAATGGGTTCAAGCTGAAGCGACCATCAACTTAATATGGATGGCTATATGCAGAAGATGTTATATACAAACCTAATGCTAACTACAAATCAAAAACGTGATAGATATGCAAAACATAAAGAGAAAGGAATCCAAGTCTATCACTAAGGAAAGCCAGCAAACCATGAGAGAAGAGAGCAAGAGAAGAAAGGAACAGAGAAGAACTCCAAAAAAATGATTAACAAAAGTAACAAAATGGCAATAAATACATATCTATTAATAATTACTAGGAATATAAATGGACTAGGGCGCCTGGGTGGCTCAGTTGGTTGAGCGACTGCCTTTGGCTCAGGTCATGATCCTGGAGTCCCGGGATCAAGTCCCACATTGGGCTCCCTGCTCGGCGGGGAGTCTGCTTCTCCCTCTGCCCTTCCCCCCTCTCATGCTCTCTCTCTCTAATAAATAAATAAATAAATCTTTAAAAAAAAAAAGGAATATAAATGGACTAAACACTCCAATCAAAACACATAGAGTTACAAAATGAAGAAAAAAAGCAAGAGTCACTGCCAGGAAGCTGGCACGGTAGTAGGACCCTAAACTCACCTCCTCCCATGGATACAACTAGATAACACTCACATCAGTGCAAATAACCCAGAAAATGACCCGAAGACTGGCAAAACAAACTCAACTAAATGTAGAAAAGAGGCCACATTGAAGAAGGTAGGCAGGGCAGGGATGCAGTGAAGAGAGCTAAGCCCTGTGGGTCTGACCAGAGGAGAGAGGGAGCCATGGGTGCAGAGGGGGGTGAGAAACTATCACACCAGGGAGCTTGTATGGGGAAGACAAATCCACATAGCATTTAGTGCTGAAAATCAGAGGGGCCAAATTTGGTTAAGTTCTTTCAGCCAGTGAGACATAAAGCTGGAACTTCAAAAATCAGCAGGTTTGGCTCTGGGAGAGCCCAGAGGGAGATAGGAAGCTGAGTCCCCACCCTTAAAGAGAAAGCACAACAAACAGCCTGCAGAGATACGGCATAGAAGCAGCAGTTTGAAAAATGCCTGGAGCATACAGGAGAGAGAGTTGGTTACTAATCTCAGAGTTCCCTGAGGGACTTCAGGGACAAAGGAGTTGGCAGGCGCCATTTCCCCTGCCTCTCAGGATAAACACACAACCACCTCCAGGAAACAGTGCAGCCAGGCATTCACCACCTAACTTGCTGACACTGTGCCCCTACCCCTTTGGCCAGACCTGCCTCAGTCCCAGGTCGGCAGGTCTCCTTCTCTGAAAGGCAGGTGCAAACCTTGCCAACACTGCATCTCCCAACCTCCTGAGGAAGACAACCGCATCTTGTTAAAACTACACCACCCACCCTCCCATGCGCAATTCAAGGAGCAACCATGGCCACCCTGGACTCCCCAGCAGCTTTGCATCCCCTGTGGAAAAGAACCAGTGCCACCTTATTAAAAATGCCTGCTCTGCCATTACTTGTAAGAGCAAGAGATGTAGCTGACTTTCCTAACACAGAGAAACAGACACAGAGAGTTAGGCAAAATGAGGAGACACAGGACTATGTCCCAAATGAAAGAACGGGACAAAAACGACAGCCAGAGACTTAAGCAAAATGGAGATAAATAATATGTCTGAAAGAGAATTTAAAGTAATGATCATGGGGGCACCTGGATGGGTCAGTCAGTTAAGGGTCTACCTTCGGCTCAGGTCATGATCCCGAGGTCCTGGGATCAAGCCCTGCATCAGGCATCAGGCTCCCTGCTCAGCCGGAAGTCTGCTTCTCCTTCTCTCTCTCTGCCCCTCTCCCCTCTGGTGTGCGCTCTCTCTCTCTCTCTCGAATAAATCAATAACGCAGCACTGGTCCACATTTAGTTGTGGAGTTTGTTCTGCCCACCTGAAGTAGAACTCCGAACAAAATCAATCCAAGGAGGCCCACACCAAGACACATAGTAATTAAAATGGCAAAAAGTAGGGGACCTGGCTGGCTCAGTTCATAGAATATGGAACTCTTGATCTTCGGGTTGTGAGTTTGAGCCCCATGTTGGGTGTACAGATTACGTAAAAATAAATTTTTTTAAAAAGAAAGGGGAAAAGTAGTGCTAAAGAAAAAGAAAACAATTACATACAAGGGAAACACCATAAGGGCATCAGCAGATTTTTCAGCAGAAACTTCACAGGCCAGAAGGGAGTGGCATGATACATTCACGGTGCTGAAAGGGAAAAATCTGCAGCCAAGGAAACTATGCAGCAAGGCTACCATTCAGAGTAGGAGAGATATGGAGTTTCTCAGACAAACAAAAACTAAAGGAGTCCATGACCACTAAACCATCCCTGCAAAAAAATATTAAAGAGGGCTCTTTGAGTGGGAAGAAAAACCATAAGTGAGAGTAAAAAAGTTGGAAGCACAAAAGCAGCAAAAAAAAAGTATATCTGTAAAAATGTTAAGGGACTCACAAAAGGATGTGAAGTATGTCACCACATGCCTCAAATGTAGAAGGGGAGGTGAGGAGTAAAGAATGTGTTCAAACTTAAGTGACCATCAACTTAATATACACTGCTACATGCAGGAGAGCTTATATACAAACCTAATGGTAACCACAAATCAAAAACCAGAAATAGATATGCAAAGAATAAAGAGAAAGGAATCTAAATATATCACTAAAGAAAGCCAATAAACCATGAAAGAGCAAGAGAAGAAAGGATCAGAGAAAATCTACAAAAACAACCAAAAAATAAGTAATAAAATAGCAATAAATACATATCTATCAATAATTACTTTGAACGTAAATGGACTAAACACTCCAATCAAAAGACATAGGGTGACAATGAATGAATGAATGAATGAATGAATGAATGAATAAATAAATAAATAAGACATAGGGTGACAGAGTGCATAAAAAAATAAGACCCATCTATATACTGCCTACAAGAGACTCATTTCAGACTGAAAGACACCTGCAGATTGAAAGTGAGGGGATGGAGAAACATTTACCATGCAAATAGATGTCAAAAGAAAGCCGGGTTAGCAGTACTGACATAGAACAAAAGAGACTTTTTTTATCAACATATAATGTCTTATTTGTATCAGGGGTACAGGTCTGTGATTCATCAGTCTTACACAATTCACAGCACACACCATAGCACATACCCTCCCCAATGTCCATCACCCAGTCACATCATCCCTCCCAAGCCCCTCCACTCCAGCAACCCTCGGTTTGTTTCCTGGGATTAAGAGTCTCTTATGGTTTGTCTCCCTCTCTGGTTTCATCTTGTTTCATTTTTCCCTCCCTTCCCCTATAATCCTCTGTCCTGTTTCTCAAATTCCTCATATCAGTGAGATCATATGATAATTGTCTTTCTCTGATTGACTTATTTCACTTAGCATAATACTCTCTAGTTCCATCCATGTCATTGCAAATGGCAAGATTTCATTTTTAATGACTGCATAGTATTCCATTGTGTATATATACCATAGTATTCCATTGTATATATATACATCTTCTTTATCCATTCATCTGTCGATGGACATCTTGGCTCTTTCCATAGTTTGGCTATTGTGGACATTGCTGCTATAAACATTGGGGGGCACATGCCCCTTCAGATCACTACATTTGTATCTTTGGGGTAAATACCCAGTAGTGCAATTGCTGGGTCATAGGGTAGCCCTATTTTCAACTTTTTGAGGAACCTCCATACCATTTTCCAGAGTGGCTGCACCAGCTTGCATTCCCACCAACAGTGTAGGAGGGTTCCCCTTTCTCCACATCCCCACCAACATCTGTGTTTCCTGACTTGTTCATTTTAGCCATTCTGACTGGTGTGAGGTGGTATCTCATTGAGGTTTTGATTTGGATTTCCCTGATGCCGAGTGATGCTGAGCACTTTCTCATGTATCTGTTGGCCATTTGGATTTCTTCTTTGCAGAAATGTCTGTTCATGTTTTCTGCCCATTTCTTGATTGGATTAGTTGTTATTTGGGTGTTGAGTTTGATAAGTTCTTTATAGATTTTGGATACTATCCCTTTATCTGGTATTGTCATTTGCAAATATCTTCTCCCATTCTGTCAGTTGTCTTTTGGTTTTGTTGACTGTTTCCTTTGCTGTGCAGAAGATTTTTATCATGATGAAGTCCCAATAGTTCATTTTTGCCCTTGCTTCCCTCGCCTTTGGCGATGTTTCTAGGAAGAAGTTGCTGCGGCTAAGGTCGAAGAGGTTGCTTCCTGTGTTCTCCTCTAGGATTTTGATGGATTCCTGTCTCACGTTTAGGTCTTTCATCCATTTTGAGTCTATTTTTGTGTGTGGTGTAAGGAAATGGTCCAGTTTCATTCTTCTGCATATGGCTGTCCAATTTTCCCAACACCATTTGTTGAAGAGACTGTCTTTTTTCCATTGGACATTCTTTCCTGCTTCATCAAAAATTAGTTGACCATAGAGTTGAGGGTCCATTTCTGGGCTCTCTATTCTGTTCCATTGATCTTTGTGTCTGTTTTTGTGCCAGTACCATCCTGTCTTGATGATGACAACTTTGTAATAGAGCTTGAAGTCCGGAGTTGTGATGCCACCAGCTTTGCTTTGCTTTTTCAACATTCCTCTGGCTATCCAGGGTCTTTTCTGGTCCCATACAAATTTTAGGATTATTTGTTCCATTTCTTTGAAAAAAGTGGATGGTATTTTGATAGGGATTGCATTAAATGTATAGATTTCTCTAGGTAGCATAGACATTTTCACAATATTTGTTCTTCCAATCGATGAGCATGGAATGTTTTTCCATTTCTTTGTGTCTTCCTCATTTCTTTCATGAGTATTCTGTAGTTTTCTGAGTACAGATTCTTTGCCTCTTACGTTAGATTTATTCCTAGGGATCTTATGGTTTTGGGTGCAATTGTAAATGGGATCGACTCCTTAATTTCTCTTTCTTCTGTCTTGTTGTTGGTGTATAGAAATGCCACTGATTTCTGTGCATTGATTTTATATCCTGCCACTTTACTGAATTCCTGTATGAGTTCTAGCAGTTTTGGGGTGGAGTCTTTGGGTTTCCCACAGAGAGTATCATGTCATCTGCAAAGAGTGAGAGTTTGACTTATTCTTTGCCAATTCAGATGCCTTTTATTTGTTTGTTGTCCGATTGTTGAGGCTAGGACTTCTAGTACTATGTTGAACCACAGTGGTGATAGTGGACATCCCTTCTGTGTTACTGACCTTAGGGAAAAAGCTCTCAGTTTTTCCCCATTGAGAATGATATTTGCTGTGGGTTTTTCATAGATGGCTTTTATGATACTGAGATATGTACCCTCTATCCCTACACTCTGAAGAGTTTTAATCAAGAAAGGATGCTGTACTTTGTCAAATGCTTTTTCTGCATCTATTGAGAGGATCATATGGTTCTTGTTCTCTCTTTTATTAATGTATTATATCAAATTGATTAATTTGCAGATATTGAACCAAACTTGCAGCCCAGGAATAAATCCCACTTGGTCGTGGTGAATAATTCTTTTAATGTGCTGTTGGATCCTATTGGCTAGTATTTTGGTGAGAATTTTTGCATCCATGTTCGTTCAGGGATATTGGTCTGTAATTCTCCTTTTTGATGGGGTCTTTGTCTGGTATGGGGATCAAGGTAATGCTGGCCTCATAAAATGAGTTTGGAAGTTTTCCTTCCATTTCTATTTTTGGGAACAGTTTCAGAAAAATAGCTATTAATTCTTCTTTAAATGTTTGGTAGAATTCCCCTGGGAAGCCATCTGGCCCTGGACTCTTGTTTGTTGGGAGATTTTTGATGACTGCTTCAATTTCCTTACTGGTCATGGGTCTATTCAGGTTTTCTATCTCTTCCTGGTTCAGTTTTGGTAGTTTATACATCTCTAGGAATGCATCCATTTCTTCCAGATTGTCTAATTTACTGGAATTTAGTTGCTCATAATATGTTCTTATAATTGTATTTCTTTGGTGTTGTGATCTCTCCTCTTTCATTAATGATTTTATTAATTTGGGTCCTTTCTCTTTTCTTTTTGTAAGTCTGGCCAGGGGTTTCTCAATCTTATTGATTCTTTCAAAGAACCAGCTCCTAGTTTCGTTGATCTGGTCTACTGTTCTTTTGGTTTCTATTTCATTGATTTCTGCTCTGATCTTTATTATTTCTCTTCTCCTGCTGGGTTTAGGCTTTATTTGCTCTTCTTTCTCCAGCTCCTTTAGGTGTAGGGTTAGGTGGTGTATTTGAGACCTTTCTTGTTTCTTGAGAAAGGCTTGTATTGCTATATACTTTCCTCTTAGGACCGCCTTTACTGCATCCCAAAGATTTTGAACAGTTGTGTTTTCATTTTCATTTGTTTCCATGAATTTTTTTAATTCTTCTTTAATTTCCTGGTTGACCCATTCATTCTTTAGTAGGATGCTCTTTAGCCTCCATGTATTTGAGTTCTTTCCAACTTTCCTCTTGTGATTGAGTTCTAGTTTCAAAGCATTGTGGTCTGAAAATATGCAGGCAATGATCCTAATCTTTGGGAACTGGTTGAGACCTGATTTGTGACCTAGCATATGATCTATTCTGGAGAATGTTCCATGGGCACTAGAGAAGAATGTGTTTTCTGTTGCTTTGGGATGGAATGTTCTGAATATATGTGAAGTCCATCTGGTCCAGTGTGTTATTTAAAGTCTTTATTTCCTTGTTGGGCCTTTTGCTTAGATGATCTGTCCATTTCAGTGAGGGGGATGTCAACGTCCCCTACAATTATTGCATTATTGTCGATGTGTTTCTTTGATTTTGTTATTAATTGGCTTACATAATTGGATACTCCCATGTGAGGGGCATAGATATTTAAAATTGTTAGATCTTCTTGTTGGATAGACCCTGTAAGTATGATATAGTGTCCTTCCTCATCTCTTATTATAGTCTTTGGTTTAAAATCTAAATTGTCTCATATAAGGATTGCCACCCCAGCTTTCTTTGATGTCCATTAGCATGGTAAATGGTTTTCCACCCCCTCACTTTCAATCTGGGGGTGTCTTTGGTCTAAAATGAGTTCCTTGCAGACAGCATATTGATGGGTCCTGGTTTTTTATCCAATCTGATACCCTGTGTCTTTTGATTGGGGCATTTAGCCCATTTACATTCAGGGTAACTATTGAAAGATATGGGGAATTTAGTGCCATTGTATTGCCTATAAGGTGACTGTTACTATATATTGTCTCTGTTCCTTTCTGGTCTATGTTACTTTTAGGCTCTCTCTTTGCTTAGAGGACCCCTTTCAATATTTCTTGTAGGGCTGGTTTGGTGTTTGCAAATTCCTTTAGTTTTTGTTTGTCCTGGAAGCTTTTTATCTCTCCTTCTATTTTCAACGACAGCCTAGCTGGATATAGTATTCTTGGCTGCATATTTTTCTTGTTTAGTGCTCTGAATATATCATGTGTCCTTTCTGGCCTGCCAGGTCTCTGTGGATGGGCCTGCTGCCAATCTAATGTTTCTACCATTGTAGATTACAGACCTCTTGTCCCAGGCTGCTTTCAGGATTTTCTCTTTGTCTCTGAGATTTGTGAGTTTTACTATTAGATGTCGGGGTGTTGACCTATTTTTATTGATTTTGAGGGGGGTTCTGTGTGCCTCCTGGATTTTGATGCCTGTTTCCTTCCCCAAATTAGGGAAGTTCTCTGTTATAATTTGCTCCAATATACCTTCTGCCCCTCTCTCTTTCTTCTTCTTCTGGGATCCCAATTATTCTAATATTGTTTCATCTTATGGTGTCACTTATCTCTCAAATTCTCCCCTCGTGATCCAGTAGTTTTTTCTCTTTTTCTCAGCTTCTTTATTCTCCATCATTTGGTCTTCTATATCACTAATTCTCTCTTCTGCCTCATTTATCCTAGCAGTTAGAGCCTCCGTTTTTGATTGCACCTTATTAATAGCCTTTTTGATTTCTACTTGGTTAGACTTTAGTTCTTTTATTTCTCCAGAGAGGGATTCTCTAGTATCCTCTATGCTTTTTTCAAGCCCAGCTATTATCTTTATAATTGTCATTCTGAACTCTACTTCCGACACCTTACTAATGTTTGTATTGATTAGGTTCTTGGCAGTCTGTACGGCCTCTTGTTCTTTTTTCTTTTTAGGTGAGTTTTTCCATTCCGTCATTTTGTCCAGAGAAGAATAGATGAATGAGAGAACAAAATGCTAAAAGGGTAACAACAACCCCAGAAAAACATACACTAAACAAATCAGAAGAGATCTGAAACCGGGGGGGAAGGAAAGGGAAAAAAAAAAAAAAAAGAATATGATCAGGCTGGTGAATAGAACAGCGCCACACACTAGATTTTGGGTATATTTTGGTCTGTTAGAAGAAATTGCCTCCCAAAATTTTAAAGAAAGAAAAACTTATATATATACAAAAATAAGGGTAAATACAATGAAGGGATGGAATATGACTGTAAAGATGAAAATTTTAAAAGATTTTTAAAAGGGAATTGATAAGTTGGTTGAAAAAGGAAAGAAGAAAAATTTAAAAAAAAAAAAAGAGAGAGAACGTGATCTAGCGGGAGGGCGGGAGACTAGAACAAAGCCATACACTAGATATAGGGTATATTTTGGTCTGTTAGAAGAAACTGTATCCTAAAATTTTAAAGAGAGAAAAACTTATATATAATAAGGTTAACTACAATGAAGGGATAGAATGACTGTAAAAATGAAAATTTAAAAAGATTTTTAAGAAAGGAATTGAGGGGCACCTGGGTGGCTCAGTCATTAAGCATCTGCCTTTGGCTCAGGTCATGATCCCAGGGTCCTGGGATCAAGCCCCTCATTGGGCTCCCTACTCAGCGGGAAGCCTGCTTCTCCCTCTCCTGCTTGTGTTCCCGCTCTCGCTGTGTCTCTCTCTGTCAAGTAAATAAATAAAATTTTTAAAAATAATAATAAAATTTAAAAAAGGAATTGATAAGATTTTGTTTGAAAAAGGGAAGAAAAATTCAAAAAAATAGAAAAATAAAAAATAAAGAAAATTTTAAAAAATTAACTTTGAAAGACTAAAGAATCATGGGAAAAAAGCCATGGATTCTATGTGCAGTATTCCCCTAGCGCTGGAGTTCTGCCGTTCTCATTGATCGGTAAACTTGGTCTTGGCTGGCTGTTCTCGCTGATCTTCTGGGGGGGGGGCCTGTTGCCGTGGTTTCCAAATGTCTTTGCCGGAGGCGGAATTGCCCTGCCCTTGCCCCCTCCCGGCTAAGTAATCTGCTCGGGTTTGCTCTCTGGGGCTTTTTTTCCCTGCGAGCTTCCGGTACAGCTTTGGGGGACGAGAGTGAAAATGGCGGCCTCCCAATCTCCGCCCCGGAGGAGCCGAGAACTCGGGGCCCCGCTTCTCAGTGAGCCCCCAGAGAAAAGCCGTCAGTCACTCCCGTCTCCCCGGTCTCCGGCCGCACTCCGTGCTCACCCGGCCTGTGACCGCGCGTTTCTATCTCTGGCACCGGACCCCGGGTGGAGTCTCCAAACCCAGCAGATCCCTGCGGCGCACTCCCGCGCGGCTCCTCCCGGGGGAGGAAGGTGAGTCTCCCCGGATCTGCCGCTTGTTGGGTCCCTGCTGGAGGAGCAGGGGCCCGACTGCGCCGCGGATCACGGTTTATGGCCAGCCCGAGCTGAGAACCCGCGACTCGGCTCCGTCTCTGCAGCTGGCTTCCCCGCTCCGATACCTGGGAGCTCTGCCACACTCGGGCACCCCTGGTCTTTCTGTGACCCCGAGGGTCCTGAGACCACACTGTCCCGGAGGGTTCCACCCCCCGCTTAGCCACCAGAGTGACGTCCCTCAGCGGAGCAGACTTCTAAAAGTTCTGATTTTGTGCTCCGCGGCTCTATCACTTGCCAGAAGCGGCCGACGGAGGCCCCTCCCCCGCCGTCTATCCTCCGGAATCGCCTGGGATTCACTTCTCCGCACGTCCTACCTTCCAGAAAGTGGTCCCTTTTCTGTGCAGAGAGTTGTTGCTCTTCTTTTCTTCGATCTCCTGTTGAGTTTGTCAGTGTTCAGAATGGTTTGACTCCTATCCAGCTGAATTCCTGGGACCAGACGAAATCCAGCTCTCCTATTCCTCTGCCATCTTGCTCCTCCCCCTAGCCAAAATAAACTTTAAAAGGAAGACTGTCACAAGAGACAAGGAGGGCACTAATAATAAAGGGGACAATTCAACAAGAGAATATAACAATTGTAAATGTTTATGTACCCAACATGGAAGCATCCAAATACATAAAGCAGTTCATCACAAATATAAAGGGACTAATTTACAGTATTACAGTAATAGTAGGGGCCTTTACCACCCCACTTACATCAATGGACTAAATCCATCTAAACAGCAAATCAACAAGGAAACAGTGGCTCTGAAGGATACAGTGGACCAGATGGATTTCAAAGATATATTCAGAACATTCCATCTAAAATGGCAGAATACACATTCTTTTCAAGTGCACATGGGACATTCTCCAGAATAGATCACATATTAGGCCACAAACCTAGTCTCAACAAATTCAAGAAGATTGAAGTCATACCTTGCATCTTTTCTGACCACAACGCTATGAAATTAGAAATCAACCACAAAAAAAAATCTGGAAAGACCACAAATACATAGAAGTTAAATAACATGCTATTAAACAATGAATGGGTCAAAGGAGAAATCAAAAGTTATATAGAAACAAATGAAAATGAAAACACAACCGTCCAAAATCTTTGAGATGCAGCAAAACAGTTCTAAGAGGGAATTTTTAGCAATACAGGCCTACCTCAAGAAGCAAGAAAAATCTCAAGTAAACAACCTAATCTTACACCTAAAGAAGCTAGAAAAAGAAGAACAAACAAAACCCGACACCAGCAGAAGGAAGGAAATAAAGATTAGAACAGAAGCAAATGATATATAAACTTAAAAAAATAAATAAAAGGCAATACAATGAAACTAGAAGTTGGTTCTTTGAAAAGATCAACAAACCTGATAAACCTCTAGCCAGATTCATCAAAAGAGAGAGAGAGGACTCAAATAAATAGAATCACAAATAAAAGAAGAGAAATAACAACCACTCAAGAAATACAAACAATTATAAAAGAATTTTATGAAAATTACATGCCAACAAATTGGACAACCAAGAAGATATGGATAAATTCCTAGAAACATGTAACTTCCTAAAACTGAATCAAGAAGAAATAGAAAATTTCAATAGACTGATTATACCAACAATAAAATTGAATCAGTAGTCAAAAAACTCCCAAGAAAAGTCCAGGGCCAGATGGATTCACAGACAAATTCTAACAAACATTTAGAGTTAATACCTTTTCTTCTCAGACTACTCCAAAAAATAAAAGAGGAAGAGAAGTTTTCAAATTCATTCTATGAGGCCAACATTGGCCCAACTGGCCCTGACACCAGATAAAGACATTACCAAAAAAGAGAACCACAGGCCAATATCTCTGATGAACAAAGATACAAAAATTCTCCACAATATATTAGCAAACTAAATCCAACAATACATTTAAAAAATCTTTCACCACAATAAGTAGAATTTATTCCAAAGATGCAGGGGTGGTTCAATATTTAGAAATCAATCAACATGATACATCACATCAAGAGAAAGGATAAAAAAAAATGATCATTTCAGTAGATGCAGAAAAAGCATTTGACAAAGTACAGCATCCATTCATGATAAAAACCCTCAACAAAATAGGTTTACAGGAAACATACCTCAACATAATAAAGGCCATATATGAAAAACCCACAGCTAACATCACACTCAATGGTGAAAAACTGAGAGCTTTTCCCCTAAATCAGGAACAAGACAAGGATATCCATTTTCATCATATTATTCAACACAGTCCTGGAAGCTCTAGTAGTAACAATCAGACAAGAAAAGGGAATAAAAGGCATCCAAATTGATAAGAAAGAAGTAAAACTTTTGCTATTTGTAGATGGCATGATCATACAGGAAACCCTAAAGATTCCACCAAAAAACCACTAGAACTGATACATGAATTCAGTAAGGTCACAAGGTACAAAATTAATATACAGAAATCTGTTGCATTTCTATACACTAATAATGAAGTAACAGAAAGAGAAACTAAGAAAACAATCTCATTTACAACTGCACCAAAAATAATAAAACACCTAGGAATAAACTCAACTAGGTAGGTGAAAGACCTGTACTCCAAAAACTATAAAACATTGATTAACAAAATAGAAGAGGATGCAAATGGGAAGATATTCTATGCTTGTGGATTGGGAGAACCAATAATATTAAAAATATCTGGGGTGCCTTGGTGGCTCAGTCATTAAGCGTCTGCCTTCAGCTCAGGTCACGATCCCAGAGTCCTGGGATCGAGCCCCACATCAGGCTCTCTGCTCAGCGGGGAAAAGCCTGTTTCTCCCTCTCCCACTTCCCCTGCTTGTGTTCCCTCTCTCACTGTCTCTCTCTCGCTGTCAAAATAAATAAATAAAATCTTTTTAAAAAAAATCTATTATCCAAAGCCATTTACACATTTAATGTAATCCCTATCAAAATACCACCAGCCTTTTTCACAGAACTAGAACAAATAATCCCAAAACTTGTAGGGAACCACAGAAGACCCCAAATAGCTAAAGTAATCTTGGAAAAGAACAAAACTGAAGGTATCACAATCCCAGATTTCAAGATACACTACAAAGCTGTAGTAATAAAAGCAGCATGGTACCAGCATGAAGATAAACACATAGATCAATAGAACAGAATAGAGAGCCCAGAAATAAACCTACCCACGATTATATGGCTAATCAATCTTTGGCAAAGAAGGCAAGAATAACCAATGGGAAAAAGACAGTCTTTTCAACAAATGGTGTTGGGAGAATGGACAGCTACATGCAAAAGAATGAAAATGGACCTCTTTCTTACACCGTACACAAAAATAAACTCAAAATGGATTAGAGCCCTAAATATGAGACTTGGAACCATAAAAAATCCTAGAAGAGTGCACAGGCAGTAATTTCTCTGACAATAGCCATAGCAACGTTTTTCTAGATATGCCTATTAAGGCAAAGGAAACAAAAGCAAAAATAAACTATTGTAACTTCATCAAAATAAAAAGTTTCTGCAGTGAAGGAACAATTAACAGAGCTAAAAGACAACCTACTGAATGGGAGGAGACATTAGCAAATGACATATCCAATAGGGGTTAGTATACAAAATATAAAGAATTTATACAACTCAACACAAATAATAATGATAATGATAATCCAATTAAAAATGGGCAGAAGACATGAACAGACATTTCCCTAAAGAAGGCATGCAGATGACCAACAGACACATGAAAAGATGCTCAACATCACTCATCATCAGGGAAATGCAAATCAAAAGCACAATGAGATATCACCTCACACCTGTAAGAATGGCTAAAATCAACAACATAAGAAACAACAAATGTTGGTGAAGACGTGGAGAAAAAGGAGCCACGTTCGTGGGAATGCAAACTGGTGGAGCCACTGTGGAAAACACTATGGAGGTGCCTCAAAAAATTAAAAATAAAATTACCATATGATCCAGTAATTCCACTACTGGGCATTTACCCAAAGAATATGAAAACACTAATTTGAAAAGATATATGCACCCCTATGTTTGTTGTAGCATTTTTTTACAATAGCCAAATTATGGAAGCAGCCCAAGTGTCCATCGATAGATGAATGGATAAAGAAGATGTGGTATATATACATGACAGAATATTATTCAGCCATAAAAATGAATGAAATCTTGCCATTTGCAATGACATGGGTGGGTCTGGAGGGTATAACGCTAACTGAAATAAGTCAGAGAAAGAAAAATAACATATGATTTCACTCATATGTGGAATTTAAGAAACAAAGAACAAAGAAAAAAAGAGAGAAAAAAAAAACTAGGCTGTTAAATACAGAGAACAAACTGGTCATTACCAGAGGGGAGGTGAGTAGGGGGATGGGTGAAATAGATGAAGGGGATTAACAATACAGTTATGGTGGGGCACCTGGGTGGCTCAGTCAGTTAGGCAGCAGACTTGATTTCGGCTCAGGTCATGATCTCAGGGTCCTGAGATCGAACCCCGCATCACACTCTCTACTCAGCAGCGAGTTTGCTCGGGGATTCTCCCTCTCCTTCTGCCCCTCCATCTGTTCATGCTATTTCTCTCTCTCTCTCTCTCTCTCTCAAATGAATAAACAAATCTTAAAAAAAAAAGAATACAGTTATGGTGATGAGCACTGAGTAATGTATAGAATTGTTGAATCACTATATTGTACATCTGACAAAGAAAAGAAACAAAAAGAAAAAAGAAAGAGAAAGAAGAAAGAACGAAAGAACGAAAGAACGAAAAAGAAAGAAAGAAAAGAAAGTCTAAAGAGTACAATGTGTGGCATGGTGAGTATAATACTATATTGCATATATAAAAGTTGCTGAAAGAATAGATCTTAAAAATCCTCATTGCAAGAAAAAAAATGTGTAACCAGGTATGGTGACAGATGCTAACTAGACTTTGTGTGGTGATCATTTTGCAATTATGCAAATAGAATCATTATGTTGTACACCTGAAACTAATAATATGTTATATGTCAATTGAACTTCAATAAAAGAAAATATGAACAGACCTATAAGCAGTAAGAAGTTTGAACTAATAATAAAAAACCACCCAACAACGAAAAGCCCAGGACTAGATGACTTCACTGGAGAATTCTACCAAATATTTAAAATAGTATTAACACCAATCCTCCTCGAAATCTTCCAACAAAGTTGAAGAGGAAGGAACACTCTTAAACTTGTTTTATGAGGCCAGAATTACCCTAATATTGATTCCAAAATCCTCAACAAAATACTGGCAGACCAAATTCAGCCACATTAAAAAGATTATACACCATGACAAAAGTAGAATTTATTCCTGGAATGCAAAGATGGTCCAACATACAAAAATCACACAAGTAGGAGTGCCTGGGTGACGCAGTTGGTTGAGCAGCCAACTCTTTGTTTCCACTCAGGTTGTGATCTCAGGGTCATGGGATCAAGCCCCCCATGGGACTCCATGCTCAGCATGGAATCTGCTTGGGATTCTCTCTCCCTCTCCTTCTGCCCCTCCTGCTTGTGCTCTCTCTTTCTCTCTAAAATAAATTAATTTTTAAAAAAAATCACACCAGTAAATGGAGACATCCTATGATCATGGATCAGAAAACTGCATATTGGGGCGCCTGGGTGGCTCAGTTGGTTAAGCGACTGCCTTCGGCTCAGGTCATGATCCTGGAGTCCTGGGATCGAGTCCCACATCGGGCTCCCTGCTCAGCAGGGAGTCTGCTTCTCCCTCTGACCCTCCCCCTCTCATGCTCTCTCTATCTCATTCTCTCTCTCAAATAAATAAATAAAATTAAAAAAAAAAACTGCATATTGTTCAGAAGTCATTACTACCCAAAGTGCTCTACAGATTCAATGCGATCCCTATTAAAATCCCAGTGACTTTCTTTTTTTTTTTGCAGAAATTAAAAAAAAAAAAATCCATCCTAAAATTTACTTGGGCTCTCTAGCAACGCTGGATAGCCATGTATGGTCAAACGATCTCCAATAAGCATGCCAAGACCACTCGATGGGAAAAGGACCATTTCTTCAACAAATGGTGCTAGGAAAACTGGTTATCCACATGCAAAAATAAATAAATAAAGTTGGATCCTTACTTTATACCATATATAATAATTCATTTAAAATTGAAAAAAATAAAATAAAATAAATAAAATCGATTAAAGACCTAAACGAGAGACCCAAAAGTATAAATCTTCTTGAAGAAATAATCAGCGAAGAGCTTCAAGACGTTCAATTTTGCAATGATTTCTTGGATATGACACCAAAATTACAGGCAGCAAAAGCAAAAACAGACTAATGATATTATCACCTCACACCCATTAAGAACCAGAGAATAACAAGTGTCAGCAAGAATGTGGAGGAATTGGAACCCTGTGCACTGGTGGTGGGATCGCAAAATGGTGCAACAGCCAAGAAAAAACAGTATGGCAGTTCCTCAAAATATGAAACATAGAAGAACTGTATGATCCAGCGATCCCACTTTGGGGTAAAGACTCAAAAGAACTGAAAGCAAGGACTCAAACAGATATTTGCATGCTCATGTTCATGGCAGCATTATTCACAATAGCCAAAAGATGGAAGCACCCCAAATGTCCATCAGTGGATGAGTGAATAAACAAAATGTGGTTGGGGCGTCTGGGTGGCTCAGTCAGTTAAACGTCTGGCTTCAGCTCAGGTCATGATCCCAGGGTCTTGGGATCAAGTCCTGGCATCTTTCTCCTTGCTCTGTAGGGAGCCTGCTTCTCCCTCTGCCCCTCCCCCCCTGCTCGTGCACACTCTCTCTCTCTCTCTCTCTCTCAAATAAAGAAATAAAATCTTGGGCACCTGGGTGGCTCAGTTGGTTAAGCGACTGCCTTCGGCTCAGGTCATGATCCTGGAGTCCCGGGATCGAGTCCCACATCAGGCTCCCTGCTCAGCAGAGAGTCTGCTTCTCCCTCTGACCCTCCTCCCTCTCACGCTCTCTGTCTCTCATTCTCTCTCTCGCAAATAAATAAAAAAAAAATCTTAAAAAAAAAAGAAAGAAAATCTTTTTAAAAATGTGGTTTACAAATATGTGTATGTATGTATGTATATACACTATATGATAGAATGTTATTCAGCCTTAAAAATGGAAGGAAATCTTGTCACACGCTGAACACGGATGAACCTCGAGGACCTCATGCTAAGTGATAGAAGCCAGTCACAAAAAGATAAATATTGTATGATTCTGCTTATCTTGAGTATCTAAAGTAGTCAAATTCATAGAGACAAAAGTTAAAGGGTGATTGCCAGGGGCTAGGGCAAGCAGGAAATGGGGAGTTTTTGTTTAATGTGTACAGTGCTGGTTTTGCAAGATAAAAAAGTTCAAAAGATCTGTTGCACAATGATGTGAATGTACTCAACACTATAACATTGTACCCTTAAAGATGGTTAAGGTGGATGGGGCGCCTGGGTGGCTCGGTTGTTAAGTGTCTGCCTTCGGCTCAGGTCATGATCCCAGGGTCCTGGGATCGAGCCCCTCATCAGGCTCCCTGCTCAGTGGGAAGCCTGCTTCTCCCTCCCCCACTCCCCCTGCTTGTGTTCCCTCTATCGCTGTGTCTCTCTCTGTCAAATAAATAAATGAAATCTTAAAAAAAAAAAAAAAAGATGGTTAAGGTGGTAAAGTTTATGTTATGTGCTTCTACCACTAAAAGAAAACATTTTAAGCCATGAAAAAGAAAAATGGACTTTCTCAGGTGAGTCCCAGCCTTGCAAACTACTGGCCCAAAGTGACCCTGCATGGCTTCTGGAGAGAAGAGCAGCGTTGAGCTGGGCTGTGAAAGACAGAGACGTCTTGGCTGGGCAAAGAGGTGGGGGCATATTAAAAAGGAATGGATTAGTTCAGAAGCAGCATCATTATCACTGCAAACATTTATCATAATGCCTACTGTGCACCAGGCGTGTGGTTCACACGTGTTCTCTCACGTAATCCACATACCAGTGACTCTATGGGGGGGTGGGGCACTACCAGGGCCATTTTACAGAAGAGAAAGCAGGTGGCAGTTTGGGAGGAGCGAGCGAGGGCACCAGTCTGCCCTAGGGGAATGGTTGCACATGGAGACGACACAGATCGGAAGGGAGGAAGCAGATCGTCAAAGGTCTTGACACCAGACAGAGACATCACATGATGTCATGGACCTGGGGAGTCATTGCAGGTCCTGGAGCAGAAGCACATGATTCGAGGGGTGTCTTCAGCAGGTGAATCTGGAAGCAGTGTGCGGGGAAGACCAGGCTGTGCCCTGCGCTAGATGGAAACCCAATCAGTGCAAAATGAGTGACAAATGCGTAACAAGCAGATGAGCAAAGTTGGGGTGCGAGGTTGGGGTCAAGTGCTCCAGTCTCTATCTCCCCGCCCTCAACACTCCTGGGCCTCGCCTTTGAATGACTCGTATCCCAGGGGCTGCAGGTCTCCTGGTACCTGCCCTGCTCTGGGTGAGCAGGAGCAGATGGGACCAGACCGGGTGTGGGGGCACCTCCCATCCCTGCGTGCGCCCTCTGCTGGAGGCGCCTGGCCGGGCAAGTGTCTGCCGGCCAGTCTGGGCACTGAGCCTCTCCGGCTTTTCATTTCTTACTAGAATGATGGGATGTCTTTTGGAGCCTCGGTGATATTAATTACAGCCTAAGGTTTCACAGAGGACAGTGTTCTTTGTCCCATTGGCCTCTGGCCTCCAGACACCCCACCTCCACCTCCCAGGCCAAAAGGATTGAGTTCTCAAGGATTCTGGACTCCCTCCTCCTTCTGCTGCTCATCCTTAGGACGGCCTAGCAGGCAGAACCCTGGAGCTCTTAGTGGGAGATGCTGCAGAATCCTAGAAATCGATCTAAAATTGGACACAGGGTGTAGGGACCTGCAGATTTGATCTGTTCTCCTGGACCCGGGGCCTCTGCTGCCCCCATTGTTTGGCCAGATCCTAGGTCCGGCCAAGAAGCATATGAGCTTCGTATTTATTGGAGGGGGAGGTACTGGAGCAGCGCGGTATGTCTTGCTCGTGGCATTGTTCAATCCAGATGTCAGTTAGGATAAGAAAAATAACCCAGAACCCTGGAACACACGGGGTCCCCATGACCAATACAAGATTTACTCCGTGAATGTAGATTACGGCAAACTGAAGAAAGAAGGTCCAGACTTCTAAATGAAATGTTTCACTATAAAGCTGCTTAGGATGGAGGTCTTGCAGAAGTCATCCGTGTAGTTTTCCTCTTTATCCAGGAAAGATTTCCCCTCTCAATGCATGAAATCATGTCGGTGTATTGTGTTGGGGTTTACACTGCTGAATAAATCTCCGAAACTTGAAAAAACAAAAATAAAATTCGACACGGATGACTGTGACTGGACAATAGATTCCTGCTCCAGTAAAGAAAGGCAATAACGTCTACTGTGACAGGCCTCTTCCAAGAAGGGCCTCAGCTACATGGGAGGAGCACCATAATGGACTCAAGCATGGGGATGTGGGGTTTGCAAACCACCTTCAATAGCACACTCCTGGAACCCTGCCTACTTGGCCTTCCTGGCATCTCTCTGCAGACTCCCAAGGCCGTGGCTCCAAGCCCTGGCTAATATCCCCTCCGACTGTGAGAGTCCCTACTCTGCCATTCTAAGTTAATCAAGTAGTATGAAGTGAAGGAAGACAAGTACATTTGAAAATCAGATTTCCCCCTTGGAAGGTTGAGTGTTCATTTCTGATTTAACCCAGGCTGGATTCAGGGGTTCCTGAGTTTCTGACTTGTTTCTCCTCTTTGGGTAATAAAACAAAACTCATGGAGATGAAAAAAGTACCAGGAACCATGCTAAGCGCTTTACACACGTTTCTCTTTCTGTCTTCACAGTAACACTCTCACCCCCATGAATAAAGGGAGACTGGAAAGTTCATAAGGGATCTGCCCAATGTCTCTCGGCTGGAGGCCAGGATTCAGGTTTAGGCCTGTCTGACACCTAAGTAGCTAGCCTGCCTCCCGTCTACCCCCTCAGCCCCTGCCGCATTTAACAGCCCCACCCCAGCCACCTCCTCAGCAAGAACCCAGCCCAAGCCAAATTCTGTGTTGCTGCCTTCCCCAGCCGGTCCCCACCATACCCATCCTCCAGGGCATGAAACAGACATAGAAAAAGTATGTTCAGGGGCACCTGGGTGGCTCAGTGGGTTAAGTGTCCGACTCTTGGATTTCGGCTCAGGACATGATCTCAGGGTTCTAAGTGTCAGGCTCTCTCCCTCTCTCTGACCCTCCCCGGTCCCTCTCTAAAAAAAAAGAAAGAAATGAAAAGAAAAAGAAGAAGTATATTCAATATGTTTAATGTGCACTAGAAAATGGCAGAACCCAAACCATAGACTATTTAGTCCATCTGGGACCATAAGAGGATTCTAGGGAATTTGAAAAGTGTGTCCACGTTCCACATTCCAATCCCCACATCCATCCTGTGAAAGAGACAAGCGTCAATACCCTCATCCCACAGAGCGAACACGAGGCTCAGAGAAGCTGTGACCCACGCAAGGTCACACAGTTAAGGAAACCATCTCAGCCAGAGCCAAAGTGATGCGAGTTTCCAGAGGAAGAGGCACAGGGGGACCCAGCTCTCCAGCACCCGGGCCCGGGCTCCTGGCATCGGCGGGCAGAGAGCAGCAGCCTGCAGAAAGATCTCCAGACAGCGTCATCTCACTAGCTCTTCCTCCCTCGCACGTGCTGCTTTCTCATTATCCTTCCTCCTTTTGCTTCTCTTCCTTGTCTCTCATCGCAAGTTACATCCCTTGTCTAAGGAATACTTAATTCCGCTTAAATAAAGATACCAGCAGCCTCTTTGCCGTGCTCACATAATTACGGACCATCACTTGCATAGTCAGCCTCTGGACACGCACACTACTACTTACTGAGCTTTAAACAATGTGCCAGGCAGGTGCGCGCGCTAGCTCATCGCATCCTCACAGGCTTCTGAGAGAGGGTTCCACTTGCCCATTTTACAGATGCGGTAATGGAGGCTCAGAAAAGTCACTCATAGCTTATTCAAGGTCACACAGCTCGTAAGTGACTGAGCCAGACTTGAACTTAACTCATCCTTAAAGCTAAAGTCCAGATTCTTTACCCCATGGCTCCTGCTGGGGAGTAGCCAAACCATAGCAGCTGCCTGCCTTCTCCATCTTTAGAAACTTTCCAGTTAACAGTATGCTTCATTCAGCATGCTCATAGGTGAGACCAGGCTTGGAGACACCTAATGATAATAAGAATCATGATTTCCCCTCATGTATTGGCTGCTTACTTCAGGCATTGTGCATTACCCCACAAATGAGGTGGATACTGCTATCCCCATTTTACAGATGGGATAACTGAGGCTCAGTAACTTGCCACGGGCACATAGCTTGCGAGCAGTGAGATGAGATTGTGGACCCAGATCTGGCTGATGGCTTTAACCACATGTCTCCCCTCCTAACAGCCAGGTTTACTATTCTTCCAAAGATGGCACAAATTCTCTCTGCCTCCTGAGAAGGGGCAGGAGAGGCCAATCTGGTCAGTTTGGATCAAGAGACTCAAAACACCCTGAATTCATGTCTCCTTGGTTCTGCCCATGGGCTGGCTGCCTTTCCCTGCAGGAGAACTACTCTGGGCTTCAGGACAGATGCCAGAGGATAGCTAGTGTCTGCTGGAGCCCTGGGGACATATGTCACTTGCCTATTTGCAGGTACAGAGGAGCCAAAGCTCAGAATATTCAAAAACAGTTCCTTTTCTTTCAGCTAGACACGTATGCACTGCTCACCCTGCAAAGAGAGGGAGAAGAGTAGTGTATTGCAGTCGACAGTGGGGGATCGGTGAATCCACCACGAGGCTCACTAACGCAGAAGAGATGACTGGGCATCAGAGAGAGAGGGAAACAGTGAGGCCCCTTTTGGTTACCAAGTGACAGAAAACCCAACCGAAACTGGTTTAAGCAAAGTGGATTTAGTGGTTCATAGAGCAAAAGCCCCCAATGTAGGTGGAGGTTCAACTGCAGCCTATCAGACGATCAAAGGCTGACTCCAAGACCCAGCTTCTCAGCTCTGCTCTCCTCCATGTTGGCTTTACTTTCCTGTCATGGAAAGATGGCAACCACAGCTCCAAACCTCTTACCATCTCAGGAAAAGGGAAACGGTAGTCCAACAAGTCAAACAACCAAGAGAGCTTCACTAGCTCTAGCTGGCCTGACTCGGCTCAGCACGGACACAGGGAAACGTGCTGTGTTGGTTGGCTGGGCCTGGGCACGGGCCACCCTTGGGTGAGGTCAACACCCACCCAGGCTTGGACTTAGAGTGGTGGAGGGGTGGTGAAAAATCATGAGAAGCAGGATGGAGGGGTTGGGGGTGGTGGTGTTGGATGTCACAAAGAATGAGAGAGAAAAAGAGGGTGGGGGGGAGGAAGGAAGACAGGAAAGAAGGGAGGGAGGGAAGAAGAAAAGAAAGGAAGGCAAAAGTCTACTTGGGGTGAACAAATTCACAAAGAGATCCACAATTTTTTGGTTACAGAGATATGCCAAATAGCTTCCAGACAGATTATGCTCCAAAAATTCATTTGTAAATCAGTTTCGAACTCAGCACAGTTTACCCATGTGGAGAGAGGGGAGGGGGAAATTTTTTATTGTCAACTCCCCCAACTAGCCTAACATTGTAAAATGTAATCCATAATATAGTAGAAATGCTTGGCTATTTGCAATGAAAAATAGAAAGCAAAGCTTACAACAGTGGGTGATAAATAAAAAAGATTTTGGATCTGAAACCTTGTCGTTATTTGCTATGAGTGCTGATGCCTGAGAAAAAGCACACTAATTAATGAGAACGAGCTAGCAGATGGAGACTCCAGTGAGAATCTGAAGGGGGCTTCTGCACCTTCCAAGGACTCAGGAGGTTGACAGCAGGGCTCCCCGTTATGTTGAATTTCCCCTCACGTGTTATGGTTTTTCTTTTTCTTGGCATAGGTACATCAAGGAGATCACTCGTCTTACATCTTTTTTACAGGTGTGTCTGGAAGATGTGAGTCTTCGCAACCCCACCGTGATTTGGGTCATTCGGGGCCCACAAGTGGAATCCAAAGGAGATGGTCCCATAATCCAGGAGTTGGTTCCGCAGCACCTGGGCAAGAGGTGGTAAGGGGCGGGGCAGGGGAGGTGTTGGGCTGGAGGAGACCTGCCTGCAGGGGTGAGGCTGGACCTGCAGAAGAATGACCTGAGCTTGTGGGAGGGAATAGACTGGAGAGGTGCCAGTCTGAGCCACAGGTGCATTCAAACCCATGTGTCGCTCACACTCAGGCTTTCCCCTCTCTGACCATCTAGAAGTATGGGGACAGCACCCCAGCTGAGCCTACGCAGAGCCCCATCCCACCGCTGCCCATTGGCCAGGGAAGGTGATTCTCTGCTGCTTCTGTGTTCTCTGGGAGCAACCGATTATACATACCTCCCTCCCCTTTTCCCTGTGCTCTCTCCACAGTGGCTACCGGGCCACAGAATTTCTTTGCCTAAAACGCAAATCCGATCCCATAATTTGTAACTCCCAAAAACCTTTCAAGTTTGCCGGGGCCTACAGCAGCATTTCTTATAGCCTTCTGTATGAACCTTAGAACCCTCATTCTTGGCTCAAATAAGTTTAAGAAACCCTCTATAGCATATACATTCTTAGAGAACCCCAATACAAAATGACAAGTTAAGGGCTCCGAGCAGTCTTTCAGTAGAGTACCTGTTTTGATTTTTGACTCCATCAGTCCTTCACCTGATTAGGCACAGAAGCCCTTTTTATGCATTGTCATTTAACAAACACACTTTGGAAATCACTGGCTTAAAAGATAAAGCCCAGATGCCCCAACAAGGCTTCCAAGACCCTTGCATTCAGGCCACGACCCCTTTTCCCAGCCTCACCGCCCGGGGTTCTCCCACAGATGCACCCTGCTTCCCCCATCCTGACCACACACACAGGTGCTTCGTGCTTTCATTTCTCCATATTCTTGTTCATGTTATTCCTCCTTCCTTCCCTTTTCCCCAGAGAAGCAGTCATTCCCAGAACCCCATTCAGATGATTATCCTGTTCATATAAATGACCAACGTTTCTTGAGCGCTTTCTATGTGCCAGGAACACTCTATTCAGCTGTCTGCACCCGGGCTCCCAAGCTTCAGAGCTCAAGCAAGATGCTAACAATGTTGCCTTCTATGTTTTGATATCCCCTTCCACCTGGCCCCACAGCCCCTTGTACCAATGTACCCCTCTGTCCTCATGGTTATCCTAGACCTCCTCTGCCTGACTTGGGTCTCCAATCAAGTTCCCCTTACCACCTTCTTCCCTCTGAGAAAAGAGCTTTGCAGCATCTAGTTGACAAGGATAATTGAAACCCCGGGTTCATTCATTGGTTCATTCATTCTACAAAGACTGACTGAGCACTGGGGGCTTTAAGAAAGACATGGTCCCCACCCTCACAGAGCCACAGGCCAGGGGGAGACAGACAGGAAACACAGTGTTATGAACAAATCAATATTTGCTAGCGCATAAAGTGTTGCCAAGAAGTTGAGGGAGTGGGGGTAGGACCTATGGGAGGGACTTAAGAGGGACTTCACCTGGTCTGGGGAGTCCAGGGAGGGCTTCCTGGAGGAGACAAAGGCCCACAGGAGATGGGACAGCCTATGAAGGACAGAGGCGGGGGAGCTGAGGTGCATTTAGGGGCTACAGCAAGCACAGCAGGCCAGGGTGGCTTTGGAAGAGGCTGGTGAGCAACAGGCAGGGCCCCTGGACTCTCCCCGAAGACTCGGCACAGTGATGAGGTCGGCAGGCTTGGGTGTGAATCCTGCCTGGGCCATTTAGCCACCGGGAGCCCTGGGCTGAGTTTCTTAACCTCTCTCTGTCTCTTTTCCTGTCTGCAAAATGTTGCATCTTCTCCAACACTTAGCTAGATTTAATAAGCACTTAATACTTGCAGGGCATGTTCTGAGCACTGTACATGATAGAACTAATTTGATCCTCACAATAACCCAATGAGGTAAGGTTTTATCCCCACTTAGCCGATGATGAAACTCGGCGCTAAATGAACTTGTTGAAGGTGACCCAGCCAGCTGGAGGTGATGGTACCTACCTAACAGGGTTTTGAGAGCTACAGGAGATAAATAAAGCACAGTGCCTGGCACACAGTGGCTGCTTAGTAAATTTCGTTTATTATTTTGATTTATCCTAAGAGCAACAGAAATCCATTAAAAGGGTTTAAGTTGGACACCTGGGTGGCTCAGTCAGTTAAGCATCTGCCTTCGGCTCAGGTCATGATCTCAGGATCCTGGGATCGAGTCCAGCATCAGGCTCCCTGCTCAGCGGGGAGTCAGCTTCCCCCTCTGCCGGCCCGACTCCCCGCCGCTCGTGCTCTCTCTCGGCACACACGCGCACAAAAATAAATAAATAAACTTTAAAAATAAATAAAAGTGTTTAAGTCAGTAAGAGGATATTTCTTAAATAGGTCAGAGGGGTCCAGAGTGGATGCAGAGAGAACGACCAGAGGCTATCACAGGGGAGACACATCCTGGCAGCTGGACCAGGCCCATGGGAGAGGAGAGGCTGAGGAGTGCCTGAGAAGTATTTCCATGGTGAAATCGATTGCCTCAGGGATTAATGGGCATCGGGGGGTGAAAGAGAGGGTGTGGCAGGGAGTCGTTGACCCTGGATGGACGGTGGTGCCATTGACAGGAGCCCAATGTGGGGACAGGTTTGGCATGAAGATCAGAAGGGGATGAGGAGCTCTGTTTTGGACAAGTGACATGTAAAGAGACCATGTAAGTGGAGACGGCCCACAGCCACAAGACGTACAAGTTCATATCCATGAACCACTTTGCGATGATGAGAGGTCAGGCCTTTGGAGAATGATAAACCAGCCATCATTTGCCAGCTAGCAAGCCTTTTACTGTGCCTGACTTCATGCTGAGCACCTCGCTGGCTCGCCCACTGAACCCTCCCCCCCCACCACCACCCTTGGAGCTCTGTTCTTTTTTTTTAAGATTTTATTTATTCATTTGAGAGAGAGAGCGCGAGCGAGCGAGTGAGCAAGAGAGCACAAGCGGCAAAGGGAGAGGGAGAAGCAGACTCCCCCATGAGCAGAGAGCCTGATGGGGCTCGATCCCAGGACCCTGGGATCATGACCAGAGCCGAAGGCAGATGCTTCACCAGCTGAGCCACCCAGGTGCCCTGGAGTTCTGTTCTTATCCTCAATGCAGGAAAGTAAAAAATGAGTTCAGGAAGGTTCACTTACTTCCTTCAAGTCAAGTAGGTAGTAGGTAGAGCTGGGATTTAAATCCAAGTTGTCCAGATCCAGAGGGGTGAGCTGTCCACAGTCTCACAGTGGAGACACGGGGTCCACGCAGTGTAAGCGACACTGGGGATCTAAACAGCGGAAGAGAAGGTCCCTGTGCCCAAGGGTTTCCACTCTGCTCCAAGAGCTTTAAGTAGGGAGCCCAGCACAGGGCTTGAACTCAAGACCCTGAAATCAAGACCTGAGCTGAGAACAAGAGTTGGATGCTCAACCGACTGAGCCACCCAGGGGCCCCAGCTTCATGAGCTTTAAAATCTCTTTGTCTTTATCAGTCCTGCCCACCTCTTCCGCTGGTTTCCTCCCAGCTCTGGGAAGCCCTAATGCCAACCTTTCCCCATGCTCTGGTGCTCAGGCCCCAGCAAAGAACTCAGTTTTTTCTGAGCCTGGCCATCCCACCAGATCTCCTTCTCCCCGCACTAAGTCCTGTGGCAGAAAGGGCAGGCGGGCGGGGTCGCGGCAGGACAGAGCCACCTACTTCGCCGGAGGGCAATGGGCGGCCGGCGCTAGCAAAATCTCCAGCTAGGAGGATTTGGGCAGGGGCCCCCTTCTCCTGTGGGCTCCCCTAAGGTGCCCACTTCCCAAGATGGAGCTGGTCCTGGAGCCCAGAAGGGAAGCTGAAATCTGAACCTTCCATGTTAGCTTCCACTCTGGATTTATTTAAATGACCGTGAGTGTGAACATTTTCTTGTAGTTTTGTTTTCTGGTTATTTTCTCCTGAGTGACCTGACTTATGGTATCTTTTGATCATTTATCTGTTGGGATTTTACGGCAAAAAAAAAAAATCGTTTATACATGCGGTTTATATAATTTTTAAAGACGGCTTTTAAAATATTTAAAAATGTTTAACACAGTCTGCCTTTTGGTTTTTGTCGCCACTTTATCTTTTAAAATTACACAAGTGAACATGAGCATATTCTTGATGTAAAAAATGTAAAATCATATGCTTCAAATAAAGCCAGTGTCCCCCTCGGCCCACTGTCTTCTCCAGTCCACTCCACACCCCAAATGCTAGTACATCAGTTTGTGTATGCCCCTTCTCACCACTTTCTAGACATTTATACCCATGGCATATTCACACACAAATAGATAGCTTTGTTTTGTGTACATTTTTCTCCCTCATGTGAACATTATCCTAAATGCAACTTGATTTCTTCACTTAACAGATCTTGGAGATAATTTTTGTTTTCTTAGCATAGTAAGGTTTGATTTATTTACATCACCAAAAATGTTCTTTTGTCTGTTGATTAACTCCACTGAGTCTAAGCTTAAAAAGTCATTTCTAGGGGCACCTGGCTGGCTCAGTCGGTGGAGCAGGTGACTCTTGATCTTGGGGTTGTGAGTTCGAGCCCCAAGTTGGGTGTAGGGATTACTTAAAAATAAAATCTTGGACGATGGACTCTGAAAAACAAACTGAGGGTTCTAGAGGGGAGGGGGGTGGGAGGATGGGTTAGCCTGGTGGTGGGTATTGAGGAGGGCACATTCTGCATGGAGCACTGGGTGTTATGCACAAACAATGAATCATGGAACACTTCATCTAAAACTAATGATGTAATGTATGGGGATTAACATAAGAATAAAAAAAAACGAATGATGTAATGTATGGTGACTAACATAACATAATAAAAAAAAAGAAAAAAAAATAGAATGAACATAATGCCTCTGGATGCTAGGGGGAGGGGAACAAAATCTAAAAAAAAAAAAAAAAAATCTTGGGGCGCCTGGGTGGCTCAGTCGGTTAGGTGTCTGACTCTTGATTTTGGCTCAGGTCATGACCTCAGGGTTGTGAGATCGAGGCTGTGACCAACCACTGGATCTGCACCCAGCAGAGACTCTGCTTCTCTCCCTTTCCCTCTGCCCTTCCCCCTGTTCATGCTCATGCTCTCTCTCTCAAATAAATAAATCTTTTTAAAAAATAAATTAAAAATGAATAAAATCTTTTTTAAAAAAGTCATTTCTTCTCCAGCTGTTTGAAACTGTCTATTTTCTTTTCCTCACAGCTTTTTAATGGTTTGACCTATTATTATTATTATTAAGTCAGAATAGAACCTATTTGCTGTATTGTTATGTAAGGTAAGGGTAGAATATGTTTCCCCTAAATTGCTAGCAGTTAGCCCAAAATAATTTTTAAAATAACCCCCTCTTCCCCATGATAGTACTTGATTACATGTTAAATTAGTCTGTGGGTCATTGTCTGATTTTGAGTTACCTATTTTTTTTTAAGATTTTATTTATTTATTTGACAGAAGAGAGAGAGCACAAGCAGGGGGAGCTACAGAGGGAGAGGGAGAAGCAGGCGCCCTGCTGAGCGGGGAGCCGGATGTGAGATTCGACCCCAGAACGCTGGGATCATGATCTGAGCCGAAGGCAGACACTTAACCAACTGAGCCACCCAGGCAGGTGACCCTTGAGTTACCTATTTTAATCTATTAAAATAACGGTACATCATTTAAATAAAAACTAGACACACAAAAAATTAAAAATAGGGGCGCCTAGGTGGCTCAGTCAGTTGAACATCTGACTCTTGAGTTCAGCTCAGGTTGTGATCTCAGGGTCATGAGATCCAGCCCCACGTTGGGCTCTGTGCTGGGCATGGAGCCCGCTTAAGATCCTCTCTCTCCCTCTCCCTCAGTCCCTTTCTCCCCCTCAGCTCCTGCACAGTCTCTCTCACCCTCCCTCTCTAAAATTAATTAATTAATTAAAATAAGATGAATAAAAAATAAAATAACTGTACATCTTTGCCCTAATACCACACAATTTTAAATATCATAATTTCCCAGTATTTTTTTTTTAAGATTTTATTTATTTATTTAACAGGGAGAGACACAGCGAGAGAGGGAACACAAGCAGGGGGAGTGGGAGAGGGAGAAGCAGGCTTCCTGCGGAGCAGGGAGCCCGATGCGGGGTTCGATCCCAGGACCCTGGGATCATGACCTGAGCCGAAGGCAGACGCTTAACGACTGAGCCACCCAGGCGCCCCCCCAATATGTTTTATATACAGATCAGTTCCTCCATCCTTATTCTTACTTTACAAAATTTTCTTTGAAATTCTGTTTATATTGCTAAATGAATTTTATAATCTTTTTTGTAGAAGTCTGAAAAAGAGTCACATTTGGATTTGCATTAAGCCTGTAAATTCATTTGACCTTTCCACCTGTCCATTATTTAACCTTTACCTCAGGCATATGGTGGGTCTCTCCTTATTCAAGTCCTCTCTTAGGGGAAAAAAAAAAAAAGGCAGTTTTCTTCATAGAGAAAATGCTATATTCTGGTTTAATTTCTAGAACATGGGGTTACTCATGCCTCAAAACTTTCGAAGACATCCACCGCCTCCCCAGTACAACCCTCTGGACTGATAACTTTGGGCGGAAGTGTTCTTGATCTCTTCCTTAAATTCTTCCTCAATTCATTTATTCACTAAATTAGTATTTATTTCAAGCGGGCTCTGTGTGTCAGCTCTGTGCGGTAGGTATACAACAGCAAGCCAAGTGGTTTTCTTACGATGATCTCAAAATAAAACGTTTAATTAAAAAAAACACAATTATGTCAAAATAAAAAGTTAAATTAAAAAAAAAACAACAACAAATTCTCTCTTCTCAGGAAGTTCCTATTCCAGTGGGGAGAGAAGAAGGGAAACAAGTAAGCAATTAGGCATATGTCACATCAGATGGTGTGAAGCGCTGCGGGGGAAAATGGAAACGGGGGTGGGGGCGCGGGGCTTTGGAAAGTTGGTTGGGGAAGTCTCTCTGTCCAGGGTGCTTTTGAACAGAAACCGAAGGAGGTACTTTAGATTTTCTGCTTTTGATTCTGTCACACAGGGAAACTTCTCTATTTTCTTTTTCCCAGAAAATTGCCTTTTTCACTGGAGTTTTCAAATTTGTCAGCAATGTCACATAATATCCTTTTAGATTTTTATTTTTAAAGTCTCTCTGTTTCTGTTATTCCCACCATTTCACTTTGTGTTTGTTTCTGCTTTCTTTTCTTCATTACGTTTGTCCATTGTATTATGTAGACCTCATTTTCACAAAAAGAACCAACTCAAAGGCACATGCATTAACTGGACTATGTTCCATTTTCTTAATTTATTCTTTTCTGCTTTTTGCCTGATCTCTTCCTTCCTTATCTTTCTTTTTTTCTTAAGATTTTATTTATTTGAGAGAGAGAGTATGTGCATGCATAAGCGGGGGGGGAGGGGCAGAGGCAGACGGAGAAGCAGGCTCCCCACTGAGCAAGGAGCCCAGTGCCAACTCGATCCCAGGACCCCAGGATCACGACCTGAGCCGAAAGCAGATGCTTAACCAACTGAGCCACCCAGGCGCCCTTCCTTCCTTATCTTTACTTGGGGTTTTGTTTTCTGATATTTCTAAATTTGTGTAGTGAATATTTTGTTTAACTTTTTCTGAGATTAATAGTAGAATCATCTTAAAAACCAAACAAATTTTGGAGGCAACTGGGTGGCTCAGTTGGTTGAGGTTCTGACTCTTGATTTCGTCTCAGGTCATGATCTCAGGGTCATGAGATCGAGTCCTTCATCGGGCTCTGTGCTCAGCAGAGTTTGCTTGTCTCTCTCCCTCTGCTCCTCGCCCCCAGTAAACAAACAAACAAACAAATAAATAAAGCTAAATAAGTTTTTAAGTAGAACTTTGCACATACACTGTTGGTTTTCATAGATTTGGTTCTTCTTTGTGTTATTTTCCAAATTAACTCTTTATCCTTCATTTTCTCCTTCATCTAAAAGTTATTTTGGAGAATTTTAAATAGCCAATTAACATTCATTTCTAGATTTAGCTTATTGTCAACAAAGGATGTGATCCCTATGAGGTTTGTATTTCAAATTTATTGGGATTTTCTTTATGGTCGAAAATTCCACTTTTAAAATTATTTTGTGAATCCTGGAAAATAGGCTGAGTATAACTCACAGGCCCAAGCCAACAGTCAAAATATCTTCAGGAACTGGGGGAAAAGAGCAAAACGTGAACAGGAAGTAAGCTTCAAAGGGGAAGTGATTTTGATACCAAGAGGACAAAGAACTGGCTTTTTTCAGTAACAACCGAAGGCCAGGCTCTGTGCGAGGCCCTTTGCGTGTATTGTCTCATTCAGCAGTGAGGTAGGATGCCTCAGAGCGGGAAACTGCAGCGGAAGGAACTTCCTAAAGTCTGTCCCCCTGCTCAAAGCATGTCCCCCCTTGTTTGGCTGAGCAGATTCCCACTTTTCTTTCAAGACTCATTTTAAACGTCACCACTTCTAGGAAGACTCCCCAAAGATGAGAGCTGGGTCCACCTCTTGTGCTCTTTGTATAAGTCATCACTAGCCTTACACGAGTCACCCTTGGTTGCCTGGGAGACCCTTGAGGGTGGCCGGCACGTTGTGGGTTCTCAGTAAATGTTTGTTGATGAAGCGAAGATTAAAGGCAAAAGAAGGAGACCAAAAAGAGAATTCCTGTCTGAAGATAAGGCACGGCAAAGCCGTCACCTTTTGGTACCTACCCCTCCCCTGTCCCTGCCGAGCAGGTGATGCTTGGGGGTTTATAGGTAATCATATTGACATTAAAAGCTCGTTCCATTTGCAGACTGTTTTGCTGTCTACACAGCATTCTCTTGCAGGCATTATCTCGTCTGATCTCCACGAACGTAGGTTGCCCTAAGCCCATTTTCTAGGCAGTGAAGCATTCAGAGACTGAGTCCGGCCAAGGTCGCACAGCTGATAAGCTGCCACAGCCAAGAGCTCCTCAGATTCCACTTGTTGCCACGTTCAAACTTGAACTCAGGTCCTTCCTGACCTTCAAGCAGACACACACATACAACAAACACCCAAACACACAAGCACACCTTGCTGCCTTGGTGAAGACTATCAATTCCCCTCCTGTCCTGCTCATCATCATGGCTTCACAATGGAGTCTTTCTTTTCCAGACAATATGTTTAATTGATGCCTTAAAGGAAATTCATGAGAGTGAGCCCTGATGTTACAGGCTTATCTGTTCATCTGTTCTTAGGGACAGTAAACATTTGCTGAGCCCCTGTTACGAACAGAGCGCCAAGTCCTCAGCAGGCCCTGGACACTGTGACCCAGGGGTAGGCTGAGGAGGACAACTTGGAAGGACCTTCAGGGCAGCCCTGCTCGCAGTCCATCCACCACGCCCAGGCCTGCCTCCTCCTCCCCCAGCCTAGCAGTTCCCACCCCGCGCCCTCTTTATCTCCCTTCATAAAAAGCCCCATTCTCCTTTTGCACAATACACTTTCACAATAGATAGTCTATTCAACCCAGAGCCCAAATCATCAGCAACCAAAACGCTGGTTCCTCTTTCCTCCTAGGTCTTCAAACATTTCCAAGGGAGGAAAAATAATTGCATTCTGCAGAATTCACTCGCTGTTTGCTTGACTGTTTTCTCCTATGGAGTGGAAGCTCCTTGAAGGCCTGGCCTGTGTCTTTTCACCGTTGACTGTGACGGGGGTAAGAAGCCTAGATCTCGCTCTCCAAATATCTGTTATTGTTTACAAATAGTGTCATCAACATAGAAATTTGTCAAATACACTAAGAGTCAAAGAAGGAAATAAAAATCGCCTATAATTCCCACAAACAGAAGTAATTTTTTAACTTGTTTGTATTTCCTTCCCAGTATTTTATGTGTGTTTTTTGGGATAAGTAAGTATGTATACATAAAATCATACAAAAATATAATCCTGACGCATATGCAATTTTGTATCTTGCTCAGGATGTTACAAACATTTCCCAGGTCATTAAATATTCTTCAAAAACATGGTTTTTAGAGGTGCCTCAGTGGCTCAGTCGGTTAAGCATCCGACTCTTGGTTTCAGCTCAGGTCATGATCTCAAGGTCGTGGGATCAAGCCCCGCATCGGGCTCCATGTTTAGTGGGGAGTCTGCTTGAGATTCTCTCCCTCTCCCTCTCTCCCCACCCATGCTTTCTAAATTAATTAGTTAATTAATTAAATCTTCTTTTTAAAAAACATGGTTTTTAATAGCTATATAGTATTACATCAAATGTGCATGCCCTAACTTCTTTAAAAATTTCCTCATTGTTTAGGTTATTTCCTTCTCCTTTTCTTTGTTGTAATTTTTGCCAACATAAATAATACTTTGATAAACATCCTTCACATGCATTTTTGTCCACCTTGCTAATTCTCTCAGATTTCTAGAATGAAAGTTACTGAATCAAAGTAACTTTTAAACTTCTCTTGATCTCTAATATCAACCAATTTTCCAGGCTTTGTACCAATGAGCCCTCCCATAGCAATACATGTCATCATTGTGGCTTTTATGTACTTACTTGTTTTTAACTGTTTGGTGACACTGGCAGTTTCCTGTTATGGTCAATGGTCTGTGTTTCTCTGCGCATATTTTTCTTCTTATATTTATGCAAATAAGTCCTGTTAAGTTACATGATGGGAATGAACTCATACAAATATGCACTCTTGGTCACAAGGACGGGGTCAGAGGAGGTGGATTATCTGATGCACCCCGTCATTACTCCTTGAAAAATAATCCTCAGATGTCAGATGTTTGCTCCACCTAACCACACAGACTTTCGATTTTCTTTGGGTTTGCCCTGGAAACCCTGGTTATTCCTAAATTGTTGCTATACTTCTGAGGATTTTGAGTCATTGCCCATCTTCTGTGGGACCCCAGTCACTAACCTAGTTCTTGGTCCCCTGCCACTGGGCCAGTCCTTCAGGGGCCCCAGACCCACCTCTGCTTTCCACAGCTCCTTTTAAAGTTCAACCCTGGGGCCTGACACCTTCCACTGGCTGGATTCCAGTTGGGAGGTTTGATACTAAAAATTGAATATTAAATATTGCAAAGAGACTGGTGATACTTTTTAAAACGTCTGTTTGATTTTGTCAATGAAAGAAACGGATTTTAGGGCACCTGAGTGGCTCAGTCGGTTAAGCGTCTGCCTTCAGCTCAGGTCACAATCCCAGGGCCTGGGATCAAGCCCCGCATTGGGCTCCCTGCTCAGTGGGGAGTCTGTTTCTCCCTCTCCTCCCTGCTCAAGCTCTCTTTCTCAAATAAATAAATAAAATCTTTAAAAAAAAAAAAAGGAAAGAAACAGATTTCAATATTCACCTGCTAATCTCCAGTTACTCTGGAGAACACATCAATTGAAACAGTGAAGAGCTGTGTTTCATCCCTTTTCTCAGCTTACAAAATTCCTCAGATTTTCAGAGATGGATACAAACATTCTGGAAGGCCTGTGGCATGCATGCATCCTCCCTCAAGGAGACCATGAGGATGAGTACACCTCATATTAACAAACCCTCCTTCCCATTTCAGCTCTAGGCCGGCAACTATGGCATGCCCGGGAGAGGCCTCCGTTTGCTGCTTCTGCATCACAACAGCGGATTTCTCCCTCTCTCGTGTGACTCTGGAGGCTTCCTTCCTGGTTTGGGGCAGGCCAGGGAATTTGGCTCAACAGTGCTGGGGTCTGACTGTGTGTCTAGGCTCTTGCTGGGAGCTCCTGACACTCACGTAGGCTTTACAATTTATGAAATGCGGCGTCGTGTGGGCCATGTCATACATTACTGCGTTTATTCCTCCCAACTCCCCCCAGAAGTGGACACGCCTGAAGTTTAAAGGAGTGTCAGAGGAGGAAGTGGGTCACCTGCCCCGACCGGTCGTCACCGGGAGGCAATCTGTGGAAAAAAAAAAACAACAACACAACAGGGAGGTACATGGAGGGAACAGTTGCTCTAAAACAAAGGAGAAAACAGGCATGCCGGAAAGGAACTCCCAACTGGAAGCTCTGGATTCAAAGTCTGGTTCAGCCACACCGCAGCTGTGGCCTTGGGAAGTTTGTTTTAACGTCTCTGTGCATCAGTCTCCTCCTAGGTAAAATGATGACCAGAATACGACGGCCACCTGGCACTCAGGTGCTTTGTTTATCGGCGCAGGTCCATGAAAGTGGACAACTGGAAACATCCCGCAGTGCAACAATTTGTTTAAACAAATGGAGATACACGCACACCATGGAATAGTATCATTCGTGAGTGATAATGTGGATGTTTATACACAGGGAAGGATATTTATGGCCTATTACTGGGTTGAAGTGGTTGTAATTCAGTAGGCATAGTGCTGTGTCATTTTTGTTAATTTTGTAAAAATACCGTATTTACACGTATCATCATTCATCTGTTTAACAAGATTTACTTTGCACAGTTTCATCATGATGGGCATTTACATGTGGATATGTGGGTATAAAATGTCCAAGGATCTACACCAAAATATAATGTCTCTACAGGGGGTTCTTTTTCTATTGGGCTTAGCTGGTTTTCAAATTCTTTCACAATGAACTTGTGTCATAAATAATAGAGGTATAAAATGTTTACAATGCAGGAACTGGAACACCAGGGTCTGCCTCTATCCAGGGGGCATTTTGCTGGTGCCAAGTTCATCGGCAGGTTACTTGGGGAATGAGGAACCCAAGCAAAGGCCTGAGAGGTTTTAAGAGATTTCATTCGGGCTCTGGAGGAGTCAATAATCTCTTTTTCTCCCTCTCTCCCCCTCGGTGTGAACGTCTGTGTCTACCTCTCTCCACTGAGCAAACACAGCCAGGTGTCTGCTCCTAGGGGCCCTCCTGGATTTTATGAGGCCCCCTCTCTTCTGATTTCTATTTGTTCTTCAGGCAGGCTACAACTCCACTGATCAGGCCAGGCTTCTGGAACTCCGGTCTGCACATTCCAGTCATGTTCGGGAGATGACACCCTGGACATCCTGATCAGACATAGGTGTTGCCCCAATCCCAGTCACCCACCGGGACACGGGCCATCTTTGAGGGAATGCTTCTTCCCCAGAGAGCACATCACGTTTCTGACATGGTGAGTCATTTTGGTTTCAACCCAGAATGTAATGTCACTTCCAGGTTGGACGGGCACCTCCCTGTCAGTCACTCCCTGATTTATAATAATGAATAAAAGTTACCATATATTGGAACTTCCGTCCCAGATCCTGTGCTGGGCACGGGCTCTGGTAAGACTCAAAAGAACTCTGTGAGTGAGGGGCTTTCATCCTCATTGTACAGATGATTAAACTTGGGTCAACTTGCCCAGGGATATGCAGCAAGTTAAGCCTGGGCCGTTAAACAGAAGACCCTGTCGCTGCAGCCCACGGGTCTTCTTAACCCCAGTTTAGGAGTGAGCAAACTGAGTCTAGGTTATTCCCCGAGGCTGCTATCACCCAAGTTCATGAAGCTAGCAAGTGGGAGAAGCTAAAATGTGCTGTATCTCGCTGATCCTGGCCCCGCCTCCCTGACTTACGCCCTGACACCCTCCTCACCGGCCCCTCCCTGACTTGTGTGCTTGGCGGTCCTCACTCCCACTCCTCCGTTGTACTCCACACTGCAGCAAATACTTGTGGCAATTCCAAGAACCTGTAAGAATGTTCTCTCTTGCCCTGGGGCCTTTGGACAGGGTGTACCTTCCCATGCATTTGCCTGGCACAGGCCTACTCATTTAGATGTCACCTCCTCCAGAAAGCCACCCCTGAGCACTCCAGTCCAAGTACCCTTTTAGGTGCTTCCTTGGTTCATCCTGGCGTGTATCACATGGCATTGCGGTCGCCTGTCTTCTCGCCACTTCCCCTCCCCTGCAGGGCTGCGAAGCCTAAGCGAGGGCCATGTGTGCCGATGGTGAGGTCCTCAGCATGCAGCGCGGTGGTGGGCACAGAGGAGGTAGTCAGTAAGCATCTGTTAAATGAATGCCTGATTATCAGCTGTGTTCTGCTTTGTTTGGAGAATACAGCTTAGGTGCACTAAGTGGGAGGATATAAAATGACAGCAATGTGGCTTCCTGTCTATCCTATTAAGAGGGCATAGTGGGCGAATGCTCCGGGGTCATCCCGGGCTCAGTGCTCTCGTGTGAAAACCATGGTGTCCTCCTTGCTAAAGCAAAGTCTCAGGCTACTGTTTTCTCACTCCCAGGCAGAAACAAACCATGTTCTGAGTGACTGGAGTCATTGCTCACAACACCAGGAGCTGGTTTAGGGTGGAGCGAGGGGCAGTGGCCTTGGGGCTCCAGTCTCTAAAGGCCCAGGCCTCTGGGCTGGGGGGAGGGGTGAAGAGTGGCAGGTCCTGTCCCCGGGAGGCTGCAGTCACTGGGGGAGAGACAATGGGGCTCAGCATCTGCTCCTCGCTGGGAGAAGGGACCCTCCAGTGAAAAGCCAGGGAGAGCAGGGAAGTGTGGGAGGAATTGATGAGGAGAAGGGGTGGAGCCAAGGAGAAGCAGCCGGGAGGAAGGAAGAGAAGGGGAAGGAAGAGAAGAGGGAGGGGTGAGGATTCCGGCTTTCCTTCCTCTCGGTGACCCGGTCCTGGGCGGCAGCCTGCTCTGGCATTGTTTCCTGCGGAAACTCTCGAGGCCCCCGAACACCTCACGTTTCTCCCCACAACCGCTAGCAGCAGCCCCCGTCCAAGGGTCAGGCATCCAGCAGGTGCTCAATACTCACTTGGGAAAAGGAGAAACGGGGCCAACTTTGCTCTGGGAACTTTTCCCTTGTCTTCTCCCCACTTCTCCGGAGAAGCTGAGGGCAGAGCAGGTCTTGGGAGCACGCCCAGGCGCCCCATGAATAATTGACCCTTCCTGGCGGCTCTGCCCGGCTCAGTCCGAGGACTCGCGACCCGCCCAGCGTCGGAGTTGAGAAGCGGCTCCGAGCGGCGGGCGTTCCGGAGGTTGGAGGCCGAAGGTCCGGCCTGCCCCGGAGCGGGGTCTGGGGGCGGGGAGGGGGGCCAGGCTGTGCCAAAGCCCGCGACCCTGCGGGGAGGCGCCTGGGGCCTGACCCCCCGCGCCGCGAACAGCCACGCCTCGGCGCCCCCCAGCCGTGCGCCCGGGGAGGGGGGGGCCGGGGCCCAGGCCCAGAGATCGGAGAGCCCACGGGGGGGCCGATCCCAGCGCCTCCTCCGAGCCCCTTCCCACCCCGGCCCGGGCGCTCGCAGCCCGCGCCGCTCCCTCGAGCCTGGCCGTCCAGGGCTCTGCAAACAGCTGTTTAAAGGCTCTTTTACAGTTCAGTGCTCTGCGGGGATGTTTGTTCCAAGCCCATCTGCCTACTTTAAAAATACATAAGTAAAGAACACACCCAGCTTTCCACCCCTGGCTGGGGAGGGGCGGACTCGGCGGCCCCCGCCCGCACTTCGGAAGGAACCGGCACCCAGCCGCCGCCGCGGCCCCCGCCCCCACCCCCACCGACCCTCCTCTCGGGAGGACGCCCCGGGCTTCCCAGGGGGGAGGGGGCGCGCAGCCCCCGGGCCCCCTTTGTGCGGGGCCGGGCCCCCCATTTCCATGCGAGGTTCTGGCGCTCCCCCTCTCCCCCGCTTCAGTTAATCTTTGTTCCCCTTTTCTGCTGAGAGGAGAAAAAAAAAAAAAGAGAGAAAGAAAGAAAAGGAGGAAAAAAGGCGTGACTTGATTTTCAAACGAAACTCCCACAGCAAACAAAACCCTTTTAGAGAAATAAGAAAGGAGGAAGAAGGAAGAAAAGAGGGAAGGAAAAAAAAGGAGAAAGAAAACCCTCCAGGCTTTCAATTTGAGTGGGAGAGTTGAACCGAAAGAAAGAGAAAGAAAGGAAGAAAAATCCTCTCTGCGGTAGAAAGAGAAAAGAAAACTTGGGCTGACAAGAGGGGGGTGCTGGGGGGGGGTGGAAGGAAGTGAGAAAACAAAAGAGAGATAAAAGGGCTGCTTTTCTGTCTCTCTTCCTCTGCGAGCTGGGTTAGGAGGAGCTGTTTTGCATCCCTTCACGTCAGCCCTGCCTCATTCCCTTCTTCCAGGGAGGGAGAGAGAGCGAGCGAGCGAGAGAGCGAGCAGGAGAGAGAGAGAGCGAGAGAGGAGAGGGAGAGAGAGGAGGGAGAGAGAGGGAGAGAAAGAGAGGAGCCGGAGGGAGGGCGGCAGGAGCAGGCGGCGGGCGCGCGTGGAGGCGGGCGGCGGGCGCGCAGCAGCAGCCCGGGCGGTGGGCAGCCAGGAGCCCCCGGCCCGGCCCCGGCCCCGGCCCGCCGAGGGCCCCAGCGCAGGAGCCGCGCCCGGAGC
>NC_058411.1:138124732-138136920 GCF_002201575.2 Neomonachus schauinslandi
ATGTCGTCTTTTCCTTTCACTTCCACATTCCCTCATGCCGGGGAGCTGGAGGGAGAGAGGGAGAGCCGGGGAAAGAGGGAGAGATGGCGTCTGGGGGGGGGGGGGGGGGGGGGGAGGGAGGGAGGGAGCGAGCGAGCGAAAGAGGGCGAGAGCGAGGAGAGCGCGCGAATGAGAGGAGAGAGAGAGAGGAGAGAGAGGGAGAGAGAAGCAGAAATGAAAGGAAAGCGCCGCGGCGGCGGCGGCGGAGCGGGAGGCCGGGGAGGCGGCGGCGGCGGCTCCCGGGCCCGCACGTGGGTGTCCCGGCGCCCCGCGCGCTCCCCCCACACCCGGCCCGGGACTCAAAGTTTCACCCCCTCGCCGCGCCGCCCCGCCCCTGCGGCTGCCCACAAACTTTATTCTCCGGGTGGGGGGGGTGGTTGCTGCGCGTCCCCGCCGTCCCGGGGGGGGGGGGGGAGGGCCGAGCGCGCCGGCGCGGAGGAGTGGGGGTAATCGGGGGCGCCCCGGAGGGCAGCCGGCGGCCGCACGCCGTGCGCTGCTGGACCCCGGCCCGGCCGGCGTCGGGGCGCCCCGGGCGGGGGACCTGTTGAAGGCGCTCGCCGGCTGGCGGGGTCCCCACGGCCTGTCCCCAGGCTCCCTAGTCTCACTTCCCCTTCCTCGTCGCCCCTCTCTCTGTCTCCTCGCGGTCATTTTCCTAATTGGACAGAGCTGTGGGGTGTGATCGCCGGCGTCAGACTAGGGGGCCAGGAGGCTGCCGGGTGGGCGCGGGGACCCGGGGACCGACGGGGCAGCCCCTGCAGGCGCGCGGATCCCACAGATCCGGCCCTGGTGCCACCGTCCCCCTAACTGCGGACTTGCTAACTGGTGCGTATCGGGTTTTTTTCCAACTTGCCTTTTAAGATGACTTTTATGGTCGCTGCAACTGCTTCCCTCCAGTCTGAGCTGTAGTTTGGGAAGATTTAAGAGGCCAGGGAGGTGCTGGCGTGGGTTTTAACTAACCCGAAACGGTCCTTGGTGTATCTCTAAGCTCTGCGTTGGTTGGGGCAAAGGCAGAGCCGTAGCCTGGGTGCGTTTTCACAGGGACACTGCGAGGTGCTCGTCCTTCCCAGTCTGAGCGGTCCAGTGAACGACCATCCTGGTAGCCCACCTTTGAGCTGCAGGCTGAGCGCCCTAACTGCTAAGAACACCCTGAGCGCCTTTATTTCTGTGCAAAGTGGAAACTCCTAGCAGTTGTCGACCTGGAGGGGACGTAATCGGTTCCCGTGGGCGCCTGGGAAATTCACAGAAATTCCCCCACAGGTGTGCAGAGCAGGACTTTGCACCCTTGGGGGTCACCCAGCCAACTTTGAAGCTACTCTTTGAGTTCTGCCTTTGTACACGTGTAAGCAAAAACAGTCAAAGTTCATTTCTCCCAAGTAGAGGGCCCCTGGGCCTGCATCCCTGTTGTGCTCTTATCTGGGGGCCTTCAAAGGACCGAGTCTTATGGGAGAAGGGAAGAAAACCACGCCTAATTGTCATTAGACGTTAGAAAGTGTATTTTTAGTGTTTGTGATCAAGCCATGGGCCTGTCCAGTTTTGGTTTTTTGAGACCTAGTATGATTGTACCTTTCTTGTTTGTTTTAAAGTGAATATTGTTTTCTAGAGCTTTCTTGGTGGTTTTGTCAACTGGCCCATGGGCCACCTGTCACCCTGGACCAAGCACCTGCCTGACCCCTAATTGTTGACCTATAGCTCTAGCTGCATTCGTGCTCCCGAAACCTGCAGGATCTGGCTTTCTCACACGAGGGCACTGGAAATAGAGCTGCTTTTTTCTGAGTAGGGGGAGCTGGACATTTGGGTCACATTTTCTTTCCTGCAGTCTCGCCTGGTTGCCCGCCTGTCTGTGGAGGGAGATGCAATGAGTTGAAGTGAGGGCAGGTGCTCACTCTTCTCCAGGCAGATTCTTAGGTGGGTCCTTGTCCTGTGGTGTGTGGCTAGCAGGCCATTTGTTCCGTACTTGGGTCACTTCCATTCCAACCAAGCATTTCCTACCAAGGAGACTTATTTTAGTCTCGCTGTCTAGAGACAAGGAGACAGACAAGGTCTGGAAGGGTTCTTGAGTTGAAGGAAGGGAGACTAATGGGTCCACCAGAGATTTTGCACTACTTCTATTTTAGGTTTGCCTTGTAGCCCAGAGATATTTCTGTCGGAGTCTGCTTAAAAAGTTCAAGTTTGAAGTTAGAAGGGAGTAAATAAACAAAGGAGAAGTCAAGTGTGTCTCGGAGGATGCTCCCCACAGGCTCCTCATCTGCTTGCTCACCACCGGGTCCCAGGCCTGGGGCTCATGTTGCTCAATTAAGGAATCTCTGAATCTGCTGAGTCTCATGTTAATGATGGTTGATCTCAACCCTTAGACTTCAAAGCTGGAAGACACCTTAGAGATTGTCTAAGAGAAACCGAGGCATGAGAAAAGCTCCATGCCTGGGGCCACACTCTGTTGACAGAGCCAGCATTTGAACGTGAGCTTTCAGAGTCCATTTCCAGTGCTCTTCAACACAAGGCCAGGGCCTCTCTTCCTGCTGGGGGTCCCGAATCAGGCTCTGTCCAAAGAGTGTGGCTCTGAGAATAAAGAAGCCATGGGTGTCTGCTACCTGCAGGGGACAGGTAATCGGAGCACCTTATTGCCCAGGTGTGTTACACACATACTGTTCTGGAGGATTTGACAGGCCAGCTGCTAGGGGGAACCAGGACCAAAGGCCCCCCATTCCGTGGGGCAGCATTTTAATCATGGGGATATTCCCAAGTCACACTCAGCACTTCTGGATCTGATGCTTTCTTCATGCTTTGTACTTGTGTGCCATTTATTTAGGATTGGTCTGCGGAGAAGAATGGGTGTGTAAGGAAGAGCCAGAGACCTGAACTGATGTCTGTTCATGGGTCAGATCTCCTACTAGAATGTTAGCTCGTGAGGGTAGAAAGTCTTTGTTCATTGCTGAGCCCCTGTGCCCACGTGGTGGGCCCTCGATAATTCTTGGTGAGTAAGTGTCCTGGGCATTGGGAGAAAGACCTCCCTCCCAGAAGGAACCCGTGAGTGACACACAGAGGCGGGGATGGGAAGGTGATTGATGGGACCTGCAGAGTTTTGCAGTGAGTCATGGCTTCAAACAAGCTCTAGACAGGTAAAGCAGGAGCAGCTGGGAAGAGTCGATCCTAAATAGATGGAGCCACGGGGTAGAGATTGTGCAAAACAATAGAGAGATCTCAAATTGCGCTGGATAGAGGGAGAATAGTAATAATCATGTATCTGGGGCCAGGCTTGTACTCTGTGTGTGTATCATGTCCCTTAGTATTCCCATTTGGCAGATGGGGAAACTAGAGCATAGTGGAGTTGAGTCACTTGCTGAAGGACACAGAGCTGTCCCTGAACCTGGGCTGTCTGGCTTCAGACTTTGCCTCCCTAGAGCTGAGCACTCAGAGCTTTGGAGTTCCTCAAAAAGATGGCAGCAGAAAAACTCAAAAAGAAACTGTTGGTCTGCAGTGGCGTGAGGCTGGTCAGGGGGCGTGCCCCCCACTCCCGATGCCAGAGCCCGCACAGTGCTCAAAGACCGTTTACCCAAGGAAGATTCGAAGGGAATGCTTCTTTGGGAGGCCTAACCATTCCCCAAGTAGAGTGGCTAGTACAGATCCGGGACTATTTTGCACTTGATAAACATTTAGGAGACGTTTTTCTCTTGAAGTATGCTTTTCAACTTAAATTTTAGTTGGTATGTATTTGAAACTGCTGGGAATTCTAAAGCTGAAAGTATCACTGTTGGCCTTGAGGCCTCCAGAAGGTGTTTTCCACGGGTGTAAACCTTCCCTTTCTACTTGAGGATGCTGGTCCAGGCTATTCCAGAGCACAACAGCTCCCCTTTTATTGACAGTGTGATTTGCCAGGCTCTGTGCTGGTCCCGACCTCATGGAGCTTGTAGTCTCCCTGGGAGACAGACACTGAACTAATAATTACACAAATACTCTTTAATTACAGTTGTTATAAACGCTTCAAAGGGAAAAGTACAGAGGCCATGGGAGCTGATAATCAGGGAGGATGGAGGGGAAGAGAGGCTTTCCTGAAGAAAGGGCATTTAAACAGCCACAGGAAGGGTGGGTGAAGAGGCTTTAGCCAGGGTGGGATAGTCCATTAACCTTGATGTAAACCCTTGCTACTCCTAAGTGGTCCGAGCACCCGCAGCATCAGCATCTCGGCCCGGGAGCCTGCTAGAAATGCAGAAACTGCATTTTCACACAACTCACCTGCACGGTAAAGTCTGAGAAATGCCGAAGGAATCCAAGTACTGAACCAGGAGGTTCTCAGCTTGGCTGTGAATGAGTGGGGTGGCCATTGGGAAAGTCACTTCTCTGGTTAATGAGGGAATTAGATCATTTCATGAGTTCCTTCTGGCTTCTGTCATCTTTGGCTTTTGCTGGTTTGCGCTGTTTCCAAGCTTATTAAGAGTGAGGGCCCGGGCGTCTGCCGCATCCACCTCTGCGGGGCCTTGGGTGGGGGGCCCAGCAGGCACGGGGTCCGTGCAGTGGCCTGGCTTCGGTAGATGCTGCACAGCGGCCCGACCATCAAGAGCTTTGGGGAAGGATCAGAATAATTTGCAAAGAGATGTAGAGCTTTGTTGCACACAGAGAGATTGTCTTAAGGTGACCCAGGGAGGATTTGGCCTGAATCGAGAGCAAAAGGGGCAAGGGTCAGAAGGGCTTTGGGGAAGAAAGGTGTAACATTTCTGCCAAAAGCGGAACCTGAAACGGGGTTGTTGCTCAATAGTCCATTGCTTGTGAACATGAGACTTGAAGCGTTGCCACAGAGTTTCGCGCCTGAGATCCTCACATCAGTGTGGAGAGGACCAGAGGGCTGAGAGCGGTCCTTGAGCCTTGCAGTATGGGGCGCGGGGAGGCGAGGGGGTACTTGAGTTGCACGAGCAGCTGTGCAGAGGATTATGGGGTTGTGTGTGCACTTCGCTGGGGAGAGGACCCATAGTTCTCGCCAGCCTCAAAGGGGTCTGTGGCTTCCCCGAACTATAGGACAGATGCCTTTTTGAACTAATCTCACCCCACTCTCTTATGACCCAGCACTTACTATGGACCAGGCACCATTGTAAGCACTTTCCATATTATCTGGTCATTTAGGTTGAATGACTTTCCGGAGGTCAAGTGTCAGAACCCAGCCTGGCGCCCCGATGGGTGGGCCCCAGGGCGTCCCTGCTCACAAAGCCTCACTTCCTTAACAGGGCAGGTGGGAGTCGGGGAGAACGCCTTTGGTAGAACAGAAATGGAGATTACAGAGGCCCCTATGATTACAAGTTAAGTGTCTCCCAGTTAGTTGCTCATGCATAAAACAGAAAGGTTTTTCCCAAGGAAACAGGTTACACGTTGCACCAGGTTGCCGGGCTGGCCCATGAGATCCTGTGTCACCGTTGGGCCCAACTCATTTTCGTTTGCTCAAAAAAAGAAAAGAAAAGAAAAAATTAGAAAACAAGATGGCCGCAGTACTGCAGGCAAAATTTAAAATTCTAGCATTGGGCAGGAGATCCTTGAAGACGTGCACTGTTGAATAAGGGGTGAGGTGGGGGCAAGAGATTGGGGTAGATTCCTAAAGGGGGATGAAAGGATGTGAGAAGCCACAGCAGGGCCAAAAACGTATGTCGAATCAGCAGCTTCAAAAGGTAAAATGACTGGTTCTTATTACTTACTAATTAACGTGTGTAGCTCGCAGACCTGACCCTTCCCCCATCCCCAAGTGCGTTTACCCTCAAGTACAGAGGCCTTTTGTTTTCTCTTTAATTCATTTGTGTAATATGTGAATTTTTATCAGTATATATTATCTTTATAATCTATATATTTATAAATGGAGTAAAAGGACTATTAGAAGTGGGTCGACCTCTAAGGGGGTTTTAATTCTGTCTTCTGCAACCGTCACGGTAAAGGCGTTTCTGATGTTACACCTATGTGCTCTATTGTGTGTATATTTGGGGAGCACTGAGAGAGGCGTTGGAATCGCGAGGGTTTTCAATGCAGTCGGAAGCTGAGAATAGGGGATCATGTTGTGGCCAGACTGCTTTCCCTTTCTTCCTTCTGTGTCCCCAGTGTGTAATAAGTAGGGGATCAAAATCCGGTAAGAATAATCACCACAGAAATCAGGAATGTCCACGCTCCAGATTTACACGGAAAACTAACTTCTGTGATGACTCTTGGTTACGTGTGGTTTGTCTTCTGGGTCATGTCTGAACGCCATCCATGACGCCATCTTGTTCCCAGTAGGGCAGCCATGGAATGGGCTATCCTGTGTGCATTAGGTAAAAAACAAGAGCCAAACCTCAGTGGTGGTTTTGTGCACCATATCACAACGTCCTCACAAGGACCACATCCACGCCGGCCTCTGGAAAAGTATCAGGTACCCTTTGGAGGCTGGTGCCATCTTTTTCTGATTCTTTGTCCACTCTTTAATTTCTTAAAGACTTTATTTTTCAGTAGTCTCTACATCCATCATGGGGCTCAAAGGGCTAACCCCACCCTGTGACGTTTGATCCTGGGGCCCCCGGAGCTTACATGCCTCACCTCCCGTCACTAGCCACAGACCACGAGTTCACTGTGGACTTGCCATTACCTGAAAGCAGGTCGCCATTGAAATTCAGAATTCTTCCCATCCCCAACCACTGCACATCCGCTTCTAGAAACACTCCTGCCCCAAGCTGGGAAGCCTATGCCTACCACTGGGGGAGCATGCCTACCATCAGTCCCAGCCCTAGATCCCCTGTGTTCTGCCCGCAGCTGCCTCCCTAGGCCTGAGCATCCCACATCCTCCTTTGGCCCTGCCTCTCCCCAACTCCCATATCACTCTCTCCCCCCTAGGACTTTCAGAGAAGAGTTTACCCTCTCTGTCCCTGCTTCTTCTCTCCCTTCTTCTCTCCAGCTCTGAAACAGCAGAGTATTTCACTCCCCATTCCTACCTGTGTTTGCAGAGGCCTCTGGCCCACCCTCTAATCACACCTGGCAGTCCGTTTGGGGGCCTCTACTTACCTGACTTCTCCGTGGCAGATACTGTTATGGACCGTGTTGGCTTGTCACTGTGGGCCCTCTTCCTACCTCTCTGATCCTACTGTTTTCTGCCATTCCCTCCTCTCCTAGCTACATTTTGGTGCCTCAGCCAGGGTTCTCTGCTGCCCGTTTCCCTTCCATGTCTCTGGTTTCAGACTCTTGTCCTATGTCCCTGTCTCTGTGTATCCTGTAAACAGTCCAGAGCTGGGTTGACATTGGTTATAGTTCTAGATATATATGGATTTCTTTCTACCATCTTACTTTGTGCTTTCTGTTTCTTCTTTTTCTGATTCTTTGTCCACTCTTTAATTTTTTAAAGACTTTATTTTTCAGTAGTCTCTACATCCATCATGGGGCTCAAACCCACCACCCCAAGATCAAGTGTCGCACACTCCACTGACTGACTGAGCCATCCAGGTGTCCCTGTTCATTTTTTTAAATTGATTAAAAGGGTTTTTTTTCTTTTCTTTCCTTCATTCGGTTTTTTTTCTCTACTGCTTTGCAGCTTACACACTCTGTTTCTATTCTTTTGATGCATGCAGACTGCAGAAGTTAGTTGCTGTCTGTATCTTTTCTCAAATAATGCAAGGACCTTGGAATGCTTTACATAAAGTCACCATTGTGACACATTCAGTTGTCACACAGTGGTTTAGATGCATCTTATTTCTCTCTTCAGTTCCACAAATCAGGCATTTATTTATTTATTTATTTATTTATTTATTTAAAGAGAGAGAGAGGGGAGGGACAGGAGAGGGAGCCAACTCCACACCCAGCACAGAACCCGACGTGGGGCTCGATCTCACGACCCTGAGATCATGACCTGACCTGAAATCAAAGAGTCAGACGCTTGGGCGCCTGGGTGGCTCAGTCACTTAAGCGACTGCCTTCGACTCAGGTCGTGATCCGGGAGGCCTGCTTCTCCCTCTGACCCTCTCCCCTCTCCTGCTGTTTCTCTCTCTCTCTCTCTCTCTCTCCCTCTCAAATAAATAAATAAATAAAATCTTAAAAAAAAAAAAAAAAGTCAGACACTTAACTGACTGAGCCACTCAGGTGCCCCAGGCATTTATTTTTAATGTCCTACGCAGTTAACCTTTGCTTTGATTTTCCACCTATTTTCCATTTTGTTTACTGATTTCTCCTTGCATCGAAGACCTACTTTCTATGATCAGGACAGCATGTGGTGAAGATCTTTTAGTCATCAACTTTCCAGTTTCTGTTTGACTAAAATTGTATGTCATCCTTATTGTTAAAGTATTGTTTTAGTGGGTATAAAACATTAGCTTGATACTTATTTTCTCTGAGTATTTAAAGATCGTATTCCAGAGGAGCCTGGGTGGCTCAGTCGGTTGAGCATTCAACTCTTGATTTCAGCTCAGGTCGTGATCTCAGGGTCCTGAGATTTGGCTCCAGGCTCAGCGCAGAGTCTGCTTGTCCCTCCGCTCTCCCCCTGCTTGTACACGAGCTCTCTCTCTTTCTCCAAAATAAATAAATAAAATCTTTTTTAAAATAAAATAAATAAAGGTAGTATTCCATTGTCTTCTGGCCAGTTGTTGATGTTGAGAAATTGGTAGCACAATTATTGTTCTTCTCAAGTAATATCTTCTGCCTGGTTGTTGTTGGGGGGGGGAGTGTGTGTGTGTGTGAGTGTGTGTGCACGCACACATGCACACTCATTTGTATGTTTTGCAGTTCATTATTATTTACTTAGGAGTGGATTTGAATTTATTCGGCTAAGGATTCATTGGACTTCCTGAAACCAAAGATTGGTGACTTTTATCAGTTCTAGAGGATTTTTAGTGGTTATCTCTTGGAATATTGTCTCTCCATCGTTATCTCTCTCTGGTCTCTCTTTTGGGAACTCCAGTTAGATGTATGGTAGATCTTACTCTATCCTTTATGTTTCTTAACTTCCATTTCATTTTCAGTCTTTTGGTTTTTTGTAATGTTTTCTGGATAATATCTTACTTGTCTTCCAGCTCACTAATTCTCTCTTTAGTTATCTCTAATCTGTTTAGTCCTTCCACAGAAGTATTTTTAGTATCAATATTAACTCACAAATTTTAATATATTGGATATGTTTTCACTACACTTATTATTTTTGATGCTCATCCTTTGAGTTTTTAACCTGGATGATTATATTTTTTACTTCTGTTTCTATTTTATCCTTTTCCGAGGATGCATAGTGGTTTGTGTTTTTTTCAAATAATCTCTTAATTCCTTACTTGTGTTTTTAATTCCCCATTTTTTATTAATCACATTAAACATCCTTATTTTTGGATTCTGTATCCAATAATTCCAGTCCCTGAAGTGTTTGCAGAAATAGTTCTGTCATATGATGCTTCTGCTCATTCCCACTCTTGAGGGCTTGCTACCTATGTGTTTGATGATTTTTGGTTTTGTTTTTAAGATTTATTTATTTATTTGAGAGAGAGAGAGAGAGAGAGAGAGAGCACTCGTGAGGGAGGGAGGAGCAGAGGGAGAGGGAGAGAATCTCAAGCAGACACCCCGCTGAGCACGGAGCCCAAGGCGAGGCTCCATCTCAAGACCCTGAGATCATGACCCGAGCCAAAATCAAGAGTCACGTGCTTAACCAAGTGAGCCACAAGGTGCCCCTGCATGTGTTCCATGATTTTTGATTGTGAATTTATGTTTGTTAGAATTCTGTGAGAATTCTTTGAAGTATGGGATGAGAGTACATTCTTCCACAGAGGACATGTTGCTTTCTGCCAGACACCTGAAGGCCCGTCAGATGGGTCCATTTATTTGTTATTCTTAGTGTGCCATTTTGAGGGCCTGGCAATGACCACAGATCCTCAGAGGAGCCTTTTTTTTTGAAAGTCCACCCACAGCTAACATGAAGCCAGATTACTTCCTTCCTGACTATAAAGGACCAGCTACTCCACTTAGTGTCATTGTTCCCCTATTGCCAAATACTTTCTCTCCATATTTGGACAAAGTCCTGGTCATGCCAGGCCCAATTAAAAATGGTGTATCTTCTAAAAAAATAAAATAAAATAAAAATAAAGGCTATGTATCTTCTGAGCCTTCCCCATGCCATCCCTTGCAGAACTGACCTGTTCTTCCACATCCATTGGCCACTGTTGCCTTACCTCTTAGTCTATAGGTGTGTACGTCTAGACCCCACATTGGATTCTGAGCTCCTTGAAAGCTCAGAGCTGTGTCATTTATTTCTAGAGCCCCAGTGCCTGATTCACTGTTGGGCATAGTAGTTGCTTAATAGATACCTATTGATTGAGCAGAATTTATGGCAAAATCAATTCTTCTCTTCTTCTTGGATAGTAATTAAAAAAAAAAAAGTCCAAGCTCAAGCCTTCCCTATAATCTTAGACAAGTCCAGTTCCCCTTTTTGGACCTCAGTGTCCTTGCTGTAAAATGAAGGGATGCTTCTGAGATCTACACTTGTTCTAAGATGCTGAGTGAGATTCAGCACAGTTTGCATGATTGTCAGTCACGATAACATGGATCAACTCTTGGCTCACAGATGGAATGAAGGGGTGTGAGGGCCATGGAGAGAAAGAGCATGATTTGAGGCAGCTGAGCAGGGTTTGGAAGAGAAGAAGAGAAGGGACTCAGAGGTAAATTAAAGGTAATTTGATATGAAATAAAGATAGCATTTTGTAAAATTTGTGACGAGATGACAACTTGATGACTTTCTAAAAAAATGAACCAATTATAACATAATAAATTTCAGATGGCTTAAAGATGGTAAATATAAAAAAAATGAACCCAGGAAATACTAGGACTTAAAACCCAGAAGCCATAAAAGAAAAGATTGATGTAATTAGACACAAGTAAAAAATTTCTGTGTGGCTAAAATCATCATAAATGGAATCAGAAGAGTCTCCTAGTTCTCAAAACTGGAGAACATTTTTACAACATAGATCATAGAAAGAGCTGGTTTCCTTAATATCTAAAGAGCTCCTGCAAATCATTAAGAAAAAGACGGTCAGCTCAACTATTTTTATGTTTTATTTCATCTTTTTTTCAAGTAGCTCTAGGCCCAACATAGGGCTCGAACTCATGACTCCGAGATCAAGAGTCTCAGGCTTCACTAATGGAGCCTAATAATTCCAGTCCCTGAAGTGTTTGCAGGTATAGTTCTGTTATACGATGCTTCTGCTCATTCCCACTCTTGAGGGCTTGCTTCCTATGTGTTTCATGATTTTTGGTTTTGTTTTTAAGATTTAAAATAGGCTAAGAACATGGACAGTTCACAGAAAAGGAAATACAAATGGTTCTTAACCTTGTAAGAACATGTTCAGCCCACTACTAATTAGAGAGATGCAAGTTAACTCTACTCTGGAGAAGTCACAGTAGGAACAAATACTCTCATAATTGTCGATAGAGTGCACGTTGTATAGTGAGGATTTTGATGATGTTTATTAAAATCCAAAGTGCACAAGCAGTTCCAGTTCTGGGAATTTTTCTCACAGGTATGTGGCATAACATGCAAAATGAGCATTTTTCAAGATAGTTCATTGCATCATTGCTTGTAAAAGCAAAAAAAAAAAAAAAAGAAGAAAGAAAGAAAAGAAAACCTTAATGTCCACCAGGAGGGAACTGGTAAATAAATTGTCCTATGATCATACAATGCCATTCTGGGCAGCTGTAAAAAAAGAATGTGAAAGCTCCCCGTGTGTCCATGTGGTCGGTCGATGTGGTCCTGGTCACTGAGATGTTTTCTTAAGTGACAGAGGACAGGACAGAATGCCTGGCTATGCAGTAGCTCTGCAAGGTTACTTTTTCCACATTTTGAATTTTATGCCTATGTGCATATCCTACCTAACAACAACAACAAAAAAAAAATGAAAGGGGGTATTTTTTAAAGAAGGAAGTTAGGGTGGGAAGAAGAATCTCACCTTTGCTCTGCATTTTCACACAGGGCATCTTAGTTACTCCCCTCAGCAACCCCCAGTGAGGTTACCATTTTTATAGACCGAGGAACTGAAGCTGAAATGACTTGCTCAAGTTCATGGAGAGAGCCTTGGAACCTCGCATTGAATCCAGTTACCACTCCAGAACCATTGGGCTTCTGTCCATAGATAAGTATTTTTTTTTCCTTGTTTTTTTCCCTTTTTTTTTTTTTTTTTTAAGTTTTTTTTTTTTTT
>NC_058411.1:138137020-138195025 GCF_002201575.2 Neomonachus schauinslandi
TTTTTTTTTTTTTTTTTTTTTAAGATTTTATTTATTTATTTGACAGAGAGAGACACAGCGAGAGAGGGAACACAAGCAGGGGGAGTGGAGGAGGGAGAAGCAGGCTTCCCCCGGAGCAGGGAGCCCGATGCGGGGCTCGATCCCAGGACCCCGGGATCATGACCTGAGCCGAAGGCAGACACTTAACGACTGAGCCACCCAGGCTCCCCTCTTCCCTCATTTTTAACTGACGTCCCATTGGTCAAAGACCAGCGGTTGTACACCTTGGCCAAAGGCCCACCCCTCCCAAGGGAGTGAGTGTAAGTTCTGTCCCACCTCCCCCAGCTGGCTTGCTGGCTCACAAATGCCTATGGGGCAAAGCTCAGGCGGTAGGTGGTAGAGCCAGCCCAGAGCCCAGCCAGCCACATCAGACACAATGAGGAGGATTAGGGATGGGCTTTGCAGTCCTACCTTTGAAGTTCCCAGCTTTTATCAGAGTGTCTGAACCTTAACATTATTTCAAGGGAGCTTTTATTACTGTCTGTGAACTGGCCTCAGGTAGGTACCAGCTGCTGCCAGGTGCAGGGAACACTTCCTGGTGCCCGAAGCGGGGGCTTTGACTTTGTTATATGGTGGAGAAGTTTCTAGGGCTAAAGGTACTTGGTACGTAGAAGATTCTGGAAGAATAATTTTCTGTTTCTATTTTTCTATCCAGAGGTGCAATTGGATGGCATCCCTTTAATTAAAGGGAAGGAAAAGTGCTTGCTTGCTTTCTTCTTTTCTTTTCCTTTTCTTTTTTTTTCGTCTCACAAAAACACCTCCTATGCTGTTTTCAAAGTAGAGTATTGACGGCTTCTTTTTTGTCAAGGAGAAATGCTGTAGGAGAACAAAGCTAAAGGTGTTGGCCATATATAATACGAGACTGTAATTTATAGGTACAGCTTCACCCGGGGGAAGAATTTGATGTCTTTAAGAGATACAAAATCATCCAGCACCACCTGTCCTCGTGTGTGGCGTCGTATTTATTTTCCGAGTTGGAGTCATCATTTCTTAAGAAAGAGGCAGAGTCCTTTGGGGCCGAGGAATGCTAATGGGGGTAAGAAGTCTTCAGGATCGTGGGCCTGAGCCGGCATGTCCCACTCCCTGTCGCAGTGCTACTTGGCATCTTTACAAGGGATGCATCCTAATGACCCACCCTGTCCATTTTTGTTTGTCTGGCTGGTGGATGTGAAAGTGCCTTGAACGTTAGTTTGTACCCAGCCATTTGCTGAATGCATGAACCGGTAGGAGGCACCCAGTATATGTTCCTCAAATGAATACATTTTGATATTAGAGGTAGACTTTAAAACTTTTGATCATAAAGAGGACTGGAGAAATTTAGATGTCTGCCATTATTCTTCCTTGGGTTTTCCTGACACTTGAGTAATTAAGACCATCCTCTGTGGAATTGTTCCTTCCTTGGGCTCTAGGTCATCCCTGTTAGGCAAAGGCCAGCTTCTGTAAATGGTGTGCTGAGTACTCTTAATACCCTCCTGAGTGTTCCAGTCCATTATCTGCCTATGTTCTAGCTCATTCTCCAGAAAAACTTCTACGTAACATCAGCTAAATTCTTTTGTTTTGGTTACAGAGCTTGTCAGAATTTGTCTTCCAAACCCCAATTTTATTTTATTTATCTTATTTTATTTATTTATTTATTTTGAGAGAGAGAGAGCACGTGTGTGAGCAAAGGGGAAGGGCAGAGTGAGAGGGAGAGAGAGAATCCCAAGCAGACTCCACTCCCAGAGCAGAACTACCGCCCCCCACCTTTGCTCAGTCTCATGACTCTGAGATCATGACCCGAGCTGAAATCAAGAGTTGGACCCTTAACCGACTGAGCCACCCAGGTGCCCCCAAACCCCCATTTTAGAGCTTTTATACTTTGGTTGTAAAAATTGATTCCCTATCACCAGGTAGATTAGCCAGTCTCAGCTTAGGAACTGGCCTTTTTTTTTTCCCCCTCTCTCTCCTTCTTGAATTTACTGTCTAAAGAGACAGCTATTGTCCCGTCCTCCACGAAGGACAAAAGAAATGTTTGTTTTGCCTTTTTGTACCTTGGCTCCGCTGCTTGCTCTCCTTTTCCTCTCCTAGTGGCAATTATCTGAAGGACCTGGACAGAGAAGTTGGGTTCTGAGTATTCTGCGGGGTTTGGCTCTCGGCTTATGATTCTCACCCTGTCTGCACTCACTCCCGCCTCCCAGAGATTTTAATTCGTCTTCGCTGGAAACCACCCCTTAGTTCTTGAAAATATTCTTAGATGGTGTTAAGATGTCTCTCTGTTCAGTTTTATTTTGTTTTTTGTTTGTTTATTTTCCAAATCCAGTTCAGGTTTGAATGTCCAAGGAATGAACAGTCTCTTGGCTCTTGGATCTCTTCCTTTTGTTTTTTAGAAAATAGATTTTATTGATTTTTTTTCTTGTTACAAAGAGATTTATGATTTTTGCGGAAAATTTAGGAAATATAAACAAGCAAAAAGAAGAAAGCAAAACCCTTCTATAATTAAATATTTCAGTATATTATATGCCCTTCCAGCTTATATTTTTTTAATTAAAATGAGATCATACCATGTGTACCTTCATGTTACTTTTTTTCTTCCTTTTTTTTTTCCTTAACAATTTGTGATTCAAATTTTCATGGAGTTAGATCTCTTCCTCCAAGTCACTATATTATTTTTTTAGTTTTTTTTTTAAGATTTTATTTATTTATTAGAGAGAGAGCACACACAAGCAGGGGGGAGGGGCAGAGGGAGAGGGAGAAGCAGACTCCCCACCAAGCAGGGAACCCTCTGTGGGGCTCAATCCCAGGACCCCCAGACCATGACCTCGCTGACATCACACGCTTAGCCAACTGAGCCAGCCAGGTGCCCCTAATTTTTTTTAAGTTTTAATTCCAGTAGAGTTAATATACAGTGCTGCATTAGTTTCAGATGTGAAGTATAGTGATTCAACACTTCCGTGCGCCTCCTGAGCTCATCGCCCCCAGCTCACTTTAAAGGGCTGCATAATATTCTTTCAAACAGAAGCACCATAATACTGTTAAGCAGCCCTCCTACATTTCCAATATTTCCTCTTTTTCTGTCTTCTAAGGAACGCTGCGGTGAACATCCTTGGGTATTTTTGCCCACAGCCTTGATTATTCCTTGGGATCCGTTTCTAGAAGGGAATCCCTGTGCCGAGGACACATTCTAAAGGCTCTTGATTCAGATGGTTAAACGGCCCTCCAGAAAGGTTATAGCGTATTTTTTACTCCTTTTGGGTAAATCCAAAGTCCTTTTCTTTTAAACCCTAGTTGTGTGTTTCTCGGACATCACTTTTTCCAAACATTGAGCAGCTGCTGGTAGAGAGTCAGTGGCCGGGGAGAGGCCTGAGCTGAGCTGTGAGAGAGAACGTCCCATCCTTGCCCCTTGGCTTGCAGTGCGACTCAAGGGCTGAGTCTCCTCTGACTGCAGGCAACTGGGCAGGCCTTTGGCTCCCCAGGGAAACCTCAAGGTGCCCATCCTTAGAATGCCCGGGACAGTGCTAGCTTTGAGGGCTCCAGAGTCTCTCGGGGAACTTTGACAGTCTTTCTTCCAAGAGGATGCTCATAGAGCAAACATCCCACCCCAACGCCAGAGACCAAGGCTGTTCCTCCCGACCTGGGTTGGGGTTTGGGGTTGCGGGTCAGGGGGATTTTCTGTCGCGCCCCCCCCCCCAGGTCGGGGGCGGGGGGTAGTGCATCTGCCCAGACCTTCAGCCCCGCCAGCCTGACTCCTCCACCCACCACCACTGCCTTGGCCAGGGCGGGAGGGGGACAGGAGGGAGGCTTGATGGAATGACTGAGGAAGTAACAGTTGCTTAGGCTAAATTGGGCCTTCCTGTTCCAGCTCCACACTCGGTCTTCCTCCTTTTCGGCTCTCTTCCTCGTGCATGTCAGCATGTTCTTTATGGTAGTTTTGGTTGGCGTGGCCTCTGAGGACCTTCCCTACTTCTTAGCTTCCCTCTTTCCTCTTCTCCAACCGGGGACACCTAGGCTGGTGCCCACCTCCCAGATCTGACACATCCAAGCATGTCACCGCTCTTTCCCCACACCCACTCTGCTCCGGTTCCTGGCCCCCCTTCACCCTCCTTTCCCAGGCCTGGTGGGAAGGCTGCAGGGGCTCCTGGAGGCCCAGGCTGCTCCTCTCCTACCCGGAAACACAGCATGCCAGCTACTGCCCGTTAGGTTCCAAAAAACAAAAACACAAAACCCAGCCCCCTGAGATGAGGGACAGACGTTTCAGTTTCTCCGAGCCTGTGCTGGAAATGAGAGGTGCGGGCTGGGAGACGGAGGCTGGAGATTTCCCCTGGGGTGGGCTTTGTTTAAAATTTAATATGCTCTTCCTTTCCCTCGATGCACCAGTGACGGCTTCTAGCGCCTTTGTCATTGTAGGCCCGTGATCTGTCTGGTGGATGAGATCTCTTATCTGCCCGGTCCTGCCTCGCGTCGCTGAATGGCCCATTGCCATCCCACCCACCCCCCATTTGTGACACGTTGGCTGGATCCCTTTCTGCCACCTTACATAGAATGAAACTTGTCCCTTTGCTTCTTAGCCAGTTAAGACCTGGGGAAGACGAGGGTCCACTTTTAATGGTGTTGGACCCACCAAAGGCACAAGTAGTGGGCAACTTTAGTGTCCTGTTAGAGGGGGTGTGGAACCCCGTCCTTAGCAGTGGGGAGAGTGCTGGGTCCCAGGGTGGAGGGGTCCTGGCTCGGGGTAGCCTGAGACAGCGTCACCAGGGTCATGGGTTTGCTCTCCTGTGTGTTCCAGCTTCTGCCCTGGCACCTTCTTGGCCCTGGGGAATTCTGTAGGACAGAAACCGTTTTCAATATGGAAACAGGGAGCTGCTCCTTTCCCCATAAGCTCCCCACGGAAGTGGGCTCTGAGACACAGGGGAGGACATCCCTTTAAGCCATAGGACTCAGGTTCACAGGAACCATGGCTTTGCATCTTGGCTCACCATCTCCCAGCCCCGATGAGGCATAGCCTTCCCGACCAAGCCTTGGTTTCATGGCCTGTGAAATGGGTTTATGAGCCTACTTTTTATAGCTGTGCTCTCTGCGGGGTAACACATGGTTATCGTTATTACCTGCGTACCACAGGGCTGTCAAGTCAATTCAGGATGGAAGAGCCATCCTGACTTTTCTTTTCTCTTACAAATCTCCTTACTCATCTCTTTATTCCTTTATTAGAGCAGCAAACATTTGCCAAGTACCTACCATGTGCCAGACTCTGTGACATAAAGGGAAATGACAGGGCTTTTGTCCCCAGTGAGCCCTCAGCCAGAAGGAATATTGGATATGCAAACAAGAGCACAGGAAGTTAGGAATATGGTGGGGGCAGGGATGTATGCAGAGAAGACTGCCTGGTGGAGGTGGTCTTTAGGGGAGTCTCAGCAGGCAAGGGGAGCAGGAGCATTCCATTCGGTACTGAAACATGCCAAGGCAGGAAGAACCGGCACATTTGAAGACTCAGTGGTGGTTTGGTGTGGATGGGAGGTAGGATGTGTAGGTGAGATGGTAGAAGAAGGTGCTGGAGGTGTAGGGAGGGGCTGATCTGGGAATGTGTCCAAAGACATGGACTTAATCCAGAGGCTAGGCAGAGCCCCCATGGGCTCTGAGCGAAGAAGCAACATGACAGATCACTGCCATAAACCAGGGGATTTGGGACTTGCGTTGTTGTTAACTCCATGTGGGGAAATCCCCCTGGAAACGTTGATCTGAGAGTGGAGGAACCCCTCAGAGGAATAAGTATAGCACTTGTGCTTGAATTCCTTCTCCTTTCACCTAAAATTTCAGCTTTGCACTGAAAGTTGTTTACAGATAATTTACAAAAGTATATTTTCTATGCTTGATTGTATTTCTTAAAACTCACCAAGAAATAATCCCAAGTAAAATTTTTCCACCAGGGTGTGTTCCTAATACATATTTATAGTTACCAAATTGACTTGAGAATGTAGGAAGATCTTTTGAAATGTTGCATGAGTGCATGAGATCTTCAGTCTGGGTTTCCCTAAACGTTGGCAAGAGAAAGAGAAAGAAAACCAGTGTTCATTGAGCACCTGCTCGGGCCAATCAGAGGGCTAGACTCTTTTTAGTCAATAACCCTGCAAGAAACAGTATTCCAGACTCATTTTAGAGGCAGAGAAGCAGGTTCACGAAGGTGGCCACTTTCCCACGGCCTTGTCCCTGTAAGGGATGGTAGGGGGATTTGAACCCAGGTATGACTGAGTCCAGAGTTCACACTCTATCCATCGAACCACTCTGCCACCCAACCCCTAGGATACACCAGAACAGTAAATAAAGCAGGAAACACAGAGGTGGGCCAGATGAGCCACTGGAGAGCCTGCTAACTTCTAGATAAAAATTAGACCGAAAACACGAGTTCACTCCCATTCTCCCTCTGTAAGTTCTTCTGCTGGCTGACGTGCTGAGAACACGCTTTCCAAAGGGTATTGGCTCCAGGTCCTTGGCTGCATTCTGATTTGGGCGTTTCAACCCGCTATGTAGACACTACACAGAGCAGAGGGCAGGAAGTTGGGGCCTGCAGGCGGCATCAGGCTTAAACATAGACGTGCTTGAAGGTCACTGCTCAGAACATCCAAGGTGGTGGGCAGAACTCCGCCCAGACGTAGGAAGCCAGAGGGACAGCAAGGGCGGCTGGGGGTCGGGGCGCAGGGTTTATAGAGAGAGGACGTCTGTGGCTCTTTTCCCTGGCGGCAGTCACGAGACCTCCCACACCCCTTACCTGAGCTATACCCAGGTAGTGAGCGTCCCCCAGAGACAAGACACCGCTGGGAGCTGGGCACACACCCGCATCTCTCTGCCCACCGCTGCACTGCTTTTGGCCCTTGCTGTCTTTGCTTGGCCACCTTAATATGTTCCCCTAGGGGAAGGGCACCTCCGTCAGGATTCTCTTCCTCGGCTTTCTAAGTGTCTCCTCCCTATGACGCACGCAGGTGGCCCCAGACTACCCACCAGACTGGGCAGGGGCTCTTTGGAAGCCAGTCGAGACATCTGAGGGTCCTCCTGTCTCCCCTTCCTCCCCAACATGCTTTTCTCCCTCCTTCCTGCCACTGTCTTCCGGTGCAGAGGGTGCGGGTCAGTGGGGATGGAGGGCAGGGCAACAGGAGAAAGTCTTTCCCTGTGTGAGGGACTCCTGGTAATGGTAATGAACGTTGAGAGGGGGAGTCAGCCCAGGTGGCTGGCTGGGCCGTTGCACCTGTGTGGTGCGCTCACTGGCTCGTGGTTCTGAATGGATGGGTCTCCTAGGAACTCCTGAACTACCTCTCCGCTCCCTGTCACACACCCCCTTCTCCCTCTCTCCTTTCTTGCCCCTGCCGCCTCTCCTTCAGCTTCCCTTCCTGCTTCCTTCTCAGGGTGGGCAGTCATGGAGCAGGCTTCTGGATCTCTCTGTATCTTTCCGTCTCCAGAGCTGCTAGTATTGGGGGGGAGCCACAGGAGCTGGTGGTACCGCCAAGGGGACCGTCAGCCCCCTTTTCCATTTGCAAGGGCCCAGATGGGGGCTTTGGCCAGAGTTGCTCCAAGTTCAGCTCTAGCAGTTGGAAATGTGGTTTTTTTGGGTAGGCCTTAGAGATCACGTAGGAAGGGAGAAAATAAAAGCCCACATGGGTCGGTTGTAGTAGTTGGATTCTGCTGTTTTTTCCTCTGAGGGACAAGTCCACCATCACAGTAATGAGGGCATGCTCGTTTGCGAGTGGGGAACACGGAGGATGAGGGTGACTCTCCTGGGTGCCTCCTGCGAATGAACGTCCTCCAGAGGGGACCTCCAGCACCAGAGTGACGGTGGCTCCCTCACAAGGGTCACCATCTTCAGGTGTCATTGCCGGTTAGGGTCCAAGTCCAAGCATTGCTCAGGTACTTCTTGGTAACTTCCTTAACTCTGGCCAGGGGGCGATTTGCAAAAACACTTTCAGCCGCAGAGCATTTCTCTTACCAAAGCTTAGGCGAATTAGCATTCAGAGAAATCTTATTATTAAAAGAGTAAATCTTACGCTTCTGTAGAAAATTTGAAATACAGGACAATTTAAAAATATAGGAAAGTGTCAGGGTGCCCGAGTGGCTGAGTCGGTTGAGCATCTGACTCTTGATCTCAGCTCAGGTCTTGATCTCAGGGTCGTGAGTTTAAGCCCTGTGCTGGGCTCCACGCTACTTTATTTTTTTATTTTTTTAAGATTTTTTATTTATTTATTTGAGAGAGAGAATGAGATAGAGAGAGCATGAGAGGGGGGAGGGTCAGAGGGAGAAGCAGACTCCCCGCCGAGCAGGGAGCCCGATGCGGGACTCGATCCCGGGACTCCAGGATCATGACCTGAGCCGAAGGCAGTCGCCCAACCAACTGAGCCACCCAGGCGCCCTCCACGCTACTTTAAAAAAAAGAAGAAAAAAAAATACGGGAAAGTAAAAATTGCCCATAATCTCCTCAAAGTAGAAATTACCAACACTGTTCAGTGCCTTTATACATTTGGTCACAGCCTTCTTCAGTGCACATAAGTAAACACTGTATTTAAACATGGTTACAAGCACATTGAACTCTGTATCCTCTTTCTCTTTCGTTTGACGTAACATTATGGCAAGCAAGAACTTTTGAAAAGCACTTGGGCTTTGCAAGCGAGCATATGCTTTGCAGACATTTCTGTCAGCCACCAGTAACCAACTGTAAGAACTCACGTTCCACCCACAACAGAAATTGTGCCAGTCAGGGAGTCCTTTGATCACCATGCAGTAAACGTAGCCAAAATAATTGTAAATTTAAACGGACTAAAACTAAAACCCAACCACTTGAAAAATTTTAAAACCCTCTCCAAAATTGCTATTTGGTCAAGGAAGGAATAAAGAATATAGTGACAAATATTTAGAAAGCCTTGAAAACCAGAATGCCACATAACTAAACCTCTGGGAGACAGCTGCCGCTATTCTCATGGACTTAAATGCTTTTATTAGAAGAAGGGAGACAGAAAAAGAGAATAAACCAAGAATTAGCCTGAGATCTTAGGAAAAAAAGAATAAAAAACAGCCCCTAAGGAAAATGGGGAGAAAAAAAGAGTAAAGCCAGAAATAAATGAATTAGAAAACAGAAACACAGTAAAATTAGCAAATATATCCAAGAGCTGATTCTGTTTTTTTAACAAACAATACAGTAGACTAACCTCTGGCAAATCTACTTGAGAAAGAAGAGAAAAAAATGATAGGAACAAGAAAGGGAACATCGCAATAGAGACATTTTAAGAAATAAAATGTAGGCACGATCGACTTAAGTTTGAAAATCTCAATTAAATGAAGGCTCTTCTGAAAATATTTATGTTGTTAATTGAGAAAAAAAATTTGTGATTGTTATCAAAGCACTGCCCCCTTTACCCAAAGAAGACACCGGTCCCAAGTGTTTTTGCTAGGTAATTATTTCAAATTTGATAATACTGATAATATTAAGCTAGTCCGTGGCTTAGCACAAGATTGATGGAATGATCCAATTCATTCTACAAAGCAAAATAAGCCTGATATTAACCATGGCACAGAGGATGGAAATGTTACGTTGGAAATAGAATTCAATAATGTATTAAACAAGTCATCTACCATAACCCAGTGGGGGCAATTGTCAATATCAGGAAAGCTTAATATAGTAACTACGTCATGCTAATGGGTTAAAGAAGTAAAACTGGATTGATTCCAATATATGCAGGGGAAAATTGATTAAAATCGAACAACCATTTCTACCTAATCAATACACCAAAAAAGGAATAGAAGGGCGCATTTGTAGCGTGATGAAGAATATCTATTTCAAACCAATAGCCAATGTTGTAATTAACCATGAAACACTAGAAGCGTTCCTGTTCAAACCAGTAACAAAGTAAGGAGGCCTGCCATCATATTCACTGTCCTAGCCTTGCTTTTAAAATCCTCAATAATACTGAAACAGAAATATATACTAAAGAAGAAGTAAACGTTCCATATATTCAGTTTATTCTATACCAAATCTTGGGCTAAAGGTCGGTTTCCAAAGTTTAGAAATAAAGTCATCAAAAACCCAACAGATTTGACTACATTAAAAAAAAAAATTGTAACTGCTCTGTGAATTCTACGAAACATTTGAGAACCTGGGGGAAAAGATTTTATTATAAGATACCCTAAAGGGTTAATATTTTGATGCTATTAAGACCATATATACATTTGTTTTTATTATTTTTTTTTTTTTAAGATTTTTTTTTTTTTGAATTTGTTTGAGAGAGAGAAAGAGATAGAGAGCATGAGAGGAGGGAGGTTCAGAGAGAGAAGCGGGCTCGCTGCCGAGCAGGGAGCCCGATGTGGGACTCGATCCTGGGACTCCAGGATCATGACCTGAGCCGAAGGCAGTCGCTTAACCAACTGAGCCACCCAGGCACCCTATACATTTGTTTTTAAAAATCGAGGTTTAGGGGTGCCCAAGTGGCGCAGTTGGTTAAGCGTCTGACTCTTGGTTTTGGCCCAGGTCCTGATCTCAGGGTCATGAGATCAGGCCCCTCGTCGGGCTCCACGCTCAGTGCAGAGTCGGCTTAAGACTCTCTCTCCCTCTCCCTCTGCCCCTCCCCGCCTCAAATAAATATAAATCTTTTTTTTAACAAGATTGAAACTTGAAGAGAAAGTGAACAGACAATAAAATTAGTAAGGAAATACCCACCCAAAGAAATGCTGGATGGTAAGCCCTATGAGGTCAGAGAGCATCACAGATATTGTACTATTATTACTTGTTCAAATAAATGAATGCAATGCAAGTTTTTTAAATATTACATGGCTTTTTACCTTCTAAAAAATTTTTTTTTAATATTTTATTTATTTATTTGACAGAGACACAGCGAGAGAGGGAACACAAGCAGGGGGAGTGGGAGAGGGAGAAGCAGGCTTCCTGCTGAGCAGGGAGCCCGACGCGGGGCTCAATCCCAGGACCCCGGGATCATGACCTGAGCCGAAGGCAGGCGCTTAATGACTGAGCCACCTAGGCGCCCTACCTTTTAAACTTAAAGCAGGAGTTTTCACCAAGGTTTTATAACGAAAAATTGCAATTATATAGAAATGAAAGAACAGTACAGTAAATACTCGTACACTCGTGATTAGATATTACAGTGATGTTTGCTGCCATATTTGCTTCATCTGTACATGTATATGGGCTTTTTTTTCCTGAACCATTTTGAAGTAAGTTGCAGAATACATACACTCCTCTGAATTACTTCAATTGTGAATTCTAAATTTCCCAGAATTTAGCTATCTGTGCGGAGGATTGGGGAAGCTCCAGCGCCGTCCTCCAAGGGGTGTCTCTGCAGATTGTCCTAGCCTTTGAGAAGGCATTCAGGAGTCACAGTGACGACCTTCTGGTATTTAAGAGAAAAGAAAGTGCATATTTACTGTCAGCCCCTGTGCTGGGGGTTTTACTGATGGTCTCCAGTTTAATCCTCTTCATAACCGTATGAAGGAAGTGTTGTGCCAATTTGAGGGGAAACCAAAGTTCAGAGAGGTTAAGTGACTTGTCCAGGTTCACACAGTGGCATTATTCAACCCAGGCTCATCTGACACCATCGAATTATACATCTGCCTCTTCCCTTTATCTTCTCTCTGCGTGAATGCATGAAGGCATTTTGAAGGCCGTAGGGACAAATGGGAAGAAATCTGAGTGTCCTTCGGTGCGAGTGTGGGCAGGCAGATGGTGGTCTGTGTGTTAGTGTGGACGTGCTGTGTTTATGAACATAGACTATTGATTATGAACGTACAACATGGAAAATCGCTTGGTCGTCCAGGTAAGGGGAAATGAGCAGGACACCATCAACATCTTGTGAAAACCACATGCTTGGGGAGGCCCAGGAAGAAATACACAAGAAGGGGCTGGGTTAGGGTGAGGAGTATTAATCTTTTTTTTTTTTTTCTCTTCCATCCTTTTCAAACTCTTTGCAGTGGGTAGTTTTCTTAATTTTATAATAGAAATTTTTAATCAGAAAAAGAAATTTGTACCCACTTTACAGTTTTGTAAGCCCATGGCAGGGGAAGGCTCTGCCCTGTTTATTGCTGTTCTTGTATTTTCCAGTGCCCAGCACCCTGCCTGGCATATTATGGACATAGTAAGTGTGCTGGACAGGTGCCCACTGGGAAACCTCTGAGGGCCCGGAACGTGTTTGCAGAGAGTTTCTGCCAGCTGGTCTCCCCAAGAGCAGGCACAGGCCAGGTGTGTGTCATGGGGTGGCCTATTTGCAGGGTGGTGAGCTCTCCTGTCCAACCAGAAAGGGCCCCTACCAAGGCGGAGGGACCATTGGACTATTCAGCCTCACCAGGGCATTTAGTGCTAATATCCATGTGGAATAAACAAGCTCCAGTCAGACAGAAACAGATTTTATGTCATTCTCAGGCTTTCAAAATTGAGAGTCATGGTTATATGGACAGTTACTGTATATTTACTGAGTGCTCCCCGGAGGGCAGGCTAAGTGTGTTTACAAAGCAATCCTCTCCTTTCGTTTTCACAGCAACTATGTAAGGATTCGCAACTACATTAGCTCCATTTTATAGGTCAGGAAACTGAGTTACCGAGGAATGAGGCATGAGCTCCAGGGCAGGCCTTGGTTTTGCCAAGAACTTAACCTTGAGCAAACCGCACGCCTTCTGGGCTTTAGTTGCCTCGTTGATGAAGAACAGCCACTGACGTTAGTTGAGTGTTTACTATGTGCCAGGCTCAGCTGAGCGAGAATGAGAGGCCGCCTTCAGCAAACAAACGGGATTTAGGCCACTGGCATCTCCACGCTAGAGACTGACGCAGCACTTGCCCTCGTGCACTAAATCCAGTTGGTCTTTTTGGTTTGCGCTTGTTTTACTTGCCCCAGGCCAAAGCTTCTGAGGACCCTGGTGGCACCCCGTAACTCCGGGTTCTCACGCAGCAGGACCATCTTCAGTGGCCGAGTCCTTCATTATTCCCTGCTTGGGAGCTTGTTAAAATGCAGTTCCCTCGGGACGCCTGGGTGGCTCAGTCGGTTAAGCGTCTGCCTTCGGCTCAGGTCATGATCTGAGTCTCGCATCAGGCTCCTTGCTTGGCGGGGAGCCTGCTTCTCCCTCTGCTTGCTTCTCCCCCAGCTTGTGCTCTCTCTGACAAATAAATAAATAAAATCTTTAAAAAAAAAAAAAAAAATGCAGTTCCCTGTGTCCAGCCCCAAATCCGCTGGGTCCAGGCAGGGCCCAAGAGACTGCATCTTAAAGTAACATCAGGTGTTTCCTAGCCGCCAGTCTTGTTTACAGCCAACATAGGCCAACCCTCAACTGTTACAGTGGCCTTGTCCTTCTGAGATTAGACCGGCAGATGCTTGGGCTCCTATAAACCAGAGCCCTTTTCCATCTGGAGGAACCCAGCAAAGCAATGAACGTGGCTAAGGATTGCAAATTTTGTACTGACTGAACACTTGTGGATTTCCCACTGACAGAACATTCTCTTCAAACCTCAGCTCCATGGAGCTCAGCGGGCCATGTGCAGTTGAATGTAAATTCCAAAAACACTTAAGAAACTTAAATGTTTTTGTTTTGTTTTGTTTTTTGTTTTTCTGTTTTAAAGAGAGAGGAGAGGCAGGTGAGGTGACCTTCAGAAGGGCAAATTTGAGGCTCTCTCACCTAGCAGTGGAGTGTTCACCTAAGGGGAAAGATACACATCTACATTTAATTTCTCTTTTTTTGAGGATTTTATTTCTTTGAGGGTGCCTGGGTGGCTCGGTCGTTAAGCTTCTGCCTTTGGCTCAGGTCATGATCCCAGAGTCCTGGGATCGAGTCCCACATTGGACTCCTTGCTTAGTGGGGAGTCCAGTTCTCCCTATCCCTCTGTCCCTGCTTGTGTCCCCTCTCTCGCTGTGTCTCTCTCTGTCAAATAAATAAAATCTTAAAAAAAAATAAAGATTTTATTTGAGAGAGAGAGCACGGGCGGGAGGGGCAGAGGGAGAGGGAGAAGCAGACTCCCTGCTGAGCAAGGAGCCCAGCACAGGGCTCCGTCCCAGGACCCTGAGATCATGACCTGAGCTGAAAGCAGACGCTTGACTGTCTGAGCCACCCAGGCGCCCCTACATTCAATTTCCTAAATGTGTGAGCACTGTCATACCTTCTTGGGCCAGAGCCACACAAAAGGATGGGCCATGGGCCGATGGTGCTGTTCTGCACGGCGTCACCCAGCAGCCCAGAGGAATTGAGAACGAGCTATAGCAACTTATATGCAGGCCCCCTGCCGGGACAGCATCCGAGGGCGTGACCTGCAGCCGCACCTCGAGCTGGCCATGGACCCGTGTGGGCATCACGCACCTCCTGCCTCAGTCTCAGGGCCAGGACCTGTCCTGTTAGTTCTCATTCTTCCTGGGAGCCCCACAGGCCAGTTCGTGCAGAAGGCGGTCGGCTGCCACGCCAGCTGGCAACTCCATTGTGGGCCCTTCTGCTTGTCCCCGAAGATTCATGGAAGCCTGGTCCGGGAGTCAGGGGTGGGGGGCGTGGAGATTGGTTGGTCCGGGGCGGAGCGAGGTGGTTTAAGAGCTGGCCCTTGGAGTCCTTGTCGCAGACCTGGCTAGCAGTTGTGACTTCGGCCCCGCTGGCTTTCCTTCTCTGAGTCTCGGTGTTTAGGAAACGGGCAGTGACAGGCCCTCCTGGAAGGGCTTCCAAGCGAGATAAAAATGAGATGATGCTGGGGGTCTCTGCACTTGGGAAAGGGAGGGTTCTTTGTGCTGTTTTGTCTGTTATTTGAAAAAGGTAGATTGCATTGTGGGTCTCCAGGAAGTTGCCACTTACCCTCCCAGTCTCTGGATTCCTGTGTGTGTGTGTGCGTGTGCGTGTGTGTGCGTGTGTGTGCGTTTTCTGTGCCCTTGGTGCGGGGAAACAGTCTTCGGTTTCCCGCTGATGAGTCCAGTTCCTGAGGGCCCTTCCCTGGCAGAGAGGAGGGCCCGGCCTCCCGCCTCACTGCCTCACTCTCCTGGCCCCTTCTAAGAGGTCCGCCTGCCCTCCTGCCACCCTAGGGCCCAAGACGCCCTTTGCAGGCCCGGTGAGCCCGGCTTTGTTCTGGCTGTAGGTGGGCCTCCTGGGTTCCAGCCGAACTGGGTTTTGCCTACAGGTGTGTTTCCTTTGCCCACCTGGCACCTGTGGGGACTTGGGCTTCTTCCCATCGCCCCAAGGTTGGGGCCAGGAGGTTTTGATCATCTGAACTGCAAGCCCTTGGAAATGAGGCTGTTGGGGTCCTCCGCCCCTTCGGAGCGGGAGGCTGATGTCCGTGGCTCCCGAAAGGCACCAGACCCCAGGATCTCCCTGCTGGTAGGGAGGGAGTCTGGAGAGTATGCCTTTGGTCTTCAGAAGGAAAGCTCTGGCAGGGGGGAGAGGCCATTGTGTTGGGATTGGGGGTCCCTGGCCTGCGCCTTGGCCCTTGAGTGAGAAGGGGAGTGCAGCTCGGGAGGGGGCTGGGCTCGGGTCGGGCCTGCGGTCGCCGTGTTGGCCTGGATCCTCCTGGCCACTTCATTTAGAGACTTGGTGACCGCACAGTGGTCCCGTGAACGGTGTGGGGGCCACACGTGAATCCGTGGTCTTGTCCCCAAACCCCGCAGCTCTCTGTCTGCAGTGTGCGGGTGATGAGCTGAGCCTCCCTTCTTGGAGCCCGCAGCAACCACAGACGGGGTGTCTCCACTCTTCGCCCAGCTGTTCCTGGATGTGGACCCTCAGCGCCAGTGAACTGCAGAAGGCAGGTCTCCAGGACCGGGCGGGTGTGCAGCCTGGCTTTGGGGCCTGAGGACCACCCGTGCGTCCTACACCGAGGGATGGGGTCAGAACCATCTTGTGCCCGGTGTGCGGCGGACCCTCAGAGCCCCTGGAACGACGCCACGCTACAGCGCACACACAGCTCCTCACGCTTCATCTGAGTCAGGCCCGCCTGCTGGCTGAGTCAACAAGGCCAGGATGCGTATTTGGTTAGCAAACAGGGAGCAGCAACTGGAGCTGGCCCACCGCCTTCCTGCTCCGGCCTTGCTAGCAAAAATGACCTCTGGAAAGGTCAGCCAGGACCGGCTACATGATTTGGTGTTGCAAAATGAAAATGAGGGCCCCTGGTCTGAAAATTAGGAAGAACTTCAAGATGGCTAGAGCAGAGCGTGATGGAACCAAGCACAGACCCTCCTAAGCCTGGTGCCCCAAGAGGGGGGACGGCACCCTGCGGTCAGCATTTCCCAGCCTTACGGATTTCTGAGGCTTCCGGGGTGGCCAAATTGGGCTTCTTTTTGGAAGAAGAGGGACTTAGCCTCCATGCCAGCTGTGAGTTCCCCACCCTGTCCCACGGGCAGCTTTTCTCAAGGGTTGGAGTGACTTCCACTTCTCCCTTCTCTCCTCTACCCTGTTTCCCCCTTCCTTGGTAAACTCGCAAACGTTGGACCCTCCCTCCCACTCCTCCTCCTCCTTTCTTTCCTCCCCTCCTTCTGTGCTGCCCTCCCCCTCGCTCCAGCTCTGTTTCCCTCTTCCTTTCCCATTGCTTTCATCTGGATGGGAAAACCCGTCCCGTGTTTGCTGGCTGACATTTCCCGCCATTCATTTGGTGCTGTTTGATTTTTAACGTCCCTCTGAATGAGCAAGAATGCTCCTTGGATTTCCAGAGCCTCTCTCTGAAGTGGCTCAAGTGAGCACCTTCCCCCACCGAGGGACGTCCCTTCAGTGGCCTCTGGCTCTGTCCAGATGGTCTCTGCCCATTGGGAGCCTGGAATGAATTCTCATTGTTAGCATTTGTCACTCACCATGTCCTGCCCACATTCAGCTGTCAGCCCTACTGGCCGCAGTGGAAAGAAAGCATGCTCTGTTCTTCCTTGTGACACCACTCATGCCCCGGTGACAAACCTGGCCCTGCTTCCCAAAGATGGAGGTTTCGAGGCTTCCGCGGAGGCCTGAGAGCGGGGGGTGGGGACTGTGGAGGAGATAACAGATAAGCCCAGTGGGATGCTGTCCTGGCCCGCCTTCACCATGGCCATACTGTAACCAGAAGGACTGGATCACAACAGCCCCTTGCCTAAAACCATCCTCTGGCTTCCTGATGCCTGAGCATGGCATCTGGACGCTCGTGCGGCCTTCAAGGCCCTGGGCTCCCGGAGAAGTAGGCAGCCCGGGGTTGCTGAAGTGACCCCTGAGCCCCACCTTTGGGGAGGTGGAGAGGGGAGGGGGCCTGCCCAGGAAGGGATGGCTCCTCTGGAGGATGGGCGGGAGGAGGGGCAGCAGGACACAGAGAACGTCTGCCTGTCTCGGCTCTGACCTGGTTCCTTAGGGGATGGTACTCCACCCTGGTGCACCTTCCAATCACGCAAGGGCCTTGAAAATTACCAGAGCCTCTGGGGATGGGCCCATCCTGGGCGTTTCCATTTGCTCCCCCAGGGCGGCAAGTCCAGGCATCCCCTGGGAGTACTTGAGGAAGATGGCCTCAGCGAGAACGCACTGGCACTTTTCTCTGGTGATGATGGGAAGGCTGCTTTGCAAACTCAATCCACCCTGAGCCTCTGGCCACAATGAGCTAAGGGAGCACTAAGCAGGGATGGGGTCCCTAGAGAGCCAGCTGGCAGGGCCCATGTTCAGAAAGGGAAACTGAGGCCTCCTTGCCAGGGGACATCACCACTGGGTAGCAGAACCTGGGGTTTCCAGCCTTCGCCACCACCTGGCTAGGATGGAATGAGGGCTGAGCTAGTACGTTCCAGTCCAAATGATCTCCAACGGGCACTTCGTGGTTCTGACTGTTAGAGCATCTTCAGCACCGTGATCCCCACGGTCTGGATCCTTTTCTCTGACCTTCAGACGTGGGGTTCCAGGATCTGGGCTTCTGTCCTCAAAGAACTCAGAATCCAGGGGGCTGATGGGCCCAGGCATAAAGTATTGAAATCTGGACACACGGGAGATGGGCTTGAGGAGGAAGAGATGAGCTCCTCCAGGGGCGGACCCGAGAGGAAGCTGTGCCCAGGTGTTGACTTCCCCTGGGCCCTCCAGCGGCAGGGCGGGGGCCAGCTGTGGCCGAGGCTGGCCGTGAGCGCACCGTCCAGGTATTTCCTGTGTGTGCCGCGCGGATCGGATCGGGGAGCACAGCATGACCCCCGTCCTCATCACGGGCACATGGAGTCTGCGTTGGGTAGGTTGGGTAACAAACCAAAGATGGGCCCAACAAACGCAAAAAACAAGTCACAATTCGCCTGCAGGGTCTGTTTCCTCATTACTTTGTATTTTGAAAATGTCGAGCCTAACCGAAAAGCTAAGAACCTTCAGCTAGGTTCACCAGTTGTTAACGTTTTACTACGTTTGCTTTATCTCGCTCTCTTTCACATGGTTTTGCTGAATCATTTGAAAGTGAGTTACGGGCAGCATGATACTTCACCCCTCAATACCTCGGCAGGTGTCTTTCAGGAGCAAGAACTTTCCCCTTGTAGCGGCAATGGTGTCATCATGCCTTAAAAAATGACCATTATTCAATAATATATAATATAATGTATGTAATCCATATGGTATTCCCCAGTCGTCCTCCGAATGTGTTTTTTAGGTTCTTTTCCTGATCCAAAAAGGCTCAGGTGTTGCGTTTGGTTGTTACGTTTCTTTAGCTCTTTTAATCTAGAACAGTCCCCCTGCTTTGTGTGTGTGCGGTGGCTTTGAAGAGCCCAGGCAGGCCTGCTGTCTTGTAGAATGGATTCTGGCTTTGTCTTTGATTGAGCCCGTACAAGTTAAGTTTGCATGGTTTTCAAACTCGCCTGATAATTGCTTCATTGTGTCGAAAAAAGTCCGAAGGCAGAGGGTATCTCCTTTGTCCCCTACCCTTGTACGAGTCATGGGATGTCCTGTCCAGCCACCAGAAAAAGAGGTAGCATTAGTAACATTACGTTATATTTATAAAATGTTTCAGCTGACTCTGAAGATTATTTCACTCAATCCGCACCAAGCTTGGCCCGATTGGGCCGGCGTTCTCTAGTCACTGAGTGGTTGGGGTTCTGAGAGATTGAGTTCATGCCCAGGTCCCCACGGTGGGCAGAGCTGGCCCAGAGCCCAGCCCTTCTGACCCACACTGGGGCTTCCCATGCCCCCTGCACTGAGGTGGCAGCTGGGAGACCGGGTAAGTTACAAGGTCATGTCACCGAACCTCAGCCCTGGCCCCAGCACCTGCGTCCCCTAGTGCTAAACAGAACACTGGATATACTCTAATAGGATCGAACCTGTCTTGACAGTCGGGAGCTTAGGGACTGAACTGAGGTATGGAGGTGCTGGAGCTGCCCTCCCCAGCCTGGCTGGTCCCACACTGCCATCTGGTAGGTTTGCGTCCCGCACCCTCACTGTGCCAGTCTCCGGCAGGGGCACCCCAGCCAGCTTCCTGCTGGTCCTTCTCATCTGTGGCCTGCATCTGCCGGTCTAGGAAGCCAGACACACAAGCTTGTTAGAACTGAGTCCAGGGGCGCCTGGGTGGCTCAGCCGGTGAAGCGTCTGCCTTCGGCTCAGGTCATGATCCCAGGGTCCTGGGATCGAGCCCCTCGTCGGGCTCTCTGCTCAGCGGGAGGGAGGGAGTCTGCCTCTCCCTCTCCCCCTCCCCCTGCTCCGCTTGCTTGTGCTCTCTGTGTCAAGTAAATAAAATCTAAAAAAAAAAAAGAACTGAGTCCAGAGGCTGCAAGGGAGGGGCATTGTCCGTGGAGGGAAGAGTGAGTGTAACTGCAAAGACCCCTCTTGGAGGCACCCTCAGTCCGATTAACTTCTGGGCTTTCTGAGCTATGTGGTACTCTCCACCAGTCTCTGGTTTTGGGGTAAGTGAGGTTGCCAGAGAAGGGACTTCTGGACAAGTGGGGTGTTGCTGTCACATGTTTCAAGTTTAAAAGGCCTAGAAAAGACCGTAACGTACAGTGGAGTGGCTGGTGGGAACGGTCAGCATGAGCCTGTGAATGCCAGAGCGCGAGGGCACTTTGGACATGGTGGACTCGATGCTGAGGATCCGGGGGAGCTCAGCTCCTCAGGGGTCCTGGGGCTCAGGCTGGCGTGCCCCGACCACCACCCTCCCTGCAGGTAGATCACGCTGCCTTTGCCCAAGTGAGCTGTATTCACACGCACCCCAGTTTTCCTGAGGATCTAGGCCCCTGCTAGAGAGCAGCACCCCAGTCTCTGGATCTCCTCGTCCCCCAGGGCAGGGTCCCTATTGCTCCGGATCTTGTTGTTAAAGCTACATACCAATATCCTCCAGGTTTTTTTCCCCAAGGTACTCTTCCCCCCATTCTGTTCTGTCTAATTGTGTTACGTTGGGCAGGAGCCCACTGAATCGTGCTCTTTCTCGAAGAAATTTCTGTTCTCATAAACGTATAAGCATGGTGCCCTTTCTGTTTCTCGGCTGAGTACTCCAGAAAGATCCCAGCTTGACTTAACAGTGTGTCCTTTGCCAAGCCTTTTTTGCTTGTTAGCTTGCTTTTTGTTTTGGTTTTTTTTTTATCAAACTAATCCATATGCATCCTTCTTTTTTTTTTTTTTAAAGATTTTAGTTATTTGACAGAGAGAGAGAGTACAAGCAGGGGGAGCAGCATAGGGAGAGGGAGAAGCAGACTCCCCGCTGAGCTCGATCCCAAGACTCTGAGATCATGACCTGAGCTGAAGGCAGCTGCTTAACCGACTGAGCCACCAGGCGCCTCATATGCATCTTTTTTAACGTCAGACAATACTGAAGGCCTGGTCAGGAGAAAGCAGCAGGCCCCGCCCGCCTTCTTGCGTACGCCAGCCCTCTAGATCCATAAACGATTTTCTCAATTCTTTTTATTTCTCCTCTGTTATTCACCTCCATATTTTGAAACAATATGTTTATCCTGTGACTTCTCCATTTAGCAATTTTGGACGTTATCTGTTGCCGCCATATATTCTTGCCCTTCCTGCTAATATTATTCTATCACAATTTGGGGTTAAAGTCACAATGCTAATAGGGCTCATCGCCGAGCCTAGTACTGAGCTACATTTCTTCTTTAAAAAGAGTTCATTATTTTTCTCAGCAGCTTAGTTTTCTGGGTCTATTTCTCATTCTTCCCAATACACCAAAGGATCGAGAAAACATCTATCCGATGTTTTATCTATAGTTCATTGATCAATTCCATTGTTCTTCCTAGACACTGGGGTATCCCACCAGTGAAATTCTATAAAGCTTTCTCAAAACAAATGAAAATCTAGTTCGTTTTAACGGATTAAAATAACTCCGTGCCCTCTCCTCTGCAAAGGTTTCCCTGACCCCTCCTCCCAGCCTCCCCGAGGCTGCCCCTCCTCCAGGGCCCCTGCAGCCCCCTCACACTAAATTGTAATCCCCTGTTTCTTTGCCTGTGCTGCCCCACACCCTGAGTGTGAGTTCTGGAGGGCAAGCCTTGGTCTTCTTGTTCACTGCATTCTCTAGGAATGCACAAGAGCTGGCTGGCACATAGTAGGCACTCAATAAATATTTGTTGGAATTCGCATTTGTTGGATTGAAAGGCAAGAGTAATTGTATGCTCCTGGTGGTGCAGGGAAATTTCCGACCCTGCGCTTCTTTGCATTTTCCATGTGCCTGATCTCTCGGCTTCCTTGTTGGGTTTGGAGGCCTTTCTGGGCCCGTTCCAACTTAACAGCCCTTCCCAGATGAAGCTAGCAAAGGCAGGGTTTCCTTTCCCAGCTCGGTGGTGCACCCCACCCCCACCCCCGACTAGATTGGCCTCAAGCGTGTCGGGGCCTCCGATTGGTCCTTGTCACTTTCTAATCCCAGCCCATGCCCCTGAGCTCGGCACAGACTGATTGCTCAATAGAGGAGTGAGGGTGAGACTCGCTCAGTCAATCAATCAATAAACCAATCAGTCTTCCTGCACCCAGCCTCTCTGTTCCCAGGCATTTCTCATTATCCAGCGTCTGGATGATCAGAAGGAAAAAGGAACCTCTGCATAAAGGTGACCCCATTTCGGGTTTCGTCATGACTCGCTGAGTATTGAAAGACAAGGAGAGCAAGACCAGGAAAGACAAAGAAAGGGGGACCAGGGACATTCACCCGTGGTCTCAGAGGGACATCCTGGGAGCCATTTGGTCACTAGACTGAGGGCTGTGTGCGGGTAGGCAGGGTCCTGTGCGCTGTGTGACCCGGAGCTTAGCACCAGGCTGAGCACACAGGAGATACGTCATGACTGACGTCTGATTGCAGGGAGGAACGAGGGACCTGGGGTCCTTGGGGCACCCACATATCTTGCAGTCTTTTGGTCTTGGCTAACTCAGGAAAGTGCTGGTCTGTGAGGAGGCCACAGAGGCCCCTCCCTTGTAAGCACAGTGATCCCTAATGAAAAGGACTCACCTCTCACCCTCCCAGCCTGAGCAGTCCCTGCAGAGGACTTCCCCCCATCCCAAAGCCACTAGAATGTCGTTCACTCCACAAGTACCATGTGCCCAGCCGCCCCACTCAAACCCTCCTCCTTGGCCCTCCTGCCTGGGCCCTCAGCTCTCCGCCGGGGCAGGACAACCAGGAGAGCCAAGCCGCCCACGGAGACCAGGCCTCCCTGCCAGCGTCACAGCCTGGGGCCCTCTCCACCTTGGCTCACCCAGGTCCCTGAAATAAAGCTGATGGTCGCAGGCCTGTGCCCCCCCCCCCCCCGCTCCCCAAGAGGGAGCACCACTCTTGCGGGTGTAGTGAGTCTCCGGGGAAGCCTTTCAAACGGCTCTTTGATGCTTCTCTGGTGGAACTGAATTTATTTTTTGTATTTTTAGGAATTAACTTGCAGTTCTCAGCCTCTCCCTCCCTCCCTCCCTTCCTCCCCAGAAAGGGGAGAAGGAAAAATGAAGAAAAGGGTCTGCATTGTCACTGTGATTGGCACGAGTGTGAATGAGGGGTCACAGCCTCGGCTGCTCCTTTTCAAGTGCTCCCCTCTCCCCTGCACGCCGAATTCACGCCGAACACTCTTCCTTTCAAAGCTCCCGGCTTTCTCTCCCGCTTTGTCTCTCCGCTGTCCTTCCCTTCCCGCTCTGCCTTTCATTCTGAGCCCTGCCCGGCTCCCTCGGGGACCACTCTCCTCCCGCTCTCCTTCCCCCCTTCTTCCTCTTCTATTCAGTTCTTTTTGCCTCTTTCTTTCTTCTTTTTTCTTTTTCTTTTTGAATAGTGCTTCTGTTTTCAAGGGATGGAACGCACAGAGAAGTTGATTTATTTGAGCAGGGAGAATGTGAATGTGTTCATTTTCCTCCGTTGCTCTAAATGTGTAAAAGGAAAAAAAAAACCCCGCCGTGTGGGACATGGTTTCCTCCAGGCTCCCACTTTGAGAGGGAAGGGTGTTTGGAAAGGGGCTCCGCCAGACCAGAGGGAGCTGCTCACAGGCAGCTGGTTCTCGCCAGGAAGGCCCGCATCGGTCAACAGGGATGGTTGGCTCAAGGGCCGGTCCTGCCGCCTGCAGGATTCAGACATGGCCCTGGGGACCGGCTCCCTCTCTGCCTGGCCCTAGGGTGGGCCTCGTTGTGAGGGTCAAGGTCCGAGGTGGATGCAGACCCCCCCCCACCCAAACCTCCCTCGTCTGTGAGAGCCTGTCTTTCCTGCAAGGGACGTGGCACGTGGGCTGAGCGTGAGGAAGAAGGCCGGGTCCACACCCACCGCCACAGTTGTCTGGCGTGGCCCCAGCCCCTGGGGGCGGCAGGTCCTGCATCGGCTGGCCCTGGAGCCCTGCAGAGGGGCCTGAAAACCTGGAACAGCAGAAAGGAGGACCCTGAGAGGGGCCGATGGCTCCCAGGAGGCGAGCCCTCCTTGGAGTTTAGACGGATGGTTAACAGAAGGTTCGACACCTAGGAAACGCTGCGGGGTGGGGAATAGAGGCATCGTTCTGGTGACATCAGCAAAGAGGGGAGAGTCTGAGGAAGCCCTGGTAAGACGGGCCAGCAGAGCCCACCAGGAGGAAGAAGCAGAGCTAGAGGGAAGCCGTGAGTGGCCTGGAGCCTGGGGAAGATGCAGGGGCTGCTGCCAGGTCAGGGAGGAGGCCCGAATCAAAGCCTCTGCGTTTGGAGGCGGTCACCTAGGGTGTCCAGGGGAGGGGACAGAGAGCAGGGGTCCAAGAGGTGGTGGAGGACGTGGGATCTGACCTCCTGTTCAGGGGTAGAGAGAAGGCAAGAATTCGGGCACCGCCAGGGGCTGCAGCCAGGGTGTGGGGAAGGCCTCGAGCCTGAGGCCCGAGAGGGAAGGCAAGTGAGTGGATCAGGGTTACCTGAGGAGTGTGGGGGAGGCAGGCCTGTAGGAGAGAGGGGCCAGGTCTGGGAGACCCTTTGGTCCTCCTCAGAGCCCAGGAGGAAGGGCTAGGTCCCCTGCGGGGGTTACAGGGAGCCCTGGGAAGGAGCCCTGGGGTGTGAGTGGCCTGGGCAGTGCGGAGTGAGGATGCTGGCGTAAGCCACAAGGCCAGAGTGGAGGCCTGGGCTAGTGGGAGGCTCCCAAGGGCAAGCTCTGTGTCTTCCTGCTGCCACACCCAGCACAGCTGGTCCAGGGCAGGTGCTTCGTAAACATTTGTTGAGGTGTGAACTGAATTTGTCCTTAGCAGATGTGGGATGGTTATAGCACGGCACGCAGCCGAGTGCTAGGTAGAACGGAAAGCCCCATACCGAGTGGGGCCCCGGCCCCTACCCCCTGAGGGCACAAGGTATTGAGAGAAAGGCGCAGTCTCCTACCCAAAGAAGACTGCGACAGGGTTCCGGCCACATCTGTGGAGAAAGGTAGAGGGACAAGTCAACACCAGTCGTGGAGGGTGGCAGGAGCCGGAATAGGTGGTGACCAAGCCAGACAGCAGGACGGGTAGGGACAGAGAGCAGCCTCATCTGTGGCCACTGGGGTCCAGGTGGAGGAAGAGCTTCTGGGGAGGTGGATCTGAGCTACCCCCCACCCCCACCCTGAAGGGTCCTTTGTTCAGGAAACCGTGCCTCGGACTGTGTGTCCTCACTCTGGGTCTGGGGCTCTGGACGAAGTGGACTATGGGTAAAGGTAGCAGGGAATGCGGTTATCTGGGCAAGTTTGGGATTTGGACCCCAGGGAAGGATGGAGAAGGCTGCGGAGCCAGTGTGGACCCGGCCAGAGAGCTCTGAGACTGGGAACAGGCGAGAAGGCCACCGCTGCTCTGCCTGCGCCCCACCTGCTTCTCAAGACACCTGCTGGCAAAACTGGAGGTTGCAAGAGTTAGGGGTGCTGGCTGCCCGGCAGGTTTTTCCAGTTTGGGCCAGAACATCTCCTTACACCCCATGAAGGCGCCCACAGCCACCGTGGCCTGAAGATGAAAGGGGGGGCAGCTCCCAGCAGAGGGGTGGAGGGTCTGCATCTGTGGAAAGGCTTTTAGAGGTAGGCGTGTGTCCTGGGCCCCGGCCACCAGGGTGGCAGAGGAGCTGGTGGTCAGTCCCCCTCGGAGAACTGGCATCAAGGAGCGCCACTCCTCCAGGAACTAGCGCTGTGGCCCCAGCAAGGTGCCCAGTGCTAATAATAGCAAACAGGCGTGCCAGGTGCCTCTGGGAGCCCTTTGCATTTTTCAGCTTGTAAGGCAGGTGCTCTCCGTACCACCCCACGTTAGTAGGGAGAAATAGTCACACCTCTGGGAGTGAAGAGGGGCAGGACTGAACTTAGGCCTTCACAAACCAGTCTGGGCTCTAAACCAGTGCTTCTACTTTTTTTTTTTTTTAAGATTTTATTTATTTGAGAGAGAGAGAGAATGAGAGAGAGCGAGCACATGAGAGGGGGGAGGGTCAGAGGGAGAAGCAGACTCCCTGCCGAGCAGGGAGCCTGATGCGGGACTCCATCCAGGGACTCCAGGATCATGATCTGAGCCGAAGGCAGTCGCTTAACCAACTGAGCCGCCCAGGCGCCCCCAGTGCTTCTACTTTTAAAACTACTCTTATTCGTGATCCTTACAGACCAACACCTTATCAGCCTGCCTGGATGTCCTAGCAATTTCACGTAGCTGTAAAAGTTTCTAAATGCCACCTGCTTGGGGGCACCTGGGTGGCCCAGGAGGTTAAGTGTCCAACTCTTCATTTCAGCTCAGGTCATGATCTCGGGGTGGTGAGATCGAGCCCGCTTCGGGCTCCATGGTCAGCAGGGAGTCCGCTTGAGATTCTCTCCCTCTCCCTCTGCCCCTCCCCCCACTCGCTCCCACATGCTCTCTCTCAAATAAGTAAATAAATCTTAAAAAAACACAAAAAACCCTAAATGCTATCCGCTTGCATCAGTATGGAAGCAGTCCCAGGGAGCACTGCTCTAAAGGTGTTCTTAATCTTTCCGTGCCTCAGTTTCCTTATGTGTAGGACGGGAGGGTGATGGTCCTGGTACCAAGCACACAGACAGCGGTCAGTACTAAGTTCGGTAATGCCCTTCGAGCAGGCGTGGCCGGCACTGTAGCTCCCAGGACAGCCAGCCAGTCGGCTAACGTCGGGATCCTCACCCCCCGGTCTGTGGGGCGGGAATAGGCCCTGCCCAGATCGGCCACCAGCAGAGAGGACCCCGCAGCAGTGGCCAGACCAGGGAGCCGGGGAGGGCTGTGCCTGCATGAGCAGACCTGTTCCCTCCCCCGCCCAGCCTCGCTCTCGGAGTCCCAGAAGAGCCCGTGTTTGTCCTGCACTTGGCACCCAGATCCGGGGGCGTTTGGAGGAGGGGCTCTGCGGAGCCTCTCGGAGGCAGGTCCCGGCTGCAGCGCAGGGAGGAGGGTGACCCTTGCCCCCTGACCTGTGCATGTGTCCGGGAATGCGGCTTTCTCACTAGAAGCTTCCTGGGCATTTTTGTTTCAGGGAATCTGGGCCAGCACGTTGGTCGGGGGGGGGGGGGGGGGTCCTCATTCTCAGCGTCTCCCCTTCACCTTGTGACCCATCAGGGCTGTGTTTGCTGACGGTGAGTCATCCCAGCTCTGAGAGACTGAGCAGGTGCCCAGGGGTCCCAGAAATCGACTACTCGCGTGAGGACAGTTGGGTTTTGTGATTTGTTTAGGAATTTGGTCTTTGGGGCTGCCTTGATGGGTTGTAAAGTTTCAGAAAAGGGACGATGTCGGGCACCTATGAGGAGGGCTTCCACGTCCGGCCAGGAAAGGCTTTCCTGCCTCTCCGAGGACTCTCCAAGGGCTCCACTCTGGGCCTGGGGCCCGAGGGACCCTCGCGGCCCACAAGCACTGGGGTCGGGAACGCTGGTCCCCAGACAAGCCAGGGGCTCCTGTGCAGGCTGAGAACTAAATTAGAACCTTCCATAAGGTCAGGTTCGTTTCCAGCCTCTCTCCCTGTGCACCCGATTTGGCTACTTTCTCTCCTTCACAATAGCAGATGCTTTTTCCAAGTGGTCGTGCTCATTCATGGGAGTGGTAAGAGCATATTTTTAGTAGTAATAAGTACATGCCAGATATTGTCGGGTCCTTGGTGATTCATATTGTGTGTGCCCATATATTGTAGTGGTGAAACCAAAAAAAATCACCGTTTACCAAACGTCAGCCCGCCTGCCAGGTACTTTCACTCCGGGATCTTATTTAATCTTCTCTACCATTCTGTAGGGCAGGCAGCTGGTATCCCCATTTTACAGTTGAGCAAACTGAGGCTCTGAGAGTTGAAGCAAGTCACCCAAGGCCATTCAGCCAGGCAGTGGCCGGGCTGACTACATCCCCGCAGGACAGTGGGGAGGAAGCCTTCAAGTTGGACCACAGTCACCTCTGCTGAAGGCCAGATATTTATGATTGTCATGTCCATTAAAGTCATTTTGGCCCTTGGGTCCCAGCACCACATGCATTTGAATTTTTGTACCTGGGGATCCATGACCCAGAGCTCACCGCTCTGCCGATGAGGCCTCTGGAGCCCCTGAGTGTCGTCCTTTGTGATCTAGATTGAAGAGGAAACCAGATCGCGCTCTGGGCTGAGCTGACCACCCGCAGCACCTTCTCCTCTGAGTCTGTGGATCCGCCTCCCTGCTGGGGACCTGCCCTTAAGCGCCCCTCCTGGCTCTCCCTCCCAGGCCTCCCTGCCTTCCCGGACTCCCCTCACCTCTCCTCCAGCCTGCAGATGAGGCCAGCCTTGGCCCACGGCATTGGGCATTGGGCATTGGCTCCCGGGACGTACCGACCCAGCAGCCCCCGGGTGGGATGCCCGTCCGGCCTTTCCTGCCAGCCTCCCGCCGACCCTTTTATCTCACAGCTAAACTGCGGGTTCCCTCCCCCCCACATGCATTCCTCCCCGGCCAGTCTGCTGGGTCTTTGAGTGTGCATATGCACGCGGCCTCCCACCCCTTTCGTGGGTCCCGACCCTCACCTCATCCCTTGCCTCGCTGCATGAAGGTGACTAAGAATGGATGGATTTGCACGTTGCTCCTGCTTGCCGCGGATTATAGCCTGTGTGGACGGCGTACATGTCTGATGTCTGCCTGTGTACGCTGTCAGCCTAAATGTTGGGCCAGCGGTCCCTCCCCCCGGGACATCCCTGGAGGCTTTACGTGAATGAGAGGCATTTTTTTTTTACTCCTCTCCTGGCATAAATCCGTTCTCGAGTTGGGTGTGTGGGTGACTGCAAAATAAATGTTGATCACGGCATGGGCATCAGGAGGCAGCCGCGCCAGGGGCTCTGCCGGGATGGAGGCCCCGGGGTGACTCACACCGGCGGCAGTGGGAAGGAAGGGGAGGGCTCTGGGTCCAGGCCACCCTCCTCCCCCATCCTCGTCCCTTCTCTCTGCCCGCTGCTCTTCTGTCCTCCTTACTTTCCCTCATCCATCCTCTGCCTCCAGCCGGGCAGGCCCTCTTCAGTCCTTGTGCATCTCTGGGGGTGGGGGCTTCCTAGCCAGGCTCCCCCATCTCGAGGCTTCCCCACCCCTCCGCCCGACTCTGTGTCCTGAGCACCGGGGATCATGCTCAATGGGCTTAGTGGGCTCAGTGAAACCTCCTGAGAGCTCTGGAAAATGGGAACCTTTGTCCCCTATCGCAGAAGAGATGGGCTCACACAAACCGACGTGTGAGAGGTGCAGCCGACTCCACAGCCTCTGTGGCCTCCCGAAGGGCCACTTGAAAAGGAAGAATGTTCCTGACCCCTCACGTTGAAATAGAGGAGGGAAAAGCATCGTTACTTTGTCCTTTTGTGGTTCCCCACACATTTAGGGCTCATTTCCTGCTTGCTATTTTGCTCTTCTGTTTTGTGGTTCTTAGTCTTATCCTTCTAACCAAATTATGAGGTCCCTGAGAGTGGGGATCTTGGGGTCCCACCAGCAGCCTGCACCAGCCTCGCCCAACAGAGTGGATGGTGATGGGAAGAAGACAAACAGTAGCTCCTAGAAACCTAGTCCTTCCTATGCTCCAGCACTGTTATCAAATTCTATCTCCCCGATCTCCTTGCCCTTAAAAGCATGCGCATTTAAGTTAGACCCGAGAAGGAACCCCAACCTCCACCTTTCTCTGGTGATCTGGTGACTTCGGGGCATGTCACCAGACGTCTCTGTAAAGTGGGTCCTGTTATGCGGATCCCACCCCTTATATACATGATCTCATCATCTACAAGCCTGACCTGAAGGAGGAGCTTTAAGGCAGGGCCTTTCCGTATCCCTACTCCATTTTACAGATGGGGAAACTGAGGCCCAGGGAGGTTGAGGAAATTGCTCAAGGTCACACAGCTCGTAAGTGGCAAAGATAGGGGTGCAGGCCGGGCCTGCCAGCCTGAGAGCCAGGTTCCTCCCCACTCTGTTCATCTGCAGAGCCAGGGGCTGCCCCTCCCTACTCCCCCATCCCTGTTTGCTGCTTCCTATCTCTTCCTCCTCAGGCCTTGCTCCCGGGGTTCCTGAGGCGCTGAGCGAGCCTCTTGGGGGAGAAGCAGAGCTGTTGTGTCATGGGGGTCTCTGTGGGCTTAGCTGGCCTGGGCGCCGGGACCTGCCACCTCCTGTGGCCAGGCCTTGCCATCTGCACCCGACAGGGTGGGCCGGGAGCTCCTCCAGCAGAGCCTTTGAGTCCCGGGACTTAGGGAGCCAGTCACAACTTCCACAGAGGCTCACAAGCCTGTGGGGCGCCCAAAGATCCATGGTCCTTTCTTCTCCAGGTGACTTTGGTCTCAGAGGAGAGTAACATCATTTTCTGCCAGGCTATCTGTCCTCTGTCACTCAGACGCTGGGGCCACGGCGACAGTCGGCTTGCTTATAATTTCTGTGGTAAATCTCTTTGTTTCTCCTGTCACTTCTGATCACTCCAGATTGAGCACAGAAATGCAGAAGGCAGGATGGGGGGGGGGGCTGCGCCAAGGGGGGGGCCTAACCCTGTCCTCCTGGGGACCCAGGAAGAAGGGACATCACAGGGGAAGAACATGATTATAATCAGTTCAAGGCCCACCTTTACCTCTTACTGACTGTGTGGTTTGGACAAGTGACAGCTTTTCCAAGCCTCAGTCTGCCCATCTGTAAAATGAAAATTAAGATGCCCATCTCCATGGGACGGCCTGTATCACGCGCCTGGTCCATCATACAAGCTCAGTAAACAATGGCTGAAAGGAAATGGGCTGGCCACCTTCTATCTGCCTTAAGCTGTGGAGACGCAGAGCTGGCTAGGAGAGTGGACGCTTCCTTTTCCCAGAGGCAGTTTAGGATTACGGTGAAGAGTGAATCTTGAAGAATGGATGGATCCACCATCCTGTCTGGAGCGGGAGTATACCTTGCCTGGTACATGGGCATCCCCCGTGTGCCGCAGCGTGGGGCCTGGGCAGGCGGCTCGGGGCAGTGTGCGTGTGGGCCTTCGTGGGCCACACTGAGGAGGGATTCTGGACCTGGCTTAACCCACGCTCTAGGTCCTGCCCTTGCTGCGTCCTGAGGGGGCCTCCGGCGTCTCCCCCAGCCCAGCCTCAGGAAAGCAGGGTGCACCCCCTGGAGTGCCTGCCCCCAGGGAGCCCTCACCCGGATACCTCGCAGCGTCCTCCCCGCCGTGCGTCTGCCTCCTCCCTTCTACAGGTGAGGTCGTGGGGAGCCTGCATGGTGGCGGGCAGGGGGCTCATTCGGGGGTGGCCGCAAGAGAATGGTGGCTGGGACTGAACTAGAGAAGCCAAGGCTGGTGAAACGGGGGTTTCTTTTCCCTCCTTCCCTCCTTTTTCTTTTTTCTTAAGCAAGAGGTAAATAAATGTCGCCCTGAGATGACAAGAGAACATTGAAGGAGATAAAAGCATAGCAAAAGGGAGTGAGAGACCAGAAGCAAAGGACAGAGGGGCATGTGGACCATACCCCACGTGGAGGGGAGAGATGAAAGAGGGAAGAGGAGGTGGGAGCTCAGGACGGAGTGGCAGAGCAGAGGATGGGGTTGCCACGGAAACGAAAGGAGGGGAGGGATGGAGGGAAAGGAAGACAGGACGGAGAAGGCTGAGGTCTCCGAGAGGGCGGGGCCTGGTGAGGAGGAAGGGAAGCCAGGAGGGGCTCCAGGGCTGACTGCGGCCCTGGCGGGGAAACTGAGGTCAGCAGGGGTAGAAGACGCAACCCGGAAACCTCATTCCCGCCCAGAGCTGGCCCGGGCCCTGGGGAGACTCCCCACCCCGCAGGGGCTGCCTCTCTCCAAGCCACCGTTTCCACAACTACAGAACGGAAGTGGTCCTCCCAACCCCAGAGGGCTGCCCGGAAGCCTAGAAATTGTGTGTGCTCATCACAGGGCCTGACAAAGTTCAAGCCCAATGAATGCCCCTGTCGTTCCTTCATCTGTGATTCTTATCTTTGTCCCATGAACTCGTAAGCCCAAGTTTTTGTTTGTTTTTCCCTGTGACAGGAAGCTGGTGATCTTTGGGTCCAGCAGAGGGTAGTAGTTTGGAGGGCAGATGTGCTTTTTGCTTCTGGATTTGGAGGAAAGACATGGAGTTTTCCGGAAACATGAGGCCTGCTGTCCCTTCTCCTGGGAACAGGCACTGGTCCTGGAGCTCGAAGAGAGGAAGTCTAGGCTCAAGGGAGGAGGCTGGTTCCACCTGGGGCTCAGCAAAGGGCCTCTTTTTTTTTTTCTTTGCACTTGAATATGGGTCTTCTCAAAAGGACAGTCTTCGTTCTGGGTGTGCACTCTGCTGGGAATGAGCTGCAGAAGCACACAGGCGTGCGCTTTGCCCTGGCCTTGTCGGCTGTGATCTAACCGGAGGGCCAGACAGCAAGCCAGTAGTTACGTAAAGAGATACATCATTACGATTTTTAATAAGGTCCAGGAAAGAAAAGTATTGCATGTTTAGCTTCTTAGAACTTGGGGGAGTCAAACCTGACTGGGGTCATGAGGAGAGTCAGGGAAGGCTTCCTGAGGAAGGGCTGCCCCGTTGAAAGGTGAAAGATGAGGAAGAGCATTCCAGGCAGGGGGAACAGCGTATGAAAAGGCTGTGTGCGGGCAGGTCTGTTAAAGATGAAAAAAGCCCACGTGTCTGGGGGATGATAAGGGGACGAGCAGCATGCTGGGAAGCTGCCACATGGGGAGAAACCAATCACGCTCAAGTTCTTCTAAGTCCTTGGTGGAGATGTTTGCACTTGACTGTGGGAGGAGGGCAAGTGGCTGGGGTCCTGAGCAGGGGAGCCAGGACTGTTTTAGCCTTTGAGGTCAGGGGGCAGGTGTGAGGGCCAACTCTTGAGAACTCAAGACACTTCCTGCAGGTTGGTTGAACCCCTTGCTGCCCGACCCCACCGTGCCCTCCCTCGAGGCCCCCAGGCCTTGGAAGGCAGACACCCCTGTGGGAGTGGCCACCATGTTTGTTGACATGGTGGGCAGAAACCTACCAGGAATCAAGAGCTCTCAGGTTTGTCCCTGTGGTGGGGGGAGGGCTTGGGGCGTCGCTTCCCACATCTCTAAATGATGGCATTGGACAGGAGGGTCCACAGAGTTCCTTCCAGCCCTGCCGATGGGATTCCAAAGCCAGCCTTGAGGGTACACAGCCCAAGTGGCCGCGGTGAAGGGCCTTCAGCAGGGCCACTGTCCCGCTGTGGGAGAACCGAGCTTTCTTCCTTTGTGGTAGAGAAACAGATGCATCTGCCCAGGGAGCCGGTGGAGCATCAGGTGGGAGGACCCGGGGCCCACAGCTTCTGGGGGCCTGGTGACTTCAGATCAGAGACACCATATCACTCCCACACCAGCATCAAGGGGAAGCTGCCCTGGGTCCCGTGGGTAGCTCTGCAGGCGGCGTGGCATTTCTCCCATAATTTCTGCATCAGGTGCCTGGGTCGTTTTTAGACAGGCTCATTTCTACAAGGATCAGAGACCCACCCACCTGACCTCAGGACAAAGGGGGTTGACTGTCCGCAAGGGATCCCCAGGCTAGAAGCAGGGGCTGGCCCCATCCAGAGAGCAGGACTCTCCCCAGGCCCCCCTGAAGGTGCTTCAGTCCACCTGGGGCCAGGGCTCTGCTCCTCTGGAGTGTGCGTGGCCTCCTCCTCAGAGAGCCGGGCACAGCCCCCAGCCTGCCTCCCCCAACCCCCATACCTCAGGCTTGCTCAGGAGTTCTGCCCACTCGTGTCCTGGCCTGACTCCATCTCACGGCACGCCTGCATGAAGTCCTTGTGCATCGGCTCCTGTGGTTGAGGGTGTGAGGCCTGATGCATAGCCATGTTTCCCAGAGAGGAACCCGTCTGGCCTAAGCCCACTGGGGCATGGGGAGGAGCAGGCCAAGGTCTGGGTCCAGCTGCCGTGTGCACTGCCTATGTGGGGGTGAGCTGTGTGGGGTAGCCCCGCGCTGGGAGTGGGGCAGGTGCCCATAGGGGAGGGAGAGGAAGGAGCCCACGCGGGGGGCGCTGTCACAGCTTCAAGAAGGTAGGGTCGGGGCGCCTGGCTGGCTCAGTCGGAAGAGTGTGGGACACTTGATCTCGGGGTCATGAGTTCGAGCCCCACGTTGGGTGTAGAGATTACTAAAAATAAGTAAACCTAAAAAGAAAGAAAATATCCCCGGAGATTCCAGGCCCAGGCACTGTGCTCTTAATCAAACGAGGCCTTTGGACCCTGTGAAGCCAGGATGTCTGCCCTCAGGAGAGTCTGAGTCTGAGAGGTCACACAGATACAGTGGGCCCGAGGTTGTGCCTCTCGCCACGGGGACTCCATCCCTCGTTTCCTTGGGTGAAGGGGTCCCTGTGACCTCCCTCACACAGTGGCGGCCCTATGGCAGCCAGGCCCACCTCAGCTCTCAGCTTGTAAAGAAGAGATGGGGCCCCCAGGATGAGTCTCGGTGCCTGGGGCCTTCCAGGAGATGGAGAAGGGAAGGGCTTTCAGAACAGGCCTGTGGGAGGAACTGGCTCCACCTCTGCGGGCGTCACAGGTGGGAATAGCGCCAAGCTCGTGGGCCCGAGCCCCCGGGGACTCTGCCAGAGCAAAACGCTCTCTGTGAAGCCTGGAGTCCACCCCTGTGGAGGAGGCAGGACTGTCCCGGGGGTGAGGTGGATAAAAGGGCACAGAAGAGCAAAGCGTCTGTGGAACTCTCAGGCAAGGATTCCCACCACCACCACCCCCCCCCCCGGGTCTCATTCATTCATTCTAGGTGCCTCAGTGGCTATCAGCTCTTTCCTCCCCCTTCCTCTAGCCTGGTGTCTGTCCCCCAGGACACTCCCCTACGGGGCCCACTCTGCTCCCCTACAGTCACTATCCTCTGGGTGGGCCGGCTGGTGGTGAGATGATCATAAACATACAGTTATGAATCAGCGTGATTGTACCGAGTTCTCCAGAGAAGCAGAACCAGTAAGATGTATATATATATATCCAAAGAGAGAGATTTATTTTAAGGAATTGGCTCACCCAATTGTGGGGGCTGGCAAGTCCGAAATCTGCAGGGCAGACTGGCAGGCTGGCAACGCGGGCAGGATTTCCGTGATTCGGTCTTCAGGCAGAATCCCTTCTCTGGGAAATCTCAGCTGTCTCCGAAGGCTTCAACCGATTGGCTGAGAGCTGCTGACATTAAGGAGGGCAGTCTGCTTTACTTCAGGTCAGCTGGTTGTAGATGTTAATCACATCCACAGGATAGTTCACAGCAACATCTAGATTAGTGTTTGAGCAAACAGCGGGGCACCATGGCCCAGCCAAGTCTATAGGAAAATTAACCTGAGGCCTCAGGCTGTGGAAGAGGCCCTTGCCCTGCCCACAGGCTAAGGAATGCTTCCCTGGAGGGGGGAATCCTAAAGGATAAGGGGGTATTCACTCAGTGCCGGGGAAGGGCAGGCCTGGCAGAGGAGTCAGCCTGTGCAAAGGCCCTGAGGTAGAAGACAGGTTTTGTGTGTGTGTGTACACGTGTGTATGCACACACTGCAGAGAGGCAGGAAGGCTTGATGGAGGATCAGGTGGAGCCTAGCTGGGGACAACACTGAGCAGCCAGCTAAGACGTGAGGACTTTATCCTGCAGGCCATGTGGCTGAGGATAGGCTCCGGGGCCCACAGCCTATACTCTAGTCCTTGCCTCACCTTCTCACTGTGTGACCTTGGACCAGTCCCCTCCCTGGGCCTCACTTTCCTTACCTGTAGAAAGAAGTGGCTGGACACAGTGTACGTGTACCTCAGGCTCTTGTGTGGTTTGTGGGTTGGAGGCGCTGTGTTGATGGCCCAGCCACCCTGACTCCTGGAGGCGGGCTCAGCAAATCTGCCCATAGAGAAAAGGGGAAGCTGAGGCAGAGAGAGACTCGCATACTTCCCCCTTGGCCGCCACACCCCATCCCCACCCGCCCCCTCAGCACGGCCCTCATGCCCCGAGTCCAGGGAGGCCCAGGGCCAAGTCCAGTGAGGCCCAGGGCCAGCAGAAGTGAGACTGTGGCAAGGAGCCCTGAGGTTTGCACAAGACTCCAGCCCTGGCTTTTGCTTCCTCTTCCTTTCTGGGGATTCACCTTGAGGTCTGCAGTGAGGAAGACAGCTGAGGACACAGCGGGCAGTTTTGCTGCGAGTGCTTACAGCCCCGGACATACCTGTGACTGCCTTTTCCCCTCCCCGGGCCCAGCTGCCCTCCCGCCCCACTCCAGCCTCCGCTTGTCCACAGCCGGGGGACAGAGGGCCCAGCCGCAGCCCCTGCACGCATGGGCATGCACCCCCCCCCAAGTGGTGCAGCTGCTGCCGGGGGCAGAAAGGGACCCTGAGCCACATTCCAGAGGGTGCAAATGCCAGACCGAGGAGTGAGACCATCCGATCTGTTCTCTACTGGGCCCTGAACTGTCTCTGCAGGGCCCCAGGCCTCAGCCCTGCCCCACCCGGCCCCAGTGCTGCGCCCCTGCCTCCCCCCACCCCCCAGATCCCGGTGCTTCCACTGTTAACTGAGCTCGCTCAGGGTGGCTCCTTGAGGGCTGCAACTTTATTTTGCTCTCTACTGTATCCCTACAACCAAGACCAGTACCCAGCACCTCGTGGGTACCCGGGAGCTGTGGCTGAGTCGGTGATTCAGTTGCAGGACTGGAGACACAGCCTCTGAGCCACCTGGTGGTCCAAGGCCAAGATGAAGGGGCCAAGGGCCAAACCTGCCCTCCCAGCAGAAGCCCGGAGCACCGTGCAGCCTTTGTGGGGGCACAGGCCCTGACACCTACTAGACCCTCAAGGAATAGTCATCGCAGTAAACGGGTCACGGCGCATGGGGACATCCCAGAGTGGGGTTGGCAGAAGCCCCAGGGCATTATTCCTATGCTGTCAGTTGTTTCTTGAGAGGATGTCCTGGTGGTAGAATTTACTCAAAGAATAACCTGCTGGTCACTTCCTTCCCAGGGCCCCCAAGGCAGACCAGGCCTCCAGTGCCTTCCACCTGAGCTCTGCCCTACCGTGTGTGTTCTAGGGACACTGGCCACCCCGAGCTCCCCAGCCCTGTCCTGCTCTCAGAGCGGGAATGCGTGGAGGGGCTCTCACTGACGGGAAGGGCTCTTCTAGAACAGTGTGGGGGGAGCAGGGGTGCTGCCACATCTCACAGAGGGGACCGGGGTGACAGGCAGGTAGGCCAAGGATTAACCTGCCCTCAGCGTTCCAAGAAGCCACGTGTGCTTTTTTATAGACAAGGAAACCAAGACCTTGTGTGGTCAGGTGACTCGTCCAGCGTCACACAGCAAGTCACCCCTTAATGCATTTGACAAGAGTGTCGGTGTTGACAGGAACACTTAGAGTATAGCAGTAGGTGAAGTGACAGCGCTCTGGGGGCCAGGGTCCCTGCCCCGGTGGGGAAGGCCTCCTGCTGGGCCTCAGAGGGTAAGGCTTGGGGCGCTCCCCAGGGGGCTGGCCTGGGTGATGCTGGGCCCTGGGAAATAGGGCTGCCCCTCCTACCTCCCCGCCATGGCCTCCCTTCCCCACACTCCCAGTCCCACTCTTTAGGCTACAACCAAGCAGCTGTTCTGTCTCCTCTGTTTTCCTGCCTTTGCCATGTCCTTTCTCTCCACATTGGGAACCAAGGGTGCCCTGGCAGGAGGCTGAGCTGCATCCTGCCCAGATGGATGCCCCTCACCTCCTAGCGAGGCCGTGGAGAGCCCAGGAAGGCCTGAGCTCCCCTTTCTCTGGGACACGGTGGTGAGCTTTGGTTCTGAGCCCCACACGAGGGGGGGCCTTGAGGAGGGGGCTCCTGGCCCACAGGTGGTACGCACCTGGCAGGCTCTCCTCCAGGCCTCGAGCTAGGGCATAAAACAGAAGGCCTGTAGCCAGTGGGGCGGAGGGGGGGAGGGTGCCCAAAAGATGAGCCAGGAGGAGGAGAAATAGGAACGCTGGTTTGCGGAGTGTCCCCACCTTCCCACTCCTCGTTTCTGTGTCTGGTAGACGGAGCACGCATGCAAAATGCAGGTAAATTAGATTCCCTGTCTTCCTTTTCTGAGCCTCTGTCTCAACAAACAGAGCCCATCTGAAACCCACGCGCGCACACGCACACACGTGCAGCCCGCATTGCAGCCCACGTGGCTGCGCCAGCGAACGAGCACTTGTGGCGGGGGGTGGGGGTGGGGGCGGGGGGCGGTGTTCTGCTCAGGCAAGTGTCTGTCCGGCGCCCGGGAAGAGCAGGGGTCTGACTGGCCAGGCAGGTACGGGGCTGATGCAGGGTTCCAGCAAGAAGTGCGGTCTGAGTAGAGAGCCGTGGAGGGGCTCTAGCTGCCCTGGAGGGGTCCCCGGACCAGCCGGACAGGGACAGCTCTGAGGCTTCCCAGTTGCAGGTCGCCTGGGGGCCCGTGAGCACCTGCTGGCTCCTCGGACCCTGGGCACCACAGGGCAGCACCTGGGAGCCGAGGCCGGGCTCAGAGCCGTGACTCGACCTACCAGGTGGCACAGATTAAAGGAGCAGAGCTAGAGGCATGGGGCCCAGATGGGGCTGGGCTGTAGGGCCCACACGCCTGGGTGCAGACCCAGCTCTACCCTGACTGACGGGACACTCGAGCCTGTGACTGAGGCCCTGGCTTCCTGGGCTGTGAAATGGGGTGCATCCCGCCCCCGCTCCCCCCCATGGGGTTGTTTTAGGATTAAATGGCTCACCTGGGACCTTGTGAGCACTCGGTAATGGGAAGCTAGCTCTTCTGCCCACATTTAGGGTTAATTGTTGGCTCCCCTGTGTCCCACGCCACGTGGGCACAAACCCCTCATGAGCAAGAACCCTGGGCAGGTCCCCTTTCACACCCAGGCAGAGGCTCCTGTCACAGGAACATTGACTCCAGCCCCAAAGTCAAAACTGCCTGCCTGCTCCCAGGGGAAGGGGACGCCTGGTTGGCCAGGGGCTGGTGTGATCATTAGGAGTGGCCCCTTTCACTCCAAAAGGTCAGTCCTAGCCCTGATGATAAACTGGACGGTGACCCGCCCCACGGGGGCCCACGCCAGACCTGCGCCCCGCTCCCGCGGCTCATCTCCCAGAGGGATGATGGCTTCTTTGCTCCCATTCACTTGAGGTCGCTGGGGGTGGGGTGGGGGGGGAGGTGCCAGCTTTGGGGCCGCGGAAGGGAGGACAGAGAGGGAGCCAACATTTGCACTCGCCACCCCACGAGCAGGGGATGCTATGGGATGTGCCTGAGCAAGAAAAGGGCAAAAGTCGGATTTGAACTCCAAACCCAGGGCCAAGGCCCGACACCGGCTCTGCTGCTGGGGATCAGTTGCTCCCTCCCTGGCCCTGACTTCAGGGAAGTCTAGAAAAAGTGCTGAGCATGTTGTTTGCTCAAACCCACAGCCGGCATGAGGGCTGCCCCTGGGTGCTGTGTCAGACGGGTGGTCTGGGGGGGCGGGGGGGAGAGTGGGAATGTCCCACCTGACCCTCTCACGAGAGCCTGACTTTAAGATTAATAGTTTAATCTTTAGTGTCCGTTTCAAGGAAGCTAAATTCCTGTCTGGGGTATTTTATTTTTAGCCGGCTGCAGGAAGGAGAAGCTCCCCTGGCCTGTGGGGGGAGGGAGATACGAGGCCCAGAGCCGGTTTCCTGAGGAAGGGCCACAGCCCGCCATGTGCCTGACCCTGACCCTGAGGTCAGAGCCGGCCGGGCAGCCAGGAGCCAGCCCAGTAATAGCTTTCCCCTTCCTATGGAGCACTTCTGATGTGCCTGCGCCGAACCAGGTGGGCCTTGCAATCAGGCCGAGTGTCCCAGGCCAGAGAGGAGGCCCTCCCACATGCGGGGCACACGCAGGCCCGGGGAGGCCCGGAGAGGGCGCCAGGGCCCAGGGAGGCCCGGTGAGTCCCAGAAACAGGTGCAATTTGAGGGAAGCCTGGGAGGCTGGTGGGAGGAGCCGGGAGCTCGTTGGCGCCGGTGGGAGAATCATATGCAAAGGCCCGTTACACAGACTGCGCCCCTAGGAAGGCAGGGAGCCGGTGCTCCTGGGGTTTGGACCGGAGCGGGTGGGCGTGTTGGCTTTTTTAGAAGACCCCGTCGGGTCAGAGCGCATGCCTGCAAACCTGGGAGCTGGCTTTTGTATTCGTTTCAGACAGTGCTCTCGAACGTGTTAGCCGTGATCACGGGCCCTTCGACCAGATCACATCCTACATGGAACGCCAGTGTGCAAATCCGAGGAGAGCTGTACTTTTAATCGGCATAAATCTAGATATCTAAATGTATAATACTTAGCTAATCCAGAACAATCACCTGTTGTGACGGAGTCCCGTAACATCAGGCTTCACAGATAAGCCACCGAGATGGACCTTGGCACCTAATTTATGTTTGTGTGTTGCCTTGTTTTTGCTATATATATATATAACATTTTTTTAAATCTTTCCCCCACCTCACCCCCCTCCCGGCAATATATATATTTTTTAAAACCCAAAACGCCTCACTGTACGGTCTCAAGGTCTGTGCAAAATTAATTACCTTGGGAACAAAGCCAGTGGGGCTACAGAACGTGCCGAAGCGAGGTGTGTATCACGTTTGAGAGTAGATGGGTACTCTAAAATGGATTTTTAAAAGAAAGGAGTCTTTATTTTTTGCAATTTTAAATCAGCTTTTTGGAGGAACTCTGGAAGGACATTATGGGGAACATAGTTTGAGAACCGCTGTGGAAATGCCACCTTCCTGTTACAGGAGGGCCGACTGAGGCCAGGGAGGGGGCAGGGCTTGTCCAGGATCCCACAGGGAATGGGGGAAATGGTCAGACACACAGAGGGCGTCCCCGTAATGACAAGTGCGTCCTGTTCCCAAGGCAGGGGGAGAAACACGCCAGGGACCGATGCAGCCCAAATTAGCCAAGCTGATGGCTACATGCGTGTGTGTCTCTTGTGTGTGCGGCAACGAACGGGCAGCATTAACGCTCTGTTCTCCCCCTGCAGCGATGCCCTCCTAGCCAGCCGCCGCGGGATGGAGGGCTTCATGGACTCAGGGACACAGACGGATGCCGTGGTGGTGCTGTCCTTGGCTCAGGCCGCCGTGCTGGGCCTGGTCTCGGAAAATGAGCTCTTTGGAGCCACCATAAGCGCCGAAGCCTTCTACCCGGACCTGGGGCCCGAGCTGTCCGGGTCGGCCATGGGGGAGCCCGGGCCCCCGGGCCCGGACGTCTACCAGCTGGCCTGCAGCGGGAGGGCCCTGGAGGAGCCGGCAGAAGAGGAGGTGCTGGAGGTGGAGGCGGCCTTCGAGAAGCACACCCGGCGGAAGACGCGGCCGCCCGTGCGGCTGGTGCCCAAGGTCAAGTTTGAGAAGGTGGAGGAGGAGGAGGAGGAGCAGGAGGTCTACGAGGTGTCCGTGCCCGGTGACGACAAGGATGCCGGCCCCGCGGAGGCCCCCGCCCAGGTGGCCGGCGGCGGCGGCGGCGGCGGCAGCGGCGGCGGCGGCGGCGGCTGCGAGACCCTGGTGCAGAGCAGCGCCGTCAAGATGATCGACCTCAGCGCCTTCAGCCGCAAGCCCCGGACGCTGCGCCACCTGCCCCGAGCCCCGAGGCCGGAGCTGGACGCGGCCCCTTACGACCCCCACTTCCCCGACCCGGCCCGGGACGGCTTCCCGGAGCCCGGCATGGCGCTGCCCGGGCCGGAGGCCCTGCCCTCCGAGTGTGGCTTTGAGCCGGCCCACCTGGCCCCCCTGAGCGATCCTGAGGCCGCCACCATGGAGTCCCCAGAGCCCGTGAAGCCGGAGCAGGGCTTCGTGTGGCAGGAGGCGGGCGAGTTCGAGGCCGACGCGGCCGGCTCGACGGCGGAGCGCCACAAGAAGGCCCAGCTGGACCGGCTGGACATCAACGTGCAGATCGACGACTCCTACCTGGTGGAGGCGGGCGACCGCCAGAAGCGCTGGCAGTGCCGCATGTGCGAGAAGTCCTACACGTCCAAGTACAACCTGGTGACGCACATCCTGGGCCACAACGGCATCAAGCCGCATTCGTGCCCGCACTGCAGCAAGCTCTTCAAGCAGCCCAGCCACCTGCAGACGCACCTGCTGACGCACCAGGGCACCCGGCCGCACAAGTGCCAGGTGTGCCAGAAGGCCTTCACGCAGACCAGCCACCTCAAGCGCCACATGCTCCTGCACTCGGAGGTCAAGCCCTACAGCTGCCACTTCTGCGGCCGCGGCTTTGCCTACCCCAGCGAGCTCAAGGCGCACGAGGTGAAGCACGAGAGTGGCCGCTGCCACGTGTGTGTCGAGTGCGGCCTGGACTTCTCCACCCTGACCCAGCTCAAGCGCCACCTGGCCTCGCACCAGGGCCCCACCCTCTACCAGTGCCTCGAGTGCGACAAGTCCTTCCACTACCGCAGCCAGCTGCAGAACCACATGCTCAAGCACCAGAACGTGCGGCCCTTCGTGTGCACCGAGTGCGGCATGGAGTTCAGCCAGATCCACCACCTCAAGCAGCACTCCCTCACCCACAAGGTAGGGCTGCCGGCCGCCCTGGGCGGGGGGGAGGGGCTGCGGGGGCGGGGGGGCCTCCCCGGGGAGGGGAGGGGCGGGGCCTAGCCCCTGGCGCCTCTGCCCCTCCCCCAGCGGCCTCCCTCCCCCAGGGGCGTGGCCCCAGGCCTGAGGCCCCTACCTCTCCTCCTGCCCGCCTTTCATCCAGTGCCTCCCAAAGTCCTGCTTCAGATCATTTAGGGGACAATAGACGTGGGACGCAGTTGAACCTGTCTTACGTTTATAATTACATATTCATTGGGAGGAGTATTAGAAAAAAATACAATTGAAACTCAGGGTTTTTTTGGGGCGCCTGGGTGGCTCAGTTGGTTAAGCAACTGCCTTCGGCTCAGGTCATGATCCCAGAGTCCCGGGATCGAGTCCCGCCTCGGGCTCCCTGCTCGGCAGGGAGTCTGCTTCTCCCTCTGACCCTCCCCCCTCTCGTGCTCTCTGTCTCTCATTCTCTCTCTCGCAAATAAATAAAATCTTAAAAAAAAAAAAAAAAAAAGAAACTCAGGGTTTTTTTCTTAACAGTAAAACTTACTTTTTTGAAGTTTGTTTTTTTTAATGTTATGTTAATCACCATACATTACATCATTAGTTTTTTGTGTATTTTTTTAAGATTTTATTTTTTTATTTGACAGAGAGAGACACAGCGAGAGAGGGAACACAAGCAGGGGGAGTGGGAGAGGGAGACGCAGGCTTCCCGCGGAGCAGAGAGCCCGATGCCCTCCTTAATACCCATCACCAGGCTAACCCATCCCCCCCTCCCCTCCCCTTTAGAACCCTCAGTCTGTTTTGAAGTTTTTGAATGAACTATTGGAGGAACCCCGGCAGGTCCCAGGGAACCCAGTTGGAGAATCACTGAAGCAGCCTACCCTCCGGGAACGCAGAGACCGGGAGGCCACAGGGCGGTGGACGAGCCGGTCAGAAGTAGAGAAGTTTTCCTTTGCTCCTTGTAATTACAAAACTGTATCAAAACCTGGGACCTACGTTTAAGAAAAGCTGGAATATATTTCATTTTTAAAAGGGAGCAGATAGAAGGAAAAATATTTGTTATGGAAAAGGACATAAACTAGGCAGAGCGGTTTGTAGGGATGGAAGGTGGAGCACACTGTCCTTGTCCACTGTGTCCCCGAGATCACTTTGACCCACTGTCCCCCACCGTCCTCTCCCTCCCCTCAGGCCACTAGCCACCCTGCCTTTCAACCACTGTCACCACCCCCTCCCAGAGGCCCTTCTGTCCAAGCAGATGGAATGAGGCCTCGTGGGTCCCACAGCCTCGCTCCGGCACTTAGCCCGCCCCATCGTTTCCACCCCAAATCCAACCAACTTCACGTTTTGCAGCTCAAGGTAGAGAGCTCCCTCGTTCTGTAATGGCCACCGTAGGGCCACTCGGGGTCCAGCCTGTGCCCTCACCTCCCACAGTGAACGCGGCAGCGAGTCGGGGGGTGATAGCCTGCCATCCCAAGAATCCAGCCTTCCCGGCCCTGGGAACGCCTTCTACTAGAGCAGAGATGATTTGTAGGCTTTTGCAGCTGCTCCCCAGTCAGCTGGTATAGCTGCCCGGAGTGTGATGTTAAGAAGGATTCTGAAGCTGAGTCTGGGCTCAGCCATTAAAGCGGACCGTGCCTTGAGTGAAACCAGATGACCGACCGACTTCGTGTCTGCAGGGAAAAGAGGGGCAACCAAAAGCACATGGGCCCTCTCTGTGCCATTTTTCTCCTCTACTAAAAATCCCTGCGAGTCTGCAAAGTGTTAAAGAGAAATAATACTGTGAAGAAAAACCGAAAACAAAAATCAAAGGCCGGTAAAACGGAAAACATGCCTGTCATCAGCCTAAATTTGCACAGCATGCACATCATATGCACTTAGGGAGTCAGCGCCCCGAGGCAGGTCCCCCTGATGGTCAGACACACCTTCAGTGTGTCAGGTGAGCGTAGAGACGTGCCCCACAGCCCCTGTCTGCTAACAGAGATAGACACAGGCACCTCAAAATACGAAACTCTGTCCCACATAAGCAGACAGCAGCCATGCCCGCACCCACATGTCTGTCCCACCGGGGGTCTACTAAATTACTGCCTCGGCGAAGAGATCAACTCCCAACCTTTGTCCTGACTTTTCCTCCCCAGGCAGTACATGGGACCCCCTGTGCTCACAACGCCCTGTCCCACTCCGGGGGCCCCCTCCAGACCATGGACGAGCATGTTACGATAAACCAGAGGGTTTGCCCCTGGAATCATTGTCTCCTGGGGCCAAGTGTCCCAAACTCCTTCAATGATAAGAATCATCTGAGGGACTTGTTGAGACTAAAAATTCCTGGGCCTACTGGCCCGGCATCTCCAGGTAGGAATCTCCCAAGAGGCTGTATGTGCAACAAGGTGGTTGGTTCTTATTACCAGGGAAGCTCGGAAAACTCTCAAGGGGTCAAGTGGATGGGCTCCGGAGGTTTGAGACTCTTGTATTCAGATCCAAGTGTCATTTTTCCTGGAGTGTCCACACTTTTAATCTCAAAGGGGTCCGTGAACCAGAAGGACCACTGAGGGGAAAAACACATAGCTGTGCCCTTGACCTGAGGACAGTCCTCCAGGCTGTGGCTCTCATCTTGGCCACAGATCCCTGGTGCCTGGCGTGGTGCTGGGCTTGTCTCAGGTTGCTGGATGGATGGATGGATGGATGGATGAACGAATGAATGAATGAACACATTTGCCTTGGTGCGCTGGTACAAACCTAGAGGTACACCTGCCCAGGTGGGCAGGAGACAGCAGGTGTGTGGGTAGGAACTAGAAGGCTTCCTGGAGTCAGTGGCCCCGCCCCAACATTCTCCCAGAGGCTTTCCTCAAGGGGTACCCGTCCGGAACCCACCCCCAGGAAGTCGCTTTCTAGAAGCTGTGCGTACATTCAGATACTGTGGCCGCCCCCCCCCCACACACACACACACACTTCCAGGAGCTGTGCCCGTCGTGTGGCCTGACCATCACCCCTCCCGCCCCTCCTCCCGCCAGGGCGTGAAGGAGTTCAAGTGCGAGGTGTGCGGCCGGGAGTTCACCCTGCAGGCAAACATGAAGCGGCACATGCTGATCCACACCAGCGTCCGGCCCTACCAGTGCCACATCTGCTTTAAGACCTTCGTGCAGAAGCAGACCCTCAAGACCCACATGATTGTACACTCGCCTGTGAAGCCATTCAAATGCAAGGTACCAGGCTGTCAGGGCCCCCAGGCAGGACGTCCCCCCGGGTGGCCCCAGGTCGGCATGACTGCAGCCGCTAACACCTGCCCGGAGCCGGCCTGGCCAGGGCAAGCAGGGGAACCCAGTTCGGGGGTGAAAACGCCCGGGCTCGGTGGGGTGGGTGGGGTGCTGTGGGCCGTGGTGTTCAGAGCTCATACGCTGTTGAGGTGGTATTTTTTGGAAGTTGGGGACGGGGTGAAGGTCCCTGCACAGCCAGAGGGGAAAAGCCCAGGCATGGGACTCAGTGTGGTCGGAGAGCCCAGCCCTGGGTTTTTGGTAACTCCAGCTCGGGGAGAGTGGAACAGCGGCCAGCAAGAGTTGGCTTGGGTCTTTGGCTCTCGGGCCTCTGGGGTCACCTAGGAAAGGACAGAGTGAGTGCTGTCCATAGCGAATGGGATTCGAGCCCCAGCAGGGAGGTGGGAGTGGGCTGAGGGTTCAGGGAGGGCAGGCTCCCCAAGAGCTCCTGATGCCGAGTTGGTGTGTTCCAGGTGTGTGGGAAGTCCTTCAACCGCATGTACAACCTGCTGGGCCACATGCACCTGCACGCGGGCAGCAAGCCCTTCAAGTGCCCCTACTGCTCCAGCAAGTTTAACCTCAAGGGCAACCTGAGCCGGCACATGAAGGTCAAGCATGGTGTCATGGACATCGGCCTAGACAGCCAAGGTGGGTGGGCCACGCACAGCGGACGGCGCAGGAGTGGTCCTGTCACGGCACACTCAGGAGCCTCCTGTCCAGTCAGGGCCCGGGGGGAGGCTGGCCAGGCCTGAGACCTCACTGGGGTGGGCTCCGGGCTAGGGGGGAGGTACCCTGGAAGGTGGTCCTGGTGCTGACGATGGGGCATTTATGTTCCTCAGAGGACTTCAGCGGGCTCACGTAAACAGTAAGAAATAAAAATCCTAACTAATAATGATCAAGTGCAGACTGTGTGCCAGGCCTTTATTAACTCACGTGCTCCCCACAGTGAGGTTGGCTCTGCTAATTATCCCCATCTTACAGATGCAGAAACTAAAGGCCAGAGAAGTTAGGTAACTCAGGGAAGATCACAGCACCTGGGCATGGGGGGCGGGGGAGGACAGACACTTTTATGACTATGACAGTGACATTTAAAAGAAATGGTTGGCTGGGAAAGGAAGTAACAAAAGGGAAAAGGGCAGGCTGGAGAGATGAGGGAAGCCGGGTGAGGTCGATCCCAACTGTACCATGGGAGGGTCTGTGGACAGCCCGGGGGAGCTCTGAGCTTCCCAGCGGCCAAAGCAAAAAGTGTAATGCAGTCCGTCACACTCTTCACAGTGCTCGCCAAAGACAGTGTAGGCCACGCACTCAGGGGAGGGGCCTCACCTCTGCGGTTGGTAGCTTATAACATCCCTAAGTGTGAGCGATATCCTGTGCCCTCCACACTCGTCAGTCGTGGAAGACCGTTAGTCTCTCTTGCCGTATTGAGGGGAGGAGGGACTTAAGAGATTCTCCTGGAAGAAAGAGCTGATGGCACCTCAGGAAGGCTCCCTGAACGGTCTGGAGCTAGTTGACTGTCTGGCATGTCTTCTCAGACAAAGTAGCAGAGGGAACAATACGGGTGAGTGGACCTGCCTGCATGACGTTACTCGCTAGCAGTCAATCAGATGTTGGGGGATGGCTGCAGGCACCCTGCTTTGGTTTTGCAGCAGCTCACCAGTGAATGGCCTGGGTTTTCTGGCAGAAACGGGTGTCCTCGGTTTTCCGTTCTTGTGAGCAAGGATGCAACCCCATTAGCTGCATAGAGGTGCTCTCTGCAGCCCCTTCCAACTCAAAATGTGGTACGAGAACCAACAGTATCAGGATCATTTGGGATCTTGCTAGAACTGCTGACTCAGCCCTACCCCACACCTCCTGAATCAGAATCTGCACTTCAAAAAAGATCCCAGGGCGATCTGTTTGCACAGTAGAGTTTTAGAGGCATGGGACTAGAGTGGTGGTTTCAAACTTTGGCATGCATTGGAATCACCTGGAAATCTGTTAAAACAAATGGCAGGGCTCCACCCCTGGGGCATCTGAATCTGTAGGTCTGGGGTAGGGTTGCAGAATTTGCATTTCCAGCAAGTTCTCAGGGGATGCCAAAGCTGCTGATCAGGGACCGCACTTTGAGAGCCTTTGATCTAGACTCTAAAGGTCTGGTTCTCAAACTTGGCTACGCATCGAAAGCACCTGGGGAATTTTTAAAATGCTGATGCCTGGGGCGCCTGGGTGGCTCAGTCGTTAAGCGCCTGCCTTCGGCTCAGGTCATGGTCCCAGGGTCCTGGGATCGAGCCCCACATCGGGCTCCCTGCTCCGCGGGAAGCCTGCTTCTCCCTCTCCCACTCCCCCTGCTTGTGTTCCCTCTCTCGCTGTATCTCTCTCTGTCAAATAAATAAAATCTTTAAAAAAATAAATAAATAAATAAAATAAAATAAAATAAAATGCTGATGCCTGAGTCTCAGCCCCAGAGAGTCAGATGTAATTGATCTGGCATGTGGCCTAGGATCAGCACTTTAAAGCACTTTAGATCATTCTATGTGCAGTAGGGTTTGACAGCCACAGTCTAGCAGACCCGCCATGTACCTAACCCACCAGGAGGGACCAGAGCAGAACTTGTCCTTTTGGAAACAGCTGTCCCTGCACACCTTGCTCCCAGGGGGTGGTGAAGGCACACGCTCTTTCTGTCTGAGGTCAGTAACCAGGGCTGCAGAGGACTGCTTTCTTCCTGACTGCACCAGATGACAGACAGTAAAAGAGTGATTGGCACCTGAATGGCTGGGACCCAAGCCAATCCGCCTCTCGCATATAACCTTGGTCTGAAAAGCTCAGGCTTCACACTTATGCAGGAGGAAGGCAGCGTACATTCTAGATGGAACCATCTAATAAATCTGGGAGGTGGATCAATGTCCTTGTAAAAAATGGTACACTATTAGCTTGTTTTAGTGTTTAGTGAACTGTATCCTTTGAAGGTATGGCCCTAGGATTTGAGGAAGGAACAGCCTAGTATCTTTAGGAGTTGGAACAGCCAACCTTGTTTTATAAAGTCAGAAAGACTCACAGTTTGTCAGATGAGTAATAGACCCCCCCCCCAGCTCGTTAAACAATAATGAAATAGATTCAGAAAGGACTTGAAATCCAGGCCATCTTCAGAGTTGGCTGAGTCAGCCCCTCAACAATGACACCAGGGTGAGGCTCCCTCCGTCTGTTCACAGCGTTAGCTCTGGTTTTCCTCATGGTCACAAGATGGCTGCCATTGTTCTTCAGGGCGGTGTGCTGCTCAGGGCTTGTGCACAGCCAGTGGGACAGTAAGAGCCTCTTCCCTTTGCTCTATAAAAACCAGTGAGAATCGTGTGAATTCAAAGAATTCACAAGCAGACCTGTCATGATTCACTGGCCTGAATTCATTCCTGACCCACTCGTTGGCAAGGGGTAGAATTGCCTTTAGACCACTGGTTCTTACTGGGGGTGAGTTTGCCCCCTGGGGACATTTGGCCAAGTCTAGAGACGTTTGGGATTGTTGTTCCTGGAGTGACGCCGGTAGAGACCAGGGAAACTGCTAGCCGTCCTACCGCGCACATCCTAAGCGCCCCCCACAGGAAAGAATCATGGCCCCAAATGTTGGTAGTGCCAAAACCCTGCCTTAGACTTGTCAGGACCACCCCCTTGACTGGGGTCTGTTTCTCCCCAAAACACATCACTTCTCCTAGGTGCACGGGGGCAGAACACACACTGGGGCTCAGCCACAGTCCTTGCCAGCCAGCTTCCCAGGGTCCCCAGATCATCCCCGGGGCTTCCCTCCCTCCCTCGGATGGAAGGCAGCCCTGGGCCTCCTCTGTGGAGCTTTCCACCTGGCTTTTGTTCTGACGCTAAGAACTTCACAGTAAGATTTCAAATTGATAAAATTACGAGAGGCCTCTTGGAGTTTTTGCCTCATGCATCTCTGTTGACCTACCTTGGGTGTTTGTCCTCGAAGAGCAAGGCCTAAGGAGACCACTGGGCAAAGCCGGTCTAAAGCGCTAAGGCTGGTAGGAAGCCAGAGGTTAGAAAGGGCTCCCTCCCGCCCTTTGAGGCAGAACAGCACAGTGGGCCAAAACAACGCACTTGCTGGGCGCCCTTTGGCAAGTGGATTAACTTCTCTGAACTTCCTTTTGACCTCCTGCACGGGATTGCCGTGAGCATTCAGGAGACGGTGTGTGGGCAGTTCCATAGTTCACATGCTAAGAGAGTGGTGCTGCAGAAACATGACGTACAGCAGCAGGCTTTCATGTGGCCAAGGGGGCCAATGCAAAACACTGCAGAGGATGCATAGGAGGGCTGACTTGGGAGGGCAAACAAGAGTTCAAGGCCAGGCCTGCACTGCTCCCCCCACCTTCCCCAACACACACAGCTTTAGCGCTCAGGTCTGCTGACCCCTCTGAGAAGCCACAGGAGCCTGGGCCTTCCCGGCACAGGAAGGAAGAGAGGCAGCGGAGAATCCTCTGGAAGCAATGACTAGGAAGTCCTCTCTTGAGAAAGGTCCTCTGCTTCCGTGTAGAAGGGACTGGCTCTTCCCAGGAGGCGGCATCCGGGCCTAACTGTGCCCCTCTCTTGCAGACCCCATGATGGAGCTGACAGGCACTGACCCCTCCGAGCTTGACGGCCAGCAGGAGATGGAGGACTTCGAGAACGCCTACGCCTACGCCGGGGTGGACAGCAGCGCTGAGGCCAGCGTCCTCACCGGACAGGCCATGAAGGAGATGGCCTACTACAACGTGCTATAGCGCCAGCTGGGCCGCCCAGCAGGGGCGGGGAGGGCGTGGGACGTGGGGGGAGACCCCGCTGCTGCGGGCTGCACCTGCCGCGGCCCAGAAGCTACTGCCCCACTGTCCCGAGCCCCCCCCCCCGCCCCCACCGAGTCGTTTGCACCACTAGGGACTTTTCGACCAAATGGAGACTACTACTAGCCTCAGCTGTGAACCAGGCACAGGCCCCAGGCAGCTGGGGAAGGAAGGAGAGCACAGAAGGCCCAGCTCTGGGTCTCCTTGGCCTGCTGCTGCGGGAGAGTGGGAGAAATGCTGGTGGGGGCCATCTGGGGCCAGGTCACAAGGGCACAGGTCCTCAGGTCTCTCCAGGCCTGGCAGAAGGGCCCTGGCACTGGAGGAAGACATAACTTGAGCCTGGCCTTGCTTCCGCTCTGGACCAACTCCTGCCTCTAAGGGATGTTTGAGTTCCTGTGCTGGTCAGCACTGCGCCGCCCCCCCCCCCCCCCCCCACCCCCTTCCCTGGGCTGGAAAACGCCCAGGCCCCAGAGCCCCCTTCCCCACCCTGTTCATCAACAGCCAGGCAGGGCCCTCTTCTTCTACCTCCTGGTGCCTCCCGAGCTCTCCGGGAGCCAGGCATGCATGCAGCCCCGGTCCTGGCCTCAGGAAAGCGGGGTGTAGCCCAGCCCCCAGCTAGTGCCCTCTCCAGCCAACCCCCCGAAGGCCCCCACCTTCCAGCAGTTTGAAAGTGGGTGTCCCTAAAGTGGATTTCAACAGATGTCATCCAGTTCTTTGTTGAACGGGCCACCGCACCAGGGTCCCCCGACGTGAGCAGAGCTGGGACGTGCCTTTCGCTGGGCACACGCTAAGACAGCCGGAAGCCCCTCGAGTGAGGGGCAGGGGACCGAGAGGGGCTGTCCTCAGAGGAGGCCAAGGACCACCTGGGGGGTGGCTGGAGTGTTGTATTATTAACAAGTATCCATGTTGAGGAAGTGGACAGCCAAGAGTCAACAGGTTCCCATGAAGAGCAACATAGTTAAAAAGAAAATGAAGACCATAGAGAAAAAAAAATTTTTTTGAGCAAAAGGGGTATTTTGAAGGTAATTTATTTTTGTTTTTCTTTCCAATTCTGCGTCGCCTATTCTTTTCTGATGGAGATCATTTTCTTTTTCCAAACGGAAGCTCCCTCGTGTGCTGTGCGTGCTTCATGCCTCCCCAACCTCGAGCGGCTGGCCGGGCAGGGCTCAGGCCTGGCCCAGGGGCGGAGGGGCCGGGGCGGGGGGCAGAGCCAGACAGGCCCTGGCGGGGGAGGGGGGGCGGGGGGGGGGCCTGCACCGCCCCTGTGGCCGGTGACTCGCTCAGCCCGCGGCCTGCTGCCTGGCTCGCCTGCTCTCCCAGCCTCTGTCCCCACGCCCCCTCCTGCCCCGGGACCCCAAGACAGGCCCGGGGCAACGAAAGGGCACATTCAGGAACGCTAGGGCACCCAGACTCCTGCCCACTCGCCTCCTGAGGCCTCGGTGGGGAGGGGCAGGCAGGGCTGTCCCCAAAGGCGCGAAGGAGGTGAAGCCACCAACTTCAGCCCAGAAACCAGGAAAGGAGGGGTAACAGGCGGGGTGGGGGGTGGGGGGGGAATCAGCTGGAAATGCAGCCGCCCCCAAAGCTGTATCCTTAGTGAAGGACCAAGCCAGGCTACAGGATGGCTGTGATCAGGACCGAGGGGAGGACAAGATGACCTCGGGATCAGGCAGCCAGGTGCCCCTTCCTTCTCTGCTAAAGCTCACTCACGCTAAGAGGCAGCAGACCAGAGGGCTGGGGGCTCACAGGAGCCTTTCCCCTCCAGAACCCCGAGGCGCCCCCCCCCGCCCCCCCAGGTGCCCGCCATGATGACCCTCAGGTGGCAGTGACCCCGTCACTGTAGAAGACATTTTCTCCTGCTGAGCAGAAGCCTCACCCCCTGCAAACTACCTCTTCCCACAATGTCTTTCTCCCCTGGTACCAAAAAGAACCCTGTACCTCCTCCTCCTCCTCTTTCCTGCCAGTGCAGTGGCCTTGGTCGTGGAAACCCAAGGGAGAAGGGCTGGCCCCCAGGGTGGGGCTCCCCTTTCCTCCCCCAGCCCCACCATCAGCACCGGCCCTCTGCGAGGTTCGATACTTGAACGCCCCCCTGCCCTGTGCCTTGGACCCGGGCAAAGCTAAGAGAAGGAAACAGCACAACTCACACATTTGAGCTGGGGGGGTGGTCTCCGCAAGGCTCCTGTCCTCACCCCTCCCCCAACCTTTCAAGAGAGGCGCGCACGCGGCCTCTTGGGTGACTTGGAAACTCCTGGACAAATTCCATCCTAACTTATTTTGACATGTATACAAACCAACTGTTTAGAAATTCCACTTGTGCAAAGCCCTACTGTGTTTTTATGTTCCCGTTTAAAAGAGAAGTTTACTTAGCAATAATTATAAATAAATGAATATTCTTTAGCGAGGTGACTGTGAGTGCTTCTTCCCCTGGTTCTTGAGGACTTGGTCCTCACCGTCCCCCACAAGGGACTCCCAACGAGGCTTCCCAACCCCGCGGAGGCGTCACTCTCCAAGGAGGGGAAGAAACCCAGACCATCCTTTGCATGGGAATGGCCACCTGCAGGGCCAGGCACCTACGGGGGAGCTGCTCCGAGCCCCCCAAGAGGGAAGGGCTCCAGCCCAGGCCCCAGAATTCCCACCAACTGCAGAGAAAAACCGCTTCCCCTGCTGACCCACCAACAGGGCACCAGGACAGAAGCCAGTTCACGATGCCACACTGCCCTTCAGAGGTTGCCAGCCCTTAAGAAGGGCCCAGAAACCCTGAGCTTCGCCCCAGGAGTTGGGCCTAAGCAGAACCAGCACACCAGCTTTTCTTCCTGCCGCCCTAGGAGTTCAGTGTGATGAGCGAAGGGAGTAAGTTGTCCCTCGGCCAGATGGAGGCCACCAGAGTGAGTGGTGGCCACAGCCCATCTCCAAGCTCCCGAGGTCCCAACTGTCCAGTCTCAGAAGCCATGAGAGTCCCCCCCCGAAACTGGGTTGCCGAGTATTTACTGTATCAAGTGAAGATGGTACAGCTCTTCCCCTGGACACGTAAACACCAAAAGTAGAATACAATCCCTGCGTAAAAGACAGCCCTTTCAATTGGATCTATTTAGCTTTAAAGCAACTTTGTAATCTTACTTTTTCGCCAAAGAACAGTGAAGATGAACCCAAGTCTGGGCCCCAGTCCCAGCCCCAGCCCCAGTCCCAGTCCCAGCCCCAAGCCCCCAGCCCCAGGCAGCCATGGACAGGACAGAGGGGCAGCTGCTGTGTGGGATCCACTTTGAAGACCCAGAAAAGGGCAGAGAGAGAGGTCTGGAGATGTTGAGAAGGTTAGAACCAACAAAGCAAAAAACCAGAATCTATGAGAAGTGATAGCAACCCTGAAATGGACAGGAGGATATAGGAACGGGATTGTGCTAGGTAATCTCAGGGAGCCCACAGGCCCGCACACCGGGAGTCCCGGTGCCCGTCAGGCGGCTCCCGTGCAGTTCGGACGCTCCCAGTGCTGCCCACTCCCCTCCCCTCACGGTGGGCCCTGACTGATGGCGGCCGGGGACCCAGGCCTGCGGCGTCCCAGTCTGTCCCGGGGAGAATCCGCCAGTCCTTGAGGCCCTCTCTCTCTGGGGCCCTAGCTGCGCAGCCTCCTTCCCTGGGGCACAAACACAGCAGACGGTTTTGTGAAGAACTTTTTAGTAGCTAAATATGGCACCATGTGTTCCAAGGGCAATATAAATTACAGTATGCAAAACACACTGACTGGCTGAGGTAAAACGCTGTTCCTGCCTCACATCACCATGAGGGGAAACACAGATACTTTTAAAAACATCTTGCTCATATAAAAAACGTCCCCTAGAAAGGCCTGAGGAGGGGCTCCCCTGCGGCCCGCGGCTTGCTCGGCCCGGCCCGCCCGCCACAGCCACCGGGCCGCGCTCCTGCCCCCCTACTGGCCCAGGGCCTTGTCCAGGTTGTTCTTGATGGTGTCCAGGAAGTCCGACGTGTTCAGGAAGTGCTCGTTCAGCTTCACACTGCCGAGGGAACACGGTTCGCGTGAGGAGCGCCTCCAGCCGGGCCCTTCCAGGGCAGAGCCCGAGCTCGGGCCCCCGAGTGGCTGCCCCCCGACCCCCGTGCCCGTGGGGAGCCGCGCACCCAGGCTACCGGTCACAGGCTGCCGGGAGCCCACGGCCAAGGGCCGCAGCAAGTTCAGCAGGAACTCGTAGGGAAGGGGATGGCAAGGCCCTGAGTGGCCAGCCCGCTAGCCCTGGGAATGGGGACCAACGCACCGGGCCTCAGGGCTGTGGACCTGTCCCACCTCAGGCCCTTGGCAGCGAAGCGGATCCCGGAGGGGCCTCTAAGGAGCCTCTGGCTTCTTCCCACCCGGCCCCGAGGTCCGCGAAGGCCAGCCCCGCCCTCTGCCACAGGCCACGCACTTGCTGAGGCCATGGATGCAGCCTGCCAGGTCCTTGGTCATGGCTCCGCTCTCCACAGTCTGGACACACACTTTCTCCAGGGTCTGTGCAAACCTGCAGGCGGCGGGGCAGAGTGAGGCCCCAGCTCACAGAGCCGGGGCCCAGCACCTGCCCTGGGCCAGCTCAGGCCCCCCGCCCTCTCGGCTCACCTGATGAGGTCCTGGTTCCCGTCCAGCTTCCCCCGGTGCTCCAGGCCACGTGTCCAGGCAAAGATGCTGGCAATGGGGTTCGTGCTGGTGGGCCGGCCCTGCGGGGCAGGGTCACAGAGGCATTAGGAGCCAAAGCAGCTGACAAGGGGGCCACCTGGACGCAGCTGCCCACCCCTAGACTGACAAGCCAGACCCATCCTCCCAGTCTTCCGCGCCAATGGGTTCTGAGCCCCTGGGGTAGATGGGCACGCGACCACAGTCCCTACCACTCACCTTCTGGTGCTCCCGATAATGGCGGGTGACCGTTCCATGAGCAGCCTCAGCCTCGATGGTCTTCCCATCCGGGCAGACCAGCACAGACGTCATCAGGCCAAGGGAGCCAAAGCCTGAAGAGGGAAGACTCTCCTTTCAGTGCCAACACCAACCCTCACCCACCTGCCCTCCTGCTCATGAGCTGCCTCTCAGCTCACAAGCCCCAACTGTGCCTGGGAGGACAGCCACCGTTTCCGGCTTGTCTACCCTTGTCCCGGGTCTCCAGAGCCCAGCACAGGGCAGGGGGCATTCAAAGGTGGCATTCGTCAGCCTGTGAACATATATCTGGGTAGCTACCTAGGTGTTCCAAAAAAGTGAAAAACTTCTATAAGAAAATTACTTGTCTAAGGGGCACCTGGGTGGCTCGGCTGGTTAAGTGTCTGCCTTTGGCTCAGATCACAATCCCAGGACCCTGGGATCGAGCCCAGTGTCAGGCTCTCTGCTCAGTGGGAAGGCTGCTTCTCCCTCTCCCTCTACTCATCTCCTCTCCCCCTACCCTGCTTGTACTCTCTCACTTTCTCTCAAATAAATAAATAAAATCTTTAAAAAAAGAAAAGAAAAAAAATTAGTTGTCTAAGAATGTCTGCAGCTGGGGCAGGGGGAGAGGGTCTCTTCTCCATGGTTACCGGACCCTCACGCTCACCAATTCCTTATTACTTAAGGGTAACTTTCATGCCTTTCTCTGGTCTGCTATGGCTTTTCATCTTTCCATCCTAGATAGGAATTGTTCTAGTGAGAGGATCACCACTGCACTTACTGAAATAAAGCCAAAGGTTTTTATAAAACATCAGGACCCTAGGTCTTTTCCTCACAACCTGGGGTGGACTTCACTTTCCTCCGTATCAGGAGCTAGACTTCACCCCATCTCATGGCACACTGTTTTTCCTCCCTCTCCGTACTTCACATGTTGTCTACTCTCACCGCCTTTCCTGCTCTCGTTCCCAGCACAAATGGGCGAGTTCTCACAGCTACCTCTCTAATGGCCTCAGCCATGCTCCTGCCGCAATCCAATTTGTCTCACGGGACACTCTAGGGCGTGGGGCTTTGCCACCTTCCCCAATATTCTCCTACATCCAACAGATTTACTGTGCAAAATGAATTCTCTGTTGTTCAAAAAGCACCCAATTGTGCTCAATCCCATTTTCCTCCTGGAGCCAAACCTGGAGCCACAGGGACTCGGCCCACAGGCAGGAACAACCTCAAAGCTGACACACCTAGCCCTTTAGAACTTGAATTCCTGGGGCGCCTGGGTGGCTCAGTCATTAAGCGTCTGCCTTCGGCTCAGGTCATGATCTTGGGGTCCTGGGATCGAGCCCCGCATCGGGCTCCCTGCTCCGCAGGAAGCCTGCTTCTCCCTCTCCCACTCCCCCTGCTTGTGTTCCCTCTTTCGCTGTGTCTCTCTCTGTCAAATAAATAAAATCTTTACCAAAAAAAAACTAAAAAAAAAAAAGGACTTGAGTTTCTATGTTCTCCCTTCTCTGTAACAGTAGCCTTAGTAATACACCAGTCCAAACCTAATTTGGGAAGCCTTCCTCACTCAGATGCCGGAGAGCTCCTGCCCCCTGCTGTCCACGGGGAACCCTGCAATGAGTCAGCAGGCCACACTAGAAAAGTTTTCTATGAAAAGGGTCTGAAAAGTCCCCCAGCCAGAAAAGACCAACAGCCCAGCCCCTGGAGAGCGGTGCTCCCAGCGTACCCTGCGCCAGGATATCCGACTGCACATCTCCGTCGTAGTTCTTGCAGGCCCACACGAAGCCGCCGGAAGACTTGAGGACCTGAGCCACCATGTCGTCAATAAGCCGGTGCTCATACCAGATCTTATTCTTGTCAAAGTCGGTCTTATAGTGCCTGGAAGCACAAGGGCCTGTTGTGGGGAGAGGGCGGGAGGCTGACAGGTTGCGGATCTCCCCCCAAGCTCAGGGCTGAGTCAAATGCACTGGGACAGTGACCACCCTGTAGGCTGGGGGCTGGGGGGACAGGCAAGGAAGGCTGTGAAATCCTGAGGGAGCGATAAAGGGAGAGGCTGTTACTTCTCAAAGATCTCCTGGAAGATGTCCTTGAAGCGCCCGTCGTAGGCTTTCAGGATGGTGTTCTTGGTGCTCATGTACAGCGGCCACTTCTTCTGGATGGCATACTGGAAGCAGCTGTGTGCAAAACCCGAGATGGACTGCAAGGGGAGAGAGGTCCCTGGTGTGGGCCCCAGCCTGGGCCCCGGCGCCCCAGGGCCCCAGGGCCCCAGGTACGGCATCCCTTCCCTCCACACCACCCGCCCTGACAGTCTGGGTGAACCCAGCCACCCTGGAGGGAGCAGCTGCTCTTTCTACTGGCCCAGTAGCCCCCTCCCAATTTCTGGGAGGAAGCAGCCCCTCAGTTTTGCCTTGGAAAACTACCCTCCCCTCCCCAATTCTTAGACCATATGTTTGGGGTGGGGCTGATTCCCCCGGCCCACCCAGCCGTCTCTAGAGTGGACCCGGAGTCCCGGCTTATCGTCTCCGAGCCCCTCTGTGATTGGCTCAGAGGTGGTCATGTGACCCAGGCCTGCACTTTTGCCGGAACCCTGTTGACAAAAGGCTCTTTTCTGATAGGGTAACCAAGCTGGCAGGGGACAAGCCTGGGGCTCCTGGTGGCCACTTCCTCACGGCCAGAGAATGAGGCCAACCACAGAACAAATGAAAGCCAAGAGTTGGGAAAGGGGGAAAAACATGCCTATCCAGTTTGCTTAAGCTAAGCATCCTGACAACTAACGTGCCCCGAAAGGTGTGTCGGGAGAAGACACACAGGAAGTCGGGGTGTCAGAGGAACACAGGAAGTCAGGGTGTCGGAGAAGGAGCACAGGAAGTCAGGGTGTCGGAGAAGGAGCACAGGAAGTCGGGGTGTCGGAGAAGGA